>NC_090021.1:230343731-230661945 GCF_037176765.1 Anolis sagrei
CAGTGGGAGCTCACCCCTCTCCCCAGATTTGAACAACCAACCTTTCAGTCAGCAAGTTTAGCAGCTCAGCAGTTTAACTCCCTGCACCACCAGGGGGCCTATTATTTATGGTAAATAATGTATATTATATTAACTATATTATATAATGAGAGCCAGCATTGTGTAATGTTTTGAGTGTTGGGCTATGATTGGAGAGCAGGGCTCAAATCCCTGCTCGGCCATGGAAACCCACTGGGTGACCACGGGCAGGTCCACACACCTTCCACAATGCTCCATTATTAACCATGCTGGTTTGGGTTTTTAGGCACTATAGTCAAAGTTGCCTATAGACATGTCCCCACTCTCCTTTGAATTGCTGCTCCCCTCCCCTCCTACATGATGTAACACAGGATTTTTCAAAACAATGGACTCAATTTCAAAGCAATGTATTCCATGACTGAAACATGTTACAATTACAGAAAAGTTACAAATCACTTTCATGAGTTAACAAGTTACCAAGTGTTATGAGCTACACTTCTGATTTTGTTGGAAAAGTTTCAGCTGGGCGCTGATCTGTTTTAGTTAGCCCAATATACTTCAATAGCTGCATTGGCATTGGACCTCGTCACACTAGAGCATGAATCCACTTTAAATCTGGTTGCTGCCTCCTGCACAATTCTGGGGTTTGTAGTTTAGGGAGGAACCTTTAACAGCCTCACTAAATTACAAACCTCAGAATTCTGCAGGAGGCAGAAACCAGATTTAACCAGATTTAAAGTGGATTCATTCTCTAGTGTGATGAAGTACTTGCAGATGACTCAGGCTTTAGGGGCTGTTTGTGTGCTGGGAAAGGCATCTAGTAGCAATAAATTGATCCTCAAGGCGTAAGGGTGTCATTCATGGGTGGTTTGGTGTTTCACATCAGGTCCATCTTTTTGAACCATCCTGTATATGGATATGGGGGTCTCCATACTGAGACAAGCTCTGATAACAAACAAGCATCTACACTTGTGGTGTCAAACCTACAAACCTCCAAGTGTTTTGGACTTCAGCTCCCAGAATTCCTGGCCATTGGACAAATTGGCTAGGGCTTTTGGGAGTTAGTCTGAAACATCTGGGGCCCTTCCACACAGCCATAAAAGACAGAATATCAAGGCAGATAATCCACAATATCTTGAGTCCACACAGCCATATAATCCAGTTCAAAGCAGAAAATGTGGGATTTTATACAGCTGTGTGGAAAGGGCCCTGGAGGGCCAAAACTTTGACACCTCAGATCTCCACTGTAGAATTAATGCAGTCTGGCATCACCATGGCTCAATGTTACGTGCGAGTTGAGGTTTCATAAAGCCTATAGACTTCTTTGCTAGAGAGGGCTCAACTCCAGCTTCTGGGATTCCATAGCATTGAGCCATGCCAACTCAAGTGGCTTCAAAGTGCGTTGGTCCCATAGTATAGAACTCTGTTTTCTAAACTCTGGTCAGCCAAGCGCTTTGGACTTCAGTTCCCAGAATTCCCAAGGGTTGGCTGAGTCATTTGTGAAGCTTCTGGGAGTTGAAGTTCATAATACCTAGAAGGGCCAAGTTTGGGAATCTGGAGTAGATACCTCCTAAATGTGGCTGCTGGCCTAAGCTCCTCCTTGGGCTGTGGACTAGATAAAAGAGGGAAGGAAACTGTCCTTTGGCCTCCTTGCTGGGGCTCAACACGAAGTGCTCCTACTACATTAAAGGTAAAGGTTTCCCCTTGATATTAAGTCTGATATTAAGTCGTGTTTGACTCTGAGGGGTGATATTTATCTCCATTTCTAAGCTGAAGAGCCAGCATTGTCCATAGACACCTCCAAGGTCATGTGGTCAGTATGACTGCATGGAGTGCTGTTACCTTCCCGCAGGAGCGGTACCTATTGATCTACTCACATTTACATGTTTTCAAACTGCTAGGTTGGCAGAAGCTGGGGCTAACAGTGGGGGCTCACTCCACCTCCTGGATGCAAATCGCTGACCTTTCAGTCAGCAAGTTCAGCAGCTCAGTGGTTTAACTCGCTGCACCATCTACTACATTATGTATGGGCAAACTTGGGCCCTCCAGGTGTTTTGGACTTCAACTCCCACCATTCCTAACAGCCTCAGACCCTTTCCTTTTCCTTAAGCGGCTGAGGGGGAAAAGGAAAGGACCTGAGGCTGTTAGGAATGGTGGGAGTTGAAGTCCAAAACAACTGGAGGGCCCAAGTTTGCCCAGGCCTGTACAACATACTAAGGGTGGAGAGAACATGGTCAAAATCAAGAGAAGCTTCGTCTGGCTGTTAAGAGAGAAAGCTGTCTGTATGGGCTGGATAAGAGATGGCGCCATTCATGAAAGAAGTCAAGGAGCCATTGTTCTTTCCAGGGCCCTTCCACACAGCTGTATCTAGTCCACATTGAACTGGAATATATGGCAGTGTGGACTCAGATAACACAGTTCAAATCTTGTGGATTTTCTAGGAGGGTCTATGGCAGTGTGAAACCCCTGGTGGTGAGCTCCTGCCCTTAGTCCCAGCTTCTGCCAACCTAGCAGTTTGAAAACATGCGGCGGGAAAGTATCAGCTCTTCGTGCAGTAATGTCGGCCACATGACCATGGAGGAGCCTGAATGCAGGGAGAGGGAGGAGCTCCTGCTGTTAGCCCCAGCTTCTTCCAACCTAACATGTAAATGTGAGTAGAACAATAGGTACCGCTCCGGCGGGAAGGTATCAGCGCTCCATGCTGGCCACATGACCTTGGAGGTGTCTCTGGACAACGCCGGCTCTTCGTCTTAGAAATAGAGATGAGCGCCCCTGCCCAGAGTGGGACACGACTAGACTTAATGTCAAGGAGAAACCTTTGCCTTTGCTATGGCTGGGTAGAAGGGCCACCAGAGAGCACCCTGCCTCCTGGGCTCCGTTTCGAAAGCTGCCTGGCCGCCCAAACGGAAAAGCGCCTGACTTTCCGCTTTTTTTAAAATGGCTCTCTTCCGCCTCCCACACCTCGGCGAGGCGCGCATTCAGAAAGTGACGCAGCCCAAAGGGAACTTCATGGCGTCGTGGGCCAAGCCCAGCTCCAGCGGGGAAAAGAGCCTCTTCCCGGCCACTAAATATAGGGCCAAGGGCGAAGATGCCCCCGAGATGAGACGGGAGATGCGATTACCTCCTTTGGAGCCCAGCCCGGCTATTTCCAGCCCCGGGATTTGGCTGGAAAGCAGGCTCAGAGGGCGAAGGCAGAGAGAGAGAGAGAGAGAGAGAGAGCGCCCCCCCCCCCCCCCGCCCGCCCGCCTGCCTGCCTGCCTATTAATAGCCTCTCTCTGGCTTTGGGCACGACGGAGAGGGCGCAAAAAGGACACTGCCCGCACGGCGCACGTCTACACTGCAGAAGGAATGCCGCTTTCGAGGCGAAGGGATCCTGGGAGCGCCACGAGGCCACGAATTCAGCCCGAGGGCGCCCCGGGACCACCCGAAGGGGCAACAGCGTGGCAGGAAGGAAGAGGAAGGCGCACACAAAACCCCCGAGTTGGAGGAGACCCTAAAGGCCACCCGCCCCGCAATCCAAGCCCTCCCGACAGATGGCCATCCAGCCTCTGCGTGGAAACTTCCCGAGAAGGAACCCCCCCCCCCTTCCCTGTTTCCTCCTTCCTGCCAAGAGCAACTCCAGATCACTTCCCTTACCATGGTGCAGACGTCGGGGCTGAGATCTCACTTCAGAGTCCGGGCTACGATATCTCTATGAGAAGCAGCAACGCCTAGTGCCCGCTGCCCTGCCGCAGAGGTTTTATAAGGCGGGGGCGGGGCCTCCTGGGTGGGGGCGGGGCCAGGCAACGCCCCGCCCCCCAATGTCCTTAAAGGTTGTTGATGGGAGGCCGGGCTTTTTACGTCTCCGCTCGGCGGCTTACTGCAAATCCCCAGTCTCCGTCGTGCTGGCTCTTTCCACGCCAGAGAGACATAAATAGAGAGGCATTTCGCGGCGGGAACAGTGCAGGAGTCAAGGCTGCATCTACACTGGAGAATTAACTGTGTTTGTATTGGAAAGAAGTGCACTACAACCTTACTGAAAAGGTAAAATGATATCACATCCATGGAAGGAAAAAGGAAGAGGGGCCGAACAAGGGCAAGATGAATGGATGGTATCCACGAGGTGACTGGCTTGACTCTGAAGGAGCTGGGGGCGGTGACGGCCTGAAGGAGCTGGGGGGCGGTGACGGCCTGAAAGAGCTGGGGGGCAGTGACGGCCGAAGGAGCTGGGGGCGGTGACGGCCTGAAGGAGCTGGGGGCGGTGACGGCCTGAAGGAGCTGGGGGCGGTGACGGCCTGAAGGAACTGGGGGCAGTGACGGCCGACAGGGAGCTCTGGCCTAGGCTGGTCCCTGAGGTCACGAAGAGTTGGAAGTGACTGAACGAATAAACAACAACATCCATTTGGCAAATGGGAATCTCCATGAACATGTGGAGACCACCTTTTGAAAATCACTAGTCAAGAAAAGCATGACCTTGTTAGAAGTCAAGTCTGAACAAGTGATATTCACAAGCATTGATATTATGGCACACAGGTAACTCAGCTGTTAAACTAAAGAACCATTTCTTTAAACTGCCAAGGATAAAACATACCGCTACAAAAGTATACTGAGTTAGCAAAGGATGGTTCCCAGTGCTAAACAATCCCATTCTCTTTCTGTAGTCTGTTTCTATTGGAAATTCCATAACGTATTGGAAATAAGCACACCTCAACCTTATTGAAAAGGTAAAAATGATGTCACATCCATTTGGCAAATGTGAATCTCCACGAACATGTGGAGACCACCTTTTGAAAACCATTAGTCAAGAAAAAGCATGACCTTGTCAGAAGTCAACTCTTTGAACAAGTTATATTCACAAGCATTAATCTAATGGCACACAGGTAACTCGGTTGTTAAACTGAAGAACCATGTCTTTAAACTACCAAGGATAAAGACATGCCACTAAAAAAATATATTGGTTAGCAGAGGATGGTTGTTTCTCTGACGCTGAATTTGCCTGTCTACTCTCCCTTAAAAACCTCTTGTTTAAAACATGTACCCAAGAGACAAAACAAAGTAGTCTTCTTTAAAATAACATCTCAGGTTTACTAACAAACTTCTTGTATATATTCAGCATACAAGTCCATAGTCCAATGTCTTTAAGCATACAGATATAGTCCAAACTGTGTAACTGTACTCGCTGAAGTCTGAAAGGAGACAAACAGCATCCACCTCCATTGAGGTCTAAAAGCATACTGTAGAAGAAAAATGGAGTCCTGTGCCTGAAGCCCTTCCCACACAAAAGAGGTACACTTAAAGTGGCAAACCGAAGTGTACATACGATATAGGTTAACAATTATGCACATTTACAAAGGGTTAGTGGGGGCTTGGAAGGTTGAAAACTCCAAAAGTTTTGATACTGCTTTGACTGCCAGGGCTCAATGCAGTGGGTTCATGGGAGTCATAGTTTAGTGAGGCAGCAGCCCTCTTAGCCAGAGAAAGGAAGAGGTATCCCCTTGACATTAAGTCGAGTCATGACCGACTCTTTGTGGAGAGAAAGACCGGGGAATAATAATAATAAGAAGAAGAAGAAGAAGAAGAAGAACTTTGAAGTGCCTTTTCTTCCCTCCCTGTATTTCCATCTTTGTACACAGGTCTAAACACAACATTCATTTATGATTCCTATCCACACCTTGTACAAATAGCATGAAGTTGATAACCATACCCAATACTTTTCATAACTTGAAGCCAAAGTCTGTGTCCACTGAGCACAAATTATTGCAGTAGAAAGAGAAAGTATGAGCCACCCAGTAAAGTAAAGGCAAAGGTTTCCCCTTGACATTAAGTCTAATCATGTCCAACTCTGGGAGGTTGTTGGTGCTCATCTCAATTTCTAAGCCAAAGAGCCAGCATTGTCCATAGACACCTCCAAGGTCACGTGACCAGCATGACTGCATGGAGCGCTGTTACCTTCCTGCAGAAATTGACCTATTGATCTACTCACATTTGCATGTTTTTGAACTGCTAGGTTGGCAGAAACTGGGGCTAACAGCAGGAGTTCACCCTGCTCCCCAGATTTGAACTGCCAACCATTCCGTCAGCAAGTTTAGCAGCTCAGCTGTGCCACCGGGGGCTCCTAGAGAAAGCCAAAAAGCATGCAAACTTCCAGGATTCCATAGCATTAAGCCATAGTACCAAGAGGTGTCAAACTGTATTAATTCAATAGTGTAGTCACAGAAATGGTTTTGGGACCTAGGCGTTGGGGACTCTTCTAAACTTTGAGGATTTAAGATCCTCAAATCCTTAAGTATTTTCAACAAAGAATGGTATAACATGAAATGTTATACTTGCAGTTTTCAATTTTGTAGAAAAATAAGATAAATACGCATGAGTATTTTATCATGAGATAAAATACGCAAAAAGTAGGCAGCTACCAATGTCAGAAATGCATAGGCTCCTCCTTGACTTCTATTCCCAGACTGATGTGCAAACTGAACTCCTCTCTCACTGGCCCTGTCTGGTGCTAGGGTCCAGCTTTGGTAAGGAAAGTGTGCCAATATTCCATCCCATCTTTAGTCTGCCACCCTAAAAGGTACATGACCTACATACCCTGTGCCTGGTTTGTAGGGTGCCTCTACACCAGGCATGGGCAAACTTTGGCTCTCCAGGTGTTTTGGACTTTAACTCCCACACTTCCTAACAGCCTAAGCTCACATTCTTTTTCTCTTTTCCTTTTTCCTTTCCCACCTAAGCGGTTGAGGGAGAAAAAGAAAGGGCCTGTGGCTGTTAGGAATTGTGGGTGTTGAAGTCTAAAACACCTGGAGGGCCCTGATCTACACTGTAGAATAAATATAGCTTGACACCATGGCTCAATGCTAGGGGATCATGTGAGCTGTTGTTTTACAGGGCCTCCAAAGCCATCTCTTCAAAAGATTGCAGGTATCTCATAAAACTATAACTCCCATGAATTCACTGCATTGAGCCATGGCAGACAAAGTAGTGTTAGACTGCATGAATATTAGGTCCCTTCTACACTGCCATATAAAATCCAAATTATCTGCTTTGAACTGGATTATATGGCAGTGTAGAGTCATATAATCCAGTTCAAAGCAGATAATGTGGATTATCTTCTTTGATAATCTGGATGACAGGGCAGTGTAGAAGGGGCCTTAGTGGTAGGGCCCCCTATTTTAATAGCACAGATTCAGTGTGATACCATGTATGGCACTGGCACCATTCAAAATGTCAATGTGGCTGCTTCATATTAAAACCAAAATACATCTGGAGATAGCCTGTAGTTATTCAAAGCACAGTGCCTGAGACCTTGAGGAAAACAAGCAATTCAGTGTCTGGCTCTAGCTTCACCCATTTCTTATTGGTTTATTATTAATCTACACCCATCATGGGGGAGAGTATAGTGTCAAGGCAAGAAAAAAAATCAAGAGAAAGAATGTTACAGCATGTAGCTGTTTCTGGAAAAGATCAGAATGCAACTGATGGGTATGATCTGCTTGCAACCCTTTATCCACTATCAAAACTACTCAGGAGGCAATGAGTTTGGATCCTTTGCAAGAGAAAGCTAACCTTTTCCCCACTGGCCACTAAAGATAGAAGAAAGTGTCCCAAGAATAAGACCAAAAAATAAAATAAAATAATAAAGTAAGGAAAACTCCTGGAAATCACAGCCAGCTTACCGCCTGTTAGGAATTGTGGGAGTTGAAGTCCAAAAGACCTGGTCGGCCAAAGTTTGACAATGCCTGAATTGCTGCTACAAATGGTGCTTCGCCATGGTCTATGACACTGATTTATGGCTGACAGAGAAGACTGGCTTTCTAAGCTGAGATTTACTTCCCCAGCATGTCAGAGGTAAAAGGCAAAACAAAAGATGCAAGAACATGTTGGGGTGGGGTTGCTTTCAGAAAGCAAGAGTCCCTGGCAAGAGGCAATAAACACGAGTTATGGCCAGAAAAGAACTCCTGAGAAATATGACCAAAGCACTGTCAGAGTTCTTCCAACCTCTTGTGAGCAACTTCAATGTCATTTGCACATGCTCCCTCTGTGTAAGGCTGTAAATGCACTTCTATGCCAGTTTGGGAGTGCGGCCTGTGGCGATGACAAGCCTGAGCATGTGAGTTGCACGTCTTGTGCATTTCTAGGTGTGCCTGCTGGGACAGGTAACCCATCCTCAGGGCACTGTCTCTAAGAAGAATCCATCCTGCTAAACAAAGCACCTCTGGTTTTTTAGCTGACTTCATGTCTCCTTGGAAAGACTTCAAGACTAGTGGTTGCAATTAGATATTCTAAGCTTTGTCTATATGTTGTTGAACACAGGACCTCCCACACCGAAAGATTTATAGTTTCCTAAGGACTTCAAACCAGAATTAAATGCAATGGTATCCTTCCCCTCAACCCGCAACAGACCACCAGCAGCCTAATCCTTCTGATAACTGCCTCCCAAAACTATAATTTCTTTTTGTTTTAAACCCCAAGATATGCACTGACCCAAACCAGCACATATCTCAACTCTCTCCAAAGCAATCAATTTACTGTGGAGTCCTCGGTGGTGCAGCAGATTAAACCACTGAGCTGCTGAACTCCTGCTGTTAGGTCCAGCTTCCGTCAACCTAGCAGTTCAAAGATGTAAATGTGAGTATTTATTATTTATTTATTTACAGTATTTGTATACCGCTTTTCTCACCCCGAGGGGGACACAAAGCGATCAATAGGTACCACTTCGGCAGGAAGGTAACGGTGCTCTATGCAGTCATGCCAGCCACAGGACCTAGGAGGCATCTACGGACAATGCTGGCTCTTTAGCTTAGAAATGGATAGGACCACCACACCCCAGAGTCAGATACGACTACACTTAATGCCAAGGGGAAACCTTTACCTTTATACCCTTGTAACTAAATATCTAACCTCCTGAATTTTAATGCTTACCCACCGTGCCACCATCTTGGCACCCCCCTGACCCTTGCTTCTTTCCTCCATTTCCATAATATTGTATTTTACCCCCCCCCCCCCCCAATAAATATATTAAATAAAAGGCAAACTACAGTGAACTGTCTTAACCTCTGCCCAACCCAGGGACAGAGCCAAGAATTTTGGAATGTCCTTCAACCACTCAGGAAAAAGGTGTAGCAAGGACAATTATCATTTGGGCATTATTGTCCTGCAACTGGGCTGATGACCTTATGATTGTCATCTGGATCCTACTTTGGTGAGACCCAAGCTATCAGCCGGACAAGACTATGGACAAAGAAAATATGACTGCTCTGACATTCCAATAGACAATTTGGGACCCACTCTTTGTTCTGTCTTGGAGCAGACTTAGAAGATCACCACATATTGTCCCCTGGAGCCTGGTCTTGGCATTTGTCTAATCCCATCATCTCCACAACCGGACATATAATGTCTCCAAAATTCCATCTTAAGCTTCCACATATGGGTGCTGCTTTCTGGAAGCTCCTCTCTATTCACAGATATGCCTCTAATAGCTGATTGGCATCCCCAGGGCATTCCCACCCGGCAGGATAACTGGGGCCAGAGCCAAATGCAGAGCAAGCCCACTTGAGCCCACCTCCTGACCAATCAGGAGTTCAGGGGGCACAGGCCTGCTCCCTGCACTAAGACCATCAGGGATTGGGGGGGGGGGGATTTAAACCTAGACAAGGTTAATGCATGGGTTTTCTACTGTATAAAATGGTTGCACATCCCATAATGCTTATGCTTGTACATTTTGGAACCCGTTGCTGTACTCACATTCCTTCTGCAAATTGAATAAAGCCTCTGCCACTGGTGAGTCATATTTTCTGGGAACATTGGAGTTAGCCAACCTCACCAGGCATGAATTCTCAGACTTGGTATCCATGGTCTTTAGAACTCTAAATTCTGATATCAAATTGGTGCTTTTAATTGAAAAAGCAATACGAACTTGAGTGTCCAAGATGAAAGGGAAGGGAGGGTCAAAATGAACCACACTATCAACTGAAGAAAAACTACTTGTTGTTTTATGTCTTTAAGTTGTTTCCAACTTAGGGTGATCCTAAGATGAACCTATCACAGCCATGGATTTCTTGTCAAGATTTGTACAGAGATCTTTGCCATTACTTTCCTCTGAGGCTGAGAGTGTCTGACTTCTCCAAGCTCACTCAATGGGTTTCAGTGGCTGAATAGGGATTCAAACCATAGTCTCCTAGAGTCCCAGTTCAGTTCAAACCACCACACCACATTGGTTCAGAACTGGACATACAAGGGTGCAAAATTAGGTCATTGCCTGGAATGCTCAGATACCTAGGATAGCCTATTTTTAAGAGACAAGCCAAGGAAGCATTTGGTTGTTGTAGTTTTTGGGGGGTATATGGCCGTATTCTAGAAGCATTCTCCCCTGACATTTCATCTTCATCTATGGTAAACATCCTCAGAGGTTGTGAGGATGATTGCCATAGATGCAGGCAAAACGTCAGGAGAGAATGCTTCTAGAACATGGCCATGTAGCCTGAAAAACCTACAACAACCCAGTAATTCCAGCCATGAAAGCCTTCGACAATACAAGGAAGCATTGGTAGGTCTTACCTGGGTAGCAAGGAAGAAGTATTAGCTTGGCAAGCCCAAAAGATACAGCTTTGGACTTTCCTGTGTGGGCACCTGAAATATACAAATGAGTTCTCCAGTCCATTGGGTGGATTTTCTGGTGAGCCATGACCATGGAAACCTGGAAAGGAAAATAAGATAAAGCTCATCTATTCCTTTATAAGTAAAGGCTCTGCTTACTTGAGAGAGCTGGGGGAGAGAAATCCCAAACATGTCCCCTTATCGGTCTTCAAATACCAGCACAGAGGCAGACACAGAGTTAAAGAGGTTTGAATGTTTGCTTTGAACCACTCAGGTGAAGCATTCCACAAGTGAGCTGGACTGCATCCTTCCCCTCGCCTTGAGCTTGGCACCTGATTTTCTCTACCAGCAAAACTCTGCTGTTCAGTTTCAGAAACTGTTGCCTAGGCAATGCTGCAGAGAAATTTAGGGGAATGGAAAGTGAAGTATGTTTTAAAGCACTTTCCCTCAACCTGATGGCAAGTCTATTGAACCACAGTCCCCATCATCCCCAGACAGCAACTGTGTTGGCTGGGATGATGGAAGTTATAGTCCACCATTTATGTATGGCATTGGGGGAGAGGATGTAGGGAGGGAAATGAGAAATGCAGCACACAGTTGCATTCTATCTATCTATTTATAATACTTTTCTCCACTTTTCCACAACCAAGTACTCAAGGCAGCATGTGGTCAAGCAATTAAAAAAGAGCAATTTATGCATCAATATAATCACACAGACAATCTAGCTCAAAGAGATTCCTCCTGGACTAGCAGCAGAGACCACTGAAGACCATAATGGCAGAGACAGCTTTCTGATTCTGGGCCCATAACCTGTTGAGGTTAACTTCACAATTCAGCAGCAGATCAGTTGCACAACTTCAGCACTTTCCAGTAGCTTCTTCCTGCACAGTATTTTCAGTCAACGGTATTTTCCCACAGCCTGCAGTCACGCTGGAACCTTTTACAGACACTTGAGCACATGCCCGGCCTTTGTCAGTTTTACCATTGTCTTTCCCCCAGTCTAGATGATATTCCAAACTTACCACAGCATACAGTTATATCTTGTCTTAGCAGACAGGTTCTTTAATTACATATAATCTTCGATGAACAACATCACAGCACAAGGAGAGATATACACTGTACACGACTTCCTTATATACAACTCATTTACACATAGCAATCACTGATTGGTTCCCAATTCATTGACTTAACTCAGACCCAGGATTGCATCATTCACAATCACCTGGACTAGGCCAGAACACATTCCCCAAATGAAGTTCTATAGACAGTTAATACATCCCGGTTGGATTACTGCAACGCACTCTACGTGGGGTTGCCTTTGAAGACTGCTCGGAAACTTCAACTAGTCCAGCGAGAAGCAGCCAGAATGCTCACCGGAGCGACGTACAGGGAACATACCACCCCCCTGTTACATCAGCTCCACTGGCTGCCAATCCAATTCCGAGCACAATTCAAAGTGCTGGTTTTAACCTACAAAACCCTATACGGTTCCGGCCCAGTGTATTTGTCCGAACGGATCTCCCTCTACATCCCATCTCGAAATTTAAGATAGTCTGGGGAGGCCCTGCTCTCGACCCCGCCACTATCACAAGTGAGGTTGGCGGGGACGAGGAGCAGGGCCTTCTCAGTGGTGGCCCCTCACCTGTGGAACTCACTCCCCGGGGAGATTAGATCAGCGACCTCCCTTTTGGCATTCAGGAAAAAACTGAAGACCTGGATATGGGACCAAGCTTTTGGACATTCTGGCAGCTAAGGGAAGATCTGACGATAAACATGGGCAAATGGAATGGAATGGATATACGGAACTATGAACACTGAGCATGAGATTGTTTTGCTATTTTATTATGTACTAATGTTTTTAACTTGTTAACTGTTTAAATCGTTTTTAGGTATTGTTTGTTTATTGATTCAGGCATCGAATTGTGCCTTTGTTTGTAAGCCGCCCCGAGTCCCCCCTCGGGGGTGAGAAGGACGGGGTATAAGTAATTGAAATAAATAATAAATAAATAAATGACTCAGCATTCCCAATAGAAGCCCATGACTCAGCTATATTACATTACAATACATTGTAAAACCTGACAATTCAAAATTAAAATACTACTTTAAAGTACTGGAAAAATAAGAAAAATCACCTTGCACTTGAATGACAGAAGACAGTGTGTGTATAGTACAATTCTAAGCATGTGTATTGTGACCTATGTGATCAAAAGCAAAAGAAGGCAGGGCCTCTATACCTTTAATAGTTGTGCTTGTTGTCTGGTGACCCTAAGGCAACCCTATCACAAGGTTTCCTTTGCAAGATTAATGCAAAAGAGGTTTGTCCTTGGCTTCCAATAAGGCTGAGTCATCCCAATTGTGTGATATAGTGTTGGACAATGACTGGAGACCAAGATCACCCAATCTCCACTTGGCCATGGAAATCCACTGGGTAACCTTAGACATGCCACACTCTCATCCTCAGAGGACAGCAATGGCAACACATCTGAACAAATCTTGCCAAGAAAACCCTGTGATAGAGTCACCTTAGGGTTACTGTAGGCACACAACAATAACAAAATGTTGAGACAATATGGCTTGCCCAAAGCCGTCCAGCAGATTCCATGGCTGAGTAGGGTTTCAAACCCTAGACTTTCAAAGTCCTAGTCCAATACTAACATTGTAATAGATGTATAGAAAGTGAGAATGTCAGAAGGTGTTGCTTGTGTTAGAATTCCCTCTTGTAGCCATCTTTTTAGGATGCAGACTCCCTATCGTTTTTGGTCCTAGCCACCTTATCCTGAAGTAAGGCCCACTGAAAATATTTTAGCCCATCAACAGGCCCGTAGCCAGGATTTCGTTTCGGCGGCGGCGGGGTGTGTGTGTGTGTGTGTGTGTGTGTGTGAATTTTTTCAGGGGGGGTTGGGGGGGCTGAGTTTCGGAGGGGGGTGAGTCTGAGTGAAAGAGGGTCTACTCTAGCAAACCTTTTGTATCATTACCTCAATACCCCCATGCATATGGGATATATTGAGTATGGTGATCAGATCATGATATGAATAAATATAACAGTTTAAATAATGCACCAGTAAGGCCTTTTCGCGAACCACCATGAGAATTTCGGGGGGGGGGGGGGGGGCTGAAGCCCTTCATGCCCCCCCCCCCAGGCTACATGCCTGCCCATCAACATCCTAATTCTGCATATTATTACCTGTAAGTAATCTCACCAGGCACAGATAATCTTAATCTATGAAACATGTTATGACAACAGCCCTAAATAATCTTCTGTGACTGGGTATTCACAGCTTCCTGCAAGGTAATTACAAGGATTTTTTTTTTAAAAAATAGACAAACAAACAAAACTATGAAAATCATCAAGGCTGCTCCCTCCTTCTTGCAGCAATGACATACCATTTTCTTTGCCCTTCCCTTGATTTTAGTGGATTTTTAAAAATGCTGTTTACTCTCAAATCTCTGCAGCAATGCAGTGCACAGTGCTTCTGAATTGTAATTCCATCACATACCAGGGGTGCTTTCACACAACACAATTACAATGCTGTGATTTTACTTTAACTGCAATGACAAATCCTACACATTAATGGGATTTGCAGTTCGGGGGGGGGGGGGACCCCTAGACTGCTCTGCCAAGAAGCTCAGGTGCCTCCTACAAACCCCAGGATTCCATGGGATACAGTCATTGCTATTAAGGCGGAATCACAGCACTGTAGTTCTGAAGTATAAAGGGACTCTGGAAACAAGTTTAATTGGAAATCATCATTTTGAATAGATGGGATGCCACTGTGGTGCAATGGGTTAAACGCTTGTGCTGAAGACCTGAAGGTTGGAGGTTCAAATCCACGAGATGGGGGAGCTCCCATCTGTCAGCCCCAGCTTCCTCCCCCCCCCTTATTGTTTTATTGTTTCATCCCACTCCCGTCTCCTTTTACATGCAATTTATACGACAAACTACAGAAGTTACATTTGAAATATCAATCTCGGTTTTAATTTTTCCACTCCACATCTTAGCACATTCTCTAAATAATTCCTGGCTGGTTCCCACATTCTCTTAGTTATTGTAACCTTTTCAATAGCTATGATACATCTTAAATGACTATTGGACATTTTAAAGCCATGTTAATGTAAATGTATCATAATTGCTTTTAAGGTATATGTTGTCATGTTTTACTCAAGTTTTAATTTGCTAAGTCTTATTGGATTGTTTTTTATTATTTTCATCATTATGTTTAATTCTTTGTTGTAAGTTTACTGTTGTTTCTGTGCATTATCTTGTATTATTTTGATTTGTTTGTCTTCATTTGAGGCATTGGATATGCTTGTCTTTTGTTTTATGTCTGTAAACTGCTTTGAGTCCCTTCGGGGGAGAGAGTGGTCTAGAAATAAAGCATTATTATTATTATTATTATTATTATTATTAGATTTTAGTAATTTGCTGTTGTCATTTTTAAGGCAACATTAGACTATAGCCATTACTCTGCTGTTGACCATCCTTAAAGTGCCTAAGACCCCTTCCACCTAGCTGTATAAAATCCACATTGAACTGGTTTAAAAGGCAGTGTGGACTCAGATAACCCAGTTCAAAGCAGATATTGTGGGTTATCTGCATTGATATTCTGGGTTATATGGCTGTGTGGAAGGACCCTAAGTTGCCCCTTTTTAATATATCCACATTGGCTACCATTCCCAAGAACAGCATATTTTAAAGACAGGTAGGAGGAATTTATCTACTGTGAATCATACAGTTATGGAATTACATTGAATTATTAACTGCCAATGCCATTACAGAGGGCTTAGCCTTATACCACAGAGAAGCAGGGGCAAAGGTCCATGGCCAATGACAAATTTGAAGTTGGTATTGAAGGTTCAGGCTTTGTCAGGTGGGGAAAGCTTCACTGGGAATTGAGGGGAAGCAACATTGGGTCTGGATCTGATAGCTGCTTTTTTGGCCCCTAAACATAGTGTTAAGGTAGACAGCAGTACTGCGTACTAAAGACAGCAGTAAAATAGAATTCCAGGAAGTTGTAAATCTATATTGACATTTTCCTCCTTGATGAACTGATAAGTATGAATAAAACACATACTTTTATTCCAAGTCGCATAATTTCCAATCTGCAAGTTATAGTGATCTTGACTAAGTTCTAGTTCATTTGGCACTGCCGTTTTTAACTGCTTGTCCTTATTTCCATCAAAACTGACAGCTGCTTTATACAATGTGTTATTTCCAGGTTACCTATTCCTTACATCCAGGGTACACTTCCTAACATGCTTTCTTAGAAATAACATTTGCCTGTGAGCTTGATACACAACTTGATGCACAACTCTAATACTAAAAGATGCAAGGGACTGCTCCTTCAGGAGAACCACCATGACCCTTGACAAAACAGCCAACTGAACTGGTGTATTGTCGAAGGCTTTCATGGCTGGAATCACTAGGTTCTTGTGGGTTTTTTCGGGCTATAGAGCCATGTTCTAGAGGCATTTCTCCTGATGTTTCGCCTGCATCTATGGCAAGCTTCCTCAGAGGTTGTGAGGTCTGAACTGGCTTACCTTTCCCCTTGCACCTTTTTGAATGTGAAAAGACTGCCATTAGATGCTAGGAGTGCCCTGAAGCAGGGGTATGAGACAGGGCTAAGTCTACTCTCTGAAGGGCGAGAGTTTGAAGACACTAGTGAGATCTAAGGGCCCTTCCACACAGTGCTATACTGCAGAATATCAAGGCAGAAAATTCCACAATATCTGCTTTGAACTGGGTTATCTCAGTCCAGATTCAGATAATGTGGGATTTCCTGCCTTGATATTCTGGGATATAGGGCTGTGTGGAAGGGCCCTAAGTGTGCCTGTCACTCTCAATCCTGGTGTGAAAGAGCGAATCGTATCATTGAGAGAAAAGTGGGACCTTTTCAGTAAAAACTGAGGATTGTACAATGGGTCCTAGAATGGGAGAGGAACAGGCTTGAGCCCCCCTCCCAGTCCTAAATTGGGCTAAGATGAGCTGATTGGAGAGGCAAAATTGGACCAAATCTCATTTCTTTAAAATGAACAATCCTCTCGGGAATGAACAATCAAAAGGATACTAAAAATAATCACTCCTATTTGCAACTCCCCCCCCCCCCCTTTCCTCCTGCTATTGTAGCCAAGTCCTCCCAGAGGTGAATCTATAAATGACATAAAATAAAATAAAAATATTGAGCCCAATTAGGGTTCCAATCACAGTGTTTATTGTAAAAATGCACTGGCAGGTAGGCAAAATTAACCACAGCCTCCACTCCAAATACTGCTTCTGAGGGCTGGAGAATTGGTGAGGTGAAGGAAGAGAAGTTTTGTTGTTCAAGAGGAAGTCTGTTTTCAAAACACTGCTCTAAAACTCTGAGATTACAAAAGGGGAGATATAACTATTATGTCTGTATTAATTGTAAATAACTTCTTTTGCAAAGCAATCCAGTAGTGCAACTGGAGATATAAGTTGTAATTCAATTATGTCATTTTCAATCCTGTTAATGGAAGAAAGGTGGGATAGAAGTCAAGTGGATTCATGAATTAATATAAATTGCTAACGCAAAACATCCTCCGCTCTTATAGGAAGTTATGTGATGAGGAACATGCTGATGCTGAACCATTTCAAACTACACATTATACCAGGATGGTTCCACTTTATTTGCTATAGCTGCAACTTATGACATTTTGGAGTCTGTCATTTGGGGAGGCATTAGAGAAGCTGTCTATCTGGGGAATTTAAATGACCTTTCCTAAACTGCAGAACCCAGAATTCCACAGGATGTTGCCATGGCAGTTAAAGTGGAATCAAAATGCAATGATTGTGCTGGGCACACTAATGAAGGGCAATCAACCAGTTTTGGATGGGTTACACTCCCCCTGAAATACTGTTTTTGCAGTTTGGGAGTGCTCCTTGACCTGTCTTTCCAAATGTCAGCCCAAATACTGTAGTTGCGATGGTCAGAAGTGCTTACTACCAGCTTTGGATGATACACCCCTTCCTAGAATTGGAGGACCTAAAGATGTTAGTGCACACACTGGTGACCTCAAGGATGGATTCCTGCAATGTACTATACATTGGGCTACCTCTGATTCAAGTTTGAAAACTCCAGTTATTCCAAAACATGGCAACCAGATTGGTTATGAGAATATCTAGGAGTGAGCATGTCATACCCTAACTTTTTTTCCATGTCAGGAGTGACTTGAGAAACTGCAAGTTGCTTCTGGTGTGAGAGAATTGGCTGTCTACAAGGATGTTGCCCAGGGGATGCCAGGATGTTTGATGTTTTACCATCCTTGTGGGAGGCTTCTCTCATGTCCCCACATGGTAAGCTGGAGCTGACAGAGGGAGCTCGTCCATGCAGAATTGAACCTCTGACCTGTCAGTCTTCAGTCCTGCCAGCACAAGGGTTTAACTCATTGCACCACCGGGGCTCCTCTTACTAAAGTCATTCTTACTAAAGCCACTCCATTGGTTGCCAATTTGTTTCTGGACAAAGTACAAAGAATTGGTTATAATCTTTAAAGCCCTGCATGGTTTGGGTCCAGGTTATCTACAGGATCACTTACTCCAGTACAATCTGCCATGGACACTGAGGATCTCTGGGGGGTGGCTACTCCAACCAGCCAAAACCCAACTGGCAATTGTTACCCAGATGACCTTTTCATTGGCCACCCCACAACTGAAATGACCTGTTGTAACAGCTACGACAGCTAAATGTGCTGTCAGAATTCAAGCCACAGTAGAAGATGTATCTCTTCCGACAGGCCTATCCAGCCAGTTTTAGGACCTCATCACATTAGAACATGGATCCACTTTAAATCCAGTTTCTGCCTCCTGCAGAATTCTGGGGCTTATAGTTTAGGGAGGGGCCTTTAAACCGCTCAGCCAGGCAGGTCCTGGGTCTCTCTAAACTACAAAGTCTGTAATTCTGCAGGGAAAAAAAGGATTTAAAGTGGATCCATGCTCTGGTGTGATGAGGCTGCAGAACTGTACATTTTAACTTTACATTCTATTACTCTTGTATTTTAATCTTTGTGGCATGTATTTTAAATATATGGATTTTTAATTATTTGTTTCAATATATGCATTGTATTGTATGTATTTTATGCTGGTGTATTTTGCATTGTGTCCTGCCTTGAGCTGTGAGGAGAGATGGGCAACAAATAAAATATGTCAAATAAAAAACGTCAGGAGAAATGCCTCTAGAACATGGCCCTATAGCCCGAAAAACCCCACAAGAACCTAAAATATGTTTTTATTTGTTACCCGTTTGTTGTTGGTTTCACTACCGTCTGCCATTCAAATTCCTCAGGGTTTACAATGTAAGGAGTAGGTCTCTCCTGTGCTGTGGTCCAGAAACAATTCCACTCCTTCAGAGAAAGGAGTTGTTAAACAGAGAAAGACAAACTCATTACAGGCATAGATATTTGTAAGTAGAGCTCCCTGGCTGGTGGCCAGACCTGCTTGTTAAGGTAGGGCAGGGCATGGCAGGGCAAAAACCACATACGGTGTGTCTTTGCCCTTTGATCAGCAGAGCACAGAACAGCCCTGTGGGGAGCAGGGCTAGGGAGACGGCAGTCACAAACTGTTACTAACAGTAGGCTCCTGTGACTTGCAGTGTATGCTTTTGCAAGGAACCGAGGAGCCTTTTTCTCGTACAGACAGCCCTAAGAGGCTAGAGAACAGACAGGGCAGGGCCTTTTTCACCCAGCGGATGTCCTCCAACCCCATGGGGCGTGTATGTGCTTTAGCTGACAGATGGGCAAGACCCAGGGTTACATAAGCAGCCTGTCAACAACCCCCAGCACGGCTAGAGACAGGAAATGCTCCAGTTTTGCAAAAACTGGGGCCCTTGTGGGCACGCATGTGGCAGCAGTGCGAGAAGAGTCGTTGAGAGGAATGGTTGGGAGTGTGGCCAAGTACACGGGGCGGACTTTGAGAGGGAAATGATTGGCCAGCCAAAGAATTTTGTTTAGTTAACAATCAAGTAGAAGCAGCAGAACCAGCTCGCTATGCCAGGATTGACCCAGTGCTGGCTGAAATAATAAAACCGTGGGGATGGGAGAGAGAAACAAATCCCTTGCAGAATTGCAGAGGAAGCAAAGTATCTAAATTGTTTCAGACTGGGCTAGATTAGAAATTAGCCCATTTAGTGTCCGAGGTAACAGAGGGGGAACGTCATATTTATGGATTCTCCTTCCTCCAGTTCTAACCAGAACAGTGTCCAAATAGATTAACATCTTTACAGAAATCCACTCCACATTTTGCAGGGGCCCTAATGGTAGATGGAGGAGGGAAGGGAAATAGCTGAGAGTTAGCTGAGCTGTATTATTTTTTGAGCTGCCAGATTAAATTGCCTGATCTGTGTTTTTTCATCTTGCTAAGCCTATCGACAGCATCATTTGTTTTCAGTTTTTTACCACATATAGAATATTACATGATACATAAGGATCATAAAAGGGACCACTTAATAAACCCAATGAAAACTTTGGGCCAAGGAACTGCCCAGGGGCTGAACCTACTTTCAGCAGTTCTGTTTTTTCTTTCTTTCCTCCCTTTCAGCCTTAGAGGGTTGTTGTTATTGACAGGTCTTCTCCAGGAACATGATGTTCTCAAATGAACATGCCAGTTCCAGAACCAAAGTTTTTGCTTTTGTGTCACTGTTTGTTTGGCTGAAAGCTTGTTTAAGGGGGAAGCCGAGGACGGAAAACCCATTTTAGGACTTGCTTACAACAGAATCCTGAGATGCCAAGCAAGGGCTGCCTCCATGTGACTGGGGAGGGATGGCGTTGTGTGTTACGTGAGGAACCTGATAGTAGAGGAACTGTACTCACATGACAGTACTAATATCTGCATCACCTTTAAAACAAAGGAAGTTGCAGAAGCAGAGGACTAAACGTGGATGTGTGCGGTTTGGAAATTATTCAGCCTGCAATCCATTTGCATAAGATTCCATCATATCTTTCACAGTATATGTGTGTGTGTGTGTGTGTGTGTATGTATATCATATGAAGTGTTACTTGGATTTATTTTTAAATTATGTTGGTAATACAGTGGGTTAAACCAGTGGCACAGTGGGGTAAACCACTGAGCTGCTGAACTTTTTGACCAAAAGGTCATAGATTCAAATCCAGGGAGTGGCGTGAGCTCCCACTATCACCCCAGCTTCTGCCAACCTAGTAGTTCGAAAACATGCAAACTTGAGTGGATCAATAGGTACCGCTCTGGCGGGAAGATAACAGCGCTCCATGCAGTCATGCTGGCCACATGATTTTGGAGGCATCTATGGACAAGTTGGCTCTTTGGCTTAGAAATGAAGATGAGCACCAACCCCCAGAGTTGGACATGACTGGACTTAATGTCAGGGGAAAACCTTTACCTTTACTTAATACACATACTGTAGTTTGAATGCTGGTACTAATACATGTAATGCTCTTATCACAAGAACACTAATGTGAAAGTTCTGCTTTATGGTGAGCTTGATTTTAATACTTTGTTGTAGTATAATATTATTACGTAACCACATTTTCCTGCCACACCCCTCTAGCAAGTATTTATAGAGGTGCCGGTGTGGTGCAGTGGGGTCACCGCACTTTGGATGAGGTTCAAATATTTGCTGAGCTATAAAGTTCATTCAACAGTTCTGTGTAAAAAATTTCTGCTCTACCTAAACTACCTCACATAGCTGCTGTGAAATTAAATGGTGAGTAGTGTAAGACAGGCACACCATTTCCTCATGAAGCACCTGTGCCTTCAACAACCACCTGGCATGAGGAAGCAACTGGTGAAGCTTGCCCCGACACAAAAGTAATAAACTAGACCTATAGCTGACCAGGTCATTAAAGAGAAGGTACTCTCACCATGTCACTACAAAGAAACAGAAGGCACACACACAAGTAGCAGAGTCAGTCATAAAGTAACAAGGAAAAAAATTTAAATACCGGTTGCTTGGATGAAGAACAATGATTATGTAAAAAAAAAAAAAGATTTCTGCTTCAAGAGTTGTAGTAAAAAAATAACTTTGTGAATAACTGGTAATTTTTTTTGGTTTCATGAGAGATTTGAGAAACTGCGAGTTACTTCTGGTGTTAGAGAATTGGCCATCTGCAAGGACGTTGCCCAGGGGACACCCAAGGTGTTTTGCCATCCTGTGGGAGGGTTCCCTCATGTCCCCACATGAGAAGCTGGAGCTGACTGATGGGAGCTCACTCCGCTCTCCAATTCTAACCACTGACATTTCGGTTAGCAGTCCTGCTGGTTCAAGGGTTTAGCCCATTGTGCCACCAGGGGCTCACCTCTGGTAATGTAACAGATGGACATAACTATCTGGATATCTGCTTCCCAGAATTGCTCCTGTAGTACATCAGGAACCCAAGCCTTTCATGTGCCTTGAAAGACTGAATGGGTTCACCAGCCATAACCAAGGGCATGTGATATAAATGCCAACTGGCTCTTCTGGAGTGACATTGAGTACCGTATTAGCAATCTCCCTTTTCAGAGAGCTTGTACTTATCCTCACATAGTGAAAATGTTACAAGTCACACGAGCAATGGAACCAGAAATTCCAGAAGTACAAAAAATCTTTATGATAGGAAATTTTATGGGAGGAGCTGGTCAAAGACAAAAACAGCCCAATGAAGACTCAGTTTGCTCTACAGACTCTGAAGTGATGATTGAGAAAGGATGGAATATAGGGCATAAGAGTGGAGTATCTTGGAAAGGGGCATAGCTGCTAGCTATCTGCAGTCCTGGAGAATAGAAGGAGTGGTAACATTTTTTGCAGATCCTGCTTCTGAATCTTCATTGGTAACGAAGGGAGTTGAAGCCCAAAACACCCAGAGGGCCGAAGTTTGCCTATGCCTGGGCTAGCTTGACACTTATCCTCTCTCCCCCACAAGAGATTCTGGCAAGCCAAGAGTCTCCTTCGGGCTTGTCCCACAGAGCACGAATACAGAAAGATCATATAATTATTGTGGCCAATTATGGTTTTTAATTTAATATTTTGTGTGTACTATTTTGCCCCGATTTTGTGTACTATTTTGTGTGTACTATTACTCTTTCCCTGGACTCCTTGATGGGTCCCGAGGCTAACATGAGCAACTGAGGAGGCCTAACAGCTGTTCTGAAATCAAGAAGTCACAGTACTTAAATTATCATATTCTCAGTAACTCAGGGAAGGTGGGGAAACATAAGTAGAACAAACACAGCCAGTCCCAGCTTACCTGTTCTCTTGCACACGACAAAAAAAAAAAAAGTCAACTACCGGCTGCCAAAGGGCAGGGCTGCAAACTCTTGACACAAAGGAAAAAAAAAAACAGGTCTACCTTTGCATTGCTCTTTTCTTTGCAGGTGCAGGCCAGAGGTGCACTGGAGCAGAAAACGCAGGAAAGTGCAGCTTTGGCACATTTTATAATAGCAGGGAGAACAATGCCATTATCTTCCAAAGTGGCATTTGCCAGAACTGTAAGCTGGTGTGTGTCAGAGCAGGGGGATGAGTTCAAGAGCAAGCTGACCTGGCATCTGATCCTTTCAATGTGTCCACAGGTTTGTCTTGGGGGTTGGCTGTAAAGACTCATGAGAAGCTGCTGCACTTTGAAACATGTCACTACCCAACCAGATACATGACTGAACTTGGGAGAATGGAGGGAGGCAGAGTTGCTAATGTTACTTTTTGGACTACAAGTCCCAGAACCAGATTGCTGGGGGATCTTGAGAGTTGTAGTTCAAAACAAGGAACTGTTCCTGAGTCAGAACGAAATACAACTTCCCTGGTATTGCTGACTGCCATCTTTTCATGCCAGCAATTATTTAGTTCAAGTATATTTAGTTCAGGTGTTTTGGACTTCAACTCCCACAATTCCTAACAGCCTATTGGCTGTTAGGAAGTGTGGGAGTTAAAGTCCAAAACACCCAGAGGGCCAAAGTTTGCCTATGCCTGGGCGAGCTTGACACTTATCTTCTCTCCTCCACAAGAGATTCTGGCAAGCCAAGAGTCTCCTTCAGGCATTCATCTTAATGCAAAGAAGGCAAAAAAGACAGCAGGCACACATGCAACTCCCACATCTTACTGGTGCCCAATCATCGGAGCACTGTAATTATAATAACTTGAATAAGAGTATGAAGCAAATTTGTGCGTGTGTACTGGGGAGAATTCAAAGAGTGGAGTTTATTTGTATTCTTTTGGGCCCTCCATCCATGTGGCCCTATATATATAATAGGGCAATGGTCTCACTGCTAGAGACTTAGGCTCCTTCCACACAGCTGAATAAAATCCCATATTATCTGTTTTGAACTGGAATATATGGCAGTTTTTTTTCTGTGTCAGGAGCAACTTGAGAAACTGCAGGTCGCTTCTGGTGTGAGAGAATTGGCTGTCTGCAAGGATGTTGCCCAGGGGATGCCCAGATGTTTTGATGTTTTATCATCCTTATGGGAGGCTTCTTTCATGTCCCTGCTTGGGGAGCTGGAGCTGACAAAGGGAGCTCATCCGCACTCTCCCCATATTCGAACCTACAACCTGTCAGTATATATGGCAGCGTGGACTCAGATAACCCAGTTCAAAGCAGATATTGTGGGAGTTTCTGCATTTTCTGGGTTACATGGCTGTGTGGAAGGGCCCTTACTTCCTCTTATAGTCAATAGGGATGTATTACTATTCATTACCACCAGAGGGTACTAACAGCTCAACTTTTTTAAAAAAGTTACCGCCATGGGAAAGTGAGATGCTTGATTTTCAGAATTTCTCACAAAGCTAGTATTGTATTGTATTTTAAACCTATTGTACCTTGTCTTAAGCCTTGGAGAGATGTAGGTAAAAGAAAACATTTATTATTATTATTATTATTAATAATAATAATAATAATAATAATAATTGTCTCCTTTTACATATTTTTAATTCAACAGAAAGGGTTTGCTAAGCATATCCAAAGAGGCAGATGTTTTTAGGTAAAAAGAAAGTAGAAGTGACTCAGTGTTTCATATACCAACCCTGACTCAGGTAAGGCGGAAGTTCTAAAACAAAGAGCTCAGCGGATGGAAATGTCCTGGTGGAGTGACAGAAGACAGACTGCAGCCACCTTCTATTTGAACAACATTTAGTATGATGATTACTCATAGCCCAACCCAGATGATCCACCAGCTTGAAAATAAATGAAGGTAGAAAGCCAGCGTAACGTAGGGCTCTTACACACAGCCAGGTGACCTAGATCAGGGGTCCACAAACTTTTTAAACAGAGGGCCAGGTCACAGTCCCTTAAACTGTTGGAGGGTCGGATTATAATTTGAAAAAAAAAAACATGAATGAATTCCCATGCACACTGCACATAAATTTGTAGTGCAAAAACAATACAATAATTAAAATGAATATAAATTTATTAGTATTTCAATGGGAAGTGTGGGCCTGCTTTTGGCTGATGAGATGGGATTGTTGTTGTTGTTGTGAGCTATCAAGTCATTACAGACTTAGGTTGACCCTAAGCAAGGGCCGGGTAAATGACCTTGGAGGGCCGCATTCGGCCCCTGGGCCTTAGTTTGAGGACCCCTGACCTAGAATATCAAGGAAGATAATCCACAATATATGTTTTGAACTGGATTATCTGAGTCCACACTGTCATATAGCCCAATACAGTGTGGGTTTTATACAGCTGTGTGGAAGGGCCTTTAGTAGTTTGAGCATTGGGCTATGACTCTGGAGGCTAGGGTTCAAATCCCCACTCAGCTGTAGAAACCTCCTAGGTGATTTTGGGCATGTCACACTCTCTTAGCCCCAGAGGAAGACAATGACAAACCTCTTCTGAACAAATCTTGCCAAGAATATCCTGGGTAGGTTTGCCTTAGAGTTTCCATGAGTCAGAAACAACTTGAAGATGCACACCATTTGCCTTCTGCTATCCTTCTACTTAAAGATGGTTTCCCCAAGTACGTTCTTGGCTATTTGTGGTGTTTTCATTTGTGCAAAGAATGGTGCCCTTATAAAGCCAGCTGCATTAAATCACTACTGACCGAGAGGTCATGAGTTCAAAGCCAGCCCAGGTTGGAGTGAGCTCCCGACCATTAGTATTCTAGTTGGCTGTTGACTTATACAGTTCAAAAGACAGTTGCATCTGTCAAGTAGGAAATTTAGGTACCGTTTTATGCGGGGAGGCTAATTTAACTAATTTATGATGCCATAAAACCTTCCAGCAGCATGAGGAAGAATGAGGAAGTACTCCATCAAAGGACTTGGCATCACAAGTGGACGGAATTGAGCATAACCTCATGAAGCCAGAAAGCTGAAATGTTAAATTGCCTCTGTGTCTGTCTATATATGTTGTATGTCTAATGGCATTGAATGTTTGCCGTGTATATGTGCATTGTAATTCACCCTGAGTCCCCTGTGGGCTAAGAAGGGCGGGATATAAATACTGTAAAGAAATAAATAAATAAAATCAATATAGGTAGTATCTGACTGGATTTTCTGGCCAATGCTTCTGCCTTAAACACCCTATACTTGGACTGCCACAAAAGCCCAGAGCTTATTTATTTATTTATCTTATTTATGCCCCATCTTTTTTCAGTCCCCTAGGGGACTCAAAGTGGCTTACATATCTAGGCAACAATTTGATACCATGTAAAACATACATATATAATAAAATAAACATATATAAAATCATTAAAAACATTTCAAATCTTATAAAACACTTATTAAAATCATGTTATCCAAAATCATAGTCCATGGCCATTCCAAAATTGTCATTGCACTATTGACTATTCCATAGTTCTCTAGTGGGTTACGAAATGAATGCTTGATCCCACATCCACGTCTTTAGCCGTCTTTCTGAAAGTCAGAAGGAAGCTTAAAAGAGTTAGTCTTTGGATTACAGCTCCCAGAACCGAACTTTTCCAAATTCTGCCAAAGTCATTAAACAATATCTATAACCCCCTTTTTGGCTGTGCATCCAAAGCAAGTCACTTACCAATCTCAATAGGGGGTTCCTTTGAGGAAATTCTATTTCCAGGCATGGCTCCTTGACTTCAATAGGGCAGCTGCAGCTCAGATGCATTTTTCAAAGCCCTGAAGATTTCTGGAGGGAAATTTGCAGCAAAGATCCATTGGAAGGATAGAGATGATCCACTGAGTTTAGTTGCCAGGAGAACTTATCAAAGGTAAAACAGGATAGGTTGACCCAGACTGGAAGGCAAGAGAGGCAGCGGAAAGCCATTGCAAAGAAGCCTGTGGGTCTACCCTTCTCCCACTGGACCAGAGGGAGAGTAACAGGGATATTCCTGTTATTCTTCACTAACTCAATGTTGTAACTTCTCTTGTTGAGACTTGCTTGTTGCCTTGGAAATGCCACCTCGATATGCCTACTACGCCACAAGAGGACAGCATTGTTGTTCTGGGAGACTAAACTTTTATCAAGTCTAGACAGGTCCCTACTTGTACAAACTCTTTGAAGCTATTCCCTCTGCTAAAGTTAGTATACACAAATACACTGGCCGGGCAGGTAAATCATTGATGTGATGATTGATGTGTATTTTTAAAGTGTGCATTTAGGTCTGCTGCAGGCCAGGTGGAAAATATAATGGAACTACAATTGCCTCCTAGCTGACTCCAAAGTCTCCATGGTCACCGCTTGGCTGAAGAGATCATTAGACAAAGAAAGCATTTCAAGGCAGGTTTTATGATTAGAGTTGCCTCATACCTTAGAACTGAGAAAATATATTCTTTTGTGAGAATTGTAACTCCCAGAAGTACTACTTAAATACCAGAGCTTTGTATTGTCAAAGGCTTTCATGGTTGAAATCACTGGGTTGTTGTAGGTTATTCGGGCTGTATGGCCATGTTCCAGAAGCATTATCTCCTGACGTTTCACCTGCATCTATGGCAGGCATCCTTAGAGGTTGAAGGGTCTGTTGGAAACTAGGAAAATTAGGTTACCAGAGCTTTCCAAACCTGTAATGTTGGTGACACACTTTTTAGACATGTATCATTTTGCAACACAGTAATTCAGTTTTATTAGCAAACCAGAGGTTAAACCAACCCTTTAATAAGTGATATGGACACATACAGAAATCATAATAATGAAATATATGGGAACACAACACATCTCACGAAAACCTTTCATTTATATATTTAAAATATATGATTTATTTCTTATTTCCCATAGACTCAGAGGTTTCTCATTAAGTTCATGTGACACACCTACACACTAAGATTTTTGTGACACACAGTTTGGAAAGCTCTGCTCTAAAGTACCAAACGAAGAAACACATAGGGTTACAATAAGGTTCTAATGTCATCTGGCCTATCAAATTCCATGAACAAAACAGAGAAGTTGCTAATGCCTTGAATGGAAGCACAATTGATATCGAGCTGCTTTTAGTGGGGTCTCCTTGAGAGAGAAGCCCGAGGACCGCGCCTAAAGGGCTCTGGGTCCCTTGGTGAGGCCAGCGAGAGCCAATCCAAAGAGTAAAAATATTACAAATAATAATGCCTCATCCAAGTGGAAGAAGTTTTTCAGCAACCGAGGTTTATTGTGATTCAGCTGAGATCAGATGCATTGCAGGAATCATTCCGCTGCAAGCATGCCGGAGTACAGTGATGCAGGCATATTTATACAATTTTTGAAAACCCAGAGTTCAACCCTTCCGCCCCGGCTCCTCTGATGTTCCCCGCTGTGATTGGGTGATGGGCGGACACCTGGGAAGCAGCCCTCCTGCCCCTGGCGCCTCTGTACCAATCAGGAAGCTCCAGTGGTCTGTAGGATCCAATGGGGAGACCTCTGTCACATGGTTGCGACAGCCAATCAGGAGAAATGGGGGCGGGATGAGGGAGCACAAAGGAATCTGGGAAAGGAATCTGCAGACAAAGGAATGCCATGTGCTCAGCGAAACAAAGGAAAAATGTCTCCAGCTGATGCAGCTCTGGGGGGGGGGGGGGGATATGAATGCAAATACAATCTTTTTTATTCCGAGCGTCCATAAGTCCCCTTATCCCATCAGACATGCTCAGAGAATGGGCAGGGTCCATTATGGCTATGGTTCCATGCAGGGTGAATTAATCAAAGGTGAGTCTTGGGAGATGTAGAGACTCTCCCTCAGGCAGTTCCTGGTCACAGTATTTTGTGGGGCAAGGGTCGAGAGAGCAAGGGTACAAGGGGAATCCATAAGGGTTACATATATGGCATTTTCTTATACATAATTCATAAGGGGAACCCCATCCCACCCCATAGAGTTTATTACAATATTTGATCTTTATTATGGCACAAACTGGAGGCTTCATAAACTTTGAAAAGGATCCGCGGAAACGGAGGCTGTCAGTATCTCAAGTCAGGCACCAATAGAGAGTTCGTGGTCATTGATATGATAAATAGTCCAGTGCATAAGTCAGAGAGTCACAAAAAAAGGAAACAGGAACCCAGTTGTGAGCGCTGGGTCAGGCAGCAACAGAATCCATTGTCCGGCCCTTGGTAAACTAGATCTCTCACAAAAGGGCAGAAGCCCCAAGATCCAGCCATTTCCCAAAAAAGCCTCATGGGGTCCTTGTTGTTGTCAGTGCCTTGGCAATGTGGCCAAGACTTAACCCTTGTTGTGTAGTCTCGTGCCCTTGCCCTTTGCAGAACTATAAATCCCTATCCCTTAATTATGAGGGGAGGGTTGGTGCCTGACATCACAATTACAAGAGGATAAAAACACTGTTGGTTGAGGCTCATTGCATAACACTAGGTCTGTCTTGTAGTTGCATTGTGCTTGAATTATGATTGGATCATCTCGTTTCATTGATGGGGAGGGAGGTCTCTAAAGATTGCCAAAACTGTTTGACTGCACAGATGCGACAAAATAGGGGGGAAATGCACTGCACACACGTGCTGGGAAGGGTAGGAAGCAAGGCTGTCTGGAAGACTAATTGTGGGTATTTGCATTGGGAGACTTGGAAGGTGCTGAACAGACTGTGCTCTGGCACCACGAGATGCAGAGCCAACCTCAAGAAATGGGGCCACAAAGTGGAATCTATGACATGCGAGTGTGGAGAAGAGCAAACCACTGACCACCTGCTGCGATGCACCCTGAGCTCTGCCACATGCACAACACCACTTGCAGCAACACCAGAAGCACTCCAAGGGGCCAGCTACTGGTCAAAGGACATTTAATCAACTACCAAACTTGCAAATTTTGTATTTTGTCTGTTTGTTTGTTTTGTTCTGTTAGAAATTTAATACAATTGACTGGTTGCCCTGACACGACAAATAAATCACAAAGTGCCAGCATGAAACAATTGCAGCGAGGTGTGAAAATGATAGTTCCAATAATGATATTTCCCAATTTGCTTAGAGAATGTGATTGCTAAGAGATAACAGAATAATGTGATAGCTTTAGTTATCTAGTGCTACAGTTAATATACTATAGGGATGTGCACAGTGCCATTTTCCAAAATGAGATCCAGGAAATCTGACAGTTGCAAAAATCAAATCATCCTGATAGCTCTAAAAATGACAGAAAGGGGAGCCTTCAGAGTTCCTTCATTGCTGCCAATGGGCCGGATCTTCCTGGAGCAAAAACAGAATTATTAGCTGACATATCGATAAACAGTATTTTCCTCCTTCTGATTTTGGGCAGATCCTGAAAAATAAAATGCGGGCACCAAAAAACTGGACGGCAAAAATGGCACAAGGTTTACTTTAATTGCACAGCCCTAATGTGCAGCGGAGCCCCTCGGTGGCACAGCAGATTAAGCCACTGTGCTGCTTAATTGCAGCGAGGTGTGAAAATGATAGTTCTTGCTGACTGAAATTATAGTTCTTGCTGACTGAAAGGTCAGTGATTCAAATCCAGGGAGTGGGGTGATCTTCCACTGTTAGGCCCAGCTTCTGCTAACCTAGCAGTTGGAAAACATGCAAATGTGAGTAGAACAATAGGTACCACTCCTGCAGGAGGGTAATGGCACTCCATGCAGTCATTCCAGCCACATGACCTTGGAGGCATCTACGGACAATGCCGGCTCTTCTGTTTAGAAATGGAGATGAGCACCACCCCCAGAGTTGAACATGACTAGACTTATTGCCAAGGGGAAACCTTTACCTTTAATATGCAGCACTCCAGCATAATAACAGAGTGAAGGAAAAATAAAACAAAATGCTGTACTCAATATACTTCTGAAAGATAATTGGTATGCTTTGAAGATGCAAGTTCAAGCCTTTACTTAAACCAGGCCTGGACAACATGTGGTCCTCCAGATGTTCTGGACTTCAGCTCCCACAATTCCTGACCATTGGCCAAGTTGGCTAGGGCTTCTGTAAGTTAGAGGCCCAAATACCTGGAGAGCCACAGGTTGTTCAGGCCTGGCTTAAGCTATGAAAACTCACTGTATGACCCCTGAGCAGGTGTCCTCTCAGTCTGAGGCACTTCACAGGGTTATACATTTAGAGGGAGCAAAGAACCCAAGCTGTCTCTCTTGCCACCTTTGGTTCATTGCAAGAGAGGTAAGATATAAATGCAGTAATAAATAAGGTTAGGCTTGGCTGTGCCACACAGCTTGCCTGGACAAACTTTCTGTACCAAATAAGAACCTTGTGAGAATCCTATCTGCTCGACGTCCCTCTTCCAAATGGCCACCAGAGCCTGGCAACAAATTGTTTGGTGTAACTAAGGTCCCCACAAGCTTGGCTCTGCATGTTCATTAGTGGTTGTTTGATGAGTCTGGCTGTAACCCAGAAACCATTCAGGGGGGAAAATCAACAACACTAGCCCAGGTCTGTCTCTAACAACAAAGTTTCTCTCCTGCCTTGGAGATGGGCTCTGGAATGCTATAAAACCACCTGCTGCAAGCTAGATTTTTTATTCTTATCCTTCAGACTCTGAGCTCATCAGTGCCAGATTGAAGACATTTTGCAAGATGGTAAGTCTTGCTTCCTCAGACCTGATAGTTCCCCTGGAGGAGTGATGGACATTCAGTCCCAGATGCTATTGATCATCACATTTCCCTTTCTTAAAATACAATATAAGCTAATCACTGTGCCCCTCTTTAGGAATGCAGATTGCCTTAGATGTGCACAAAATTGTAGCTCGGAATCTGCAAGATACATAAAAAGAGGAAGGAAGAAAATCAGTACTATCTGCGACAAAGAGATTGTTAGAAGTGATGTCTGCTTAGCCTGGGATTACTGCCACTATTGCTTCTCTTTCTTCCTGGCTCATGGCCCTTCCATACGGCCATATAACCCAGAATATCAAGGCAGGAAATCCCACAATATCTGCTTTGAACTGGGTTATCTGAGTCCAGACTGCCACATATTCCAGTTCAAAGCAGATAATGTGGGATTTTATTCAGCTGTGTGGAAAGGGCCTCCACCACAATTCTTGATAATGGGGAATTTTGAGATATTAGGGGGCAGGTTTGGTTGTGAAACATTCTATGCACTTATGGTAATCTGGGCATTAATCCTATCATGTATACTCATGTACAATATATCCTTACCTCTCAACGGTCTTGATTTGGCAAGGAGAGTCCTAGTGTCCTTCCATCCAGCCCTATATCCCAGAATATCAAGGCAGAAAATCCCACAATATCTGATTTGAACTGGATCCTCACTCAGATAATGTGGGGTTTTGTGCCTTGATATTCTGGGATATAGGACTGTGTGGAAGGACCCCTAATTAATCCTACTTTGTTCCTCCTTCTTCAGTGATTGTAAAATGTGCCAGTTTCTCTCTCCTCCTCAAACAGTTTCCCTTTGTCCTCAGCTCGCTTCAGTTGCTGCAAACTGAGTTCAAAGTTTAAAAAAATTGTTTGCACTCAACTAATGCAGCAGGAGGAAGAACTGGAGGTTCTTCTTCATTAATAATGTTTGTCATTTTGAGCACACTCTGATATTACTTGACTCCATGTATTCCAATTTTCACTGATGGAATGCTGAAGTCTATTTACATATCTCCCTCCCATATCTTTCTTTGAAGTTGAGAATCACATTCTGTAGAGCTTTGCTGGGTCCAAATCTCCAACTGGGAAAATTTCTAATTTCATCAAATCTGCTTTGCAAAAGACACATAGTACAGTCCAGCATTCCCTGATCTAAAGACCTTCCACACAGATGAATAAAATCCCACATTTTCTGCTTTAAACTAGAATATATGGTAGTGGGAACTCAGATAATCCAGTTCAAGGCAGATATTGTGGAATTTTCTGCCATGATGTTCTGGGTTATATGGCTGTGGGGAAGGGCCCAGGGGCTCATTAACAAAGTCTTCCCAGCATAGCTGCCTAAGGGCCCTTCTACATGGCCCTATATCCCAGAATATCAAGGCAAAAAATCCCACAATATCTGCTTTGAACTGGGTTACCTGAGTCCACACTGCCATATATCATAATTCAAAGCAGAAAATGTGGGATTTTCTACCTCGATATTCTGGGATATAGGGATGTATGGAAGGGCCTTAAGGAGATATGGAAACTGGAGTTTAGCACTTCTGGAAGGCATGGGGTTCAAGGTGGCTGCTGTGGTGGATAAAATATGGGTGTGGAGTGTGTGTGAATTGTGCAGTTCACTAAGACTTCTAATCTAACCTTAGAGCATCACACCCCAAATGTTTCCCTAATTGGAGATTTGCACCTCAGCACAGGTCTAGAGGATGTGACTTTCATTCTTAAAAGGAGGATTTCAGAATAGCCCTTTTTGTTGAAATGGTATGTGACCAAATGGGCAAGCTTAGCATGTAGGTTCCGAGGCATGGAAGTGGGCCTCAACTCCCAGCTTGATCTCATTCTTCATGACTTGTGGCTTCCCCACTACTGATGGCTTTGCCCTTTTCTTCTCAGCGCGAGTGCATTTCTATCCACGTAGGACAAGCTGGTGTCCAAATTGGCAACGCCTGCTGGGAGCTGTATTGTCTGGAGCATGGCATTCAGCCAGATGGGCAAATGCCCAGTGACAAAACTATTGGTGGTGGGGACGACTCCTTTAATACTTTCTTCAGTGAAACTGGAGCTGGGAAGCATGTGCCTCGGGCTGTCTTTGTGGATCTGGAGCCCACTGTGATTGGTGAGTACAATACCATATATCAGAAGCAGAGTCTGATCTAGTCATGAGAAACATCTCAATATATTCTTACTGTACAGTGGCAGTATGAATGTCCAGATATGGCCCAAGACATTTTGATACTGGCTACAGTGGTAAAAATACATCAGTAAACCAATTATTTAATACATTTCTCCACTCTGGTGGAATACTCAGAGCTGCTGCTGAAGCAGGCCTTCCAACCCTACCAAATGATAGGGCTGGCCTCAGTCAGTTTGGATGAGTCAATTAATGAACCAAAAGAAAACTATGGCATCAAGTTCCTGCAGAAAAAAACTGTCTTTAGAGCATTTTTCCATGAAAGATGGGCATTTAAAATTGAGAACTCCTTCAAATGAAAGACATGATGCACCATAAACCAAATTTAGCAAACTTCGGTTGCTATAATAAGTGAAGAACCGGAGATCTATATGTATAGGCCTCGCTTAAATGCTCCATTGTATTACAGAATAATCAGTAGCTATGTTAACTGTGTTGTGAGTTTTCCAGGCTGTATGGCCATGTTCCAGAAGTATTTTCTCCTGACGTTTCGCCTGCGTCAATGGTAGGCATCCTCAGAGGTAGTGAGGTGAGTTTCCAACAGACCTCACAACCTCTGAGGATGCCTGCCATAGGTGCAGGTGAAACGTCAGGAGAGAATACTTCTGGAACATGGCCACACAGCCTGGAAAACTCACAACAACCCTGTGATTCTGGCCATGAAAACCTTCAACAATACAGACGTTTACTGTGTTTTCGGTGATGCCCTGTCTTTTGAATGCTCTCCTAAGAATAAGGATGCTTGGTGCCAACACTCTGTTCCTTTTGATGTCATGATAAAACTATCACCGGGTTGTTGTAGTTTTTCTGGCTGTATGGCCATATTGTTCCAGAAGCATTCTCTCCTGACGTTTCGCCTGCATCTGTAGCAGGCATCCTCAGAGGTTGTGAGGTCTGTTGGAAGCTAGGAAAACACGGTTAATATATCTGTTCTTTCTCCCACACTGGACCTTCCACAGATATATAAACCCAATTTATATATAAATCCAATTTTCCTAGTTTCCAACAGACCTCACAACCTCTGAGGATGCCTTCTAGAACATGGCCATACAACCTGAAAAACCTACAACAACCCAGTGATTCCGACCATGAAAGCCTTCGACAATACATAAAACTATCACCTTTCCCCAGAAATTTTATTTTTACACTTTCAGCCAGTTGCATAGTTTTATTCGACACAATTTTACTGTGTGGTTAAAAGGATTTATGAGTTAATATTTTGTCAGTTTTAGGTATTTATATACACTACCCTAAAATGCATTTCAGTAAATAATAATAAAAAAGAACAGCAAGACAATCATAGATTTGTTCCTTTTGGCTATTGCTTGGCAGAGTTACTTTTCTAGACAAAATCTCCCAGAATCCTGCTCACTAACATTCTGGAAGCTATGGTCTACAAAGGTAATATTTAGGGTTACATTATTTTGAATCTGCCAGCAACAGAGCATATAAATAACCTTTGTTGTTGTCTACTGTACATTCTAGATGAGGTTCGGACTGGAACATACCGACAGCTTTTCCATCCAGAGCAGCTGATCACCGGAAAGGAAGATGCTGCCAATAATTATGCCCGTGGACACTACACAATTGGCAAAGAGATAATTGATCTGGTGTTGGACAGGATCCGGAAGCTGGTAATTGAGTTTGGCAGGAAGGGAGACAAGGAGAAGCAAAGGTCTGGTTCTCATGTATGGGATCTGGGAGGAGCCCTTGTTGATTAGCGTCACCTTGGAGATGCATAGTTTACTTGCCACTATTTCAGTGTATGGCATTAGAGCAGGGCAGGATAAGTACAAATGGTCTTCAGAGATCACTTGGGTAAGCAGCAGTCTGTGGAACAGCTCTAGAGTGTGCCCATGCAAAAACTAGTGTGTTACAGTAGTGGCACATTTACTGGGATGAAAGCTCTTTCAAGGTACTAGACTAGAGCAATCTCCTCTTTGCTGGAGTGCAAGTATTTCAGATTCTTCTTACAGTGTTCTTCCAGATGGGGGATGTGTGTTGGACATTCTGGTATTTGTTGATGTAGTGTACAAAGAACTTAGTCTCACTGTAATCCATGGGCCTCCCAGATGAGTACGTATAGGATCGGAGCCTCCTTGGTGGGTCTCCCAGACAGATTTTGGGTGACTGAATGATATCAACTGAGGAGGTTTTGGAGAGGTCTCAATTACAATCCCACGCTATTCCTTGATCCAGCTAACTGTATTATGGTTTGCTTCCTGTCTTCCATAGGCTGATCAGTGCACCGGACTCCAGGGATTCCTCATTTTCCACAGCTTTGGGGGAGGTACTGGCTCAGGGTTCACTTCTCTGCTGATGGAACGACTCTCTGTTGACTATGGCAAGAAATCCAAACTGGAATTCTCCATTTACCCAGCTCCACAGATCTCTACAGCAGTGGTGGAGCCCTACAACTCCATCCTCACCACTCACACCACCCTTGAGCACTCAGACTGTGCTTTCATGGTGGACAATGAAGCCATCTATGATATCTGCCGCAGGAACCTGGACATTGAGCGTCCAACTTACACAAACCTGAACAGGCTGATTGGCCAGATCGTGTCCTCTATCACAGCCTCCTTGCGTTTTGATGGTGCCCTTAATGTAGACCTGACGGAGTTTCAAACCAACCTCGTGCCATACCCTCGCATTCATTTCCCTCTGGCCACTTATGCCCCAGTCATCTCTGCAGAGAAGGCTTACCATGAGCAGCTTTCTGTGGCTGAAATTACAAATGCTTGCTTTGAACCTGCTAACCAGATGGTGAAATGTGATCCCCGTCATGGCAAATACATGGCCTGCTGCCTTTTATACCGAGGTGATGTGGTGCCCAAAGATGTCAATGCTGCAATTTCCACCATTAAAACAAAGAGAACAATCCAGTTTGTGGACTGGTGCCCCACAGGCTTCAAAGTGGGCATCAATTACCAGCCCCCCACTGTGGTTCCTGGTGGAGACCTAGCCAAGGTACAACGAGCAGTATGCATGTTAAGCAACACCACAGCCATTGCAGAGGCCTGGGCCCGGCTGGATCATAAGTTTGATCTGATGTATGCCAAGAGGGCCTTTGTCCATTGGTATGTAGGAGAAGGCATGGAAGAAGGAGAGTTCTCCGAGGCACGAGAAGACACGGCTGCCCTAGAGAAGGATTACGAAGAGGTGGGAACAGATAGTATTGATGGAGAAGGAGAAGAAGAGGAAGGGGATGAATATTAGCAGAGCTGTCTGATATGTGGGAAATTAAAGTATCAATTACTTTAGAATTTGGTGAGTCACTTCCCAAAATAAAATATTAATTATATCACAGAACTGTCGTTGAGTTTTCTTGCTAACATACAATTTTCATCAGACTTCCCCCCTTCATAATTTTAAGAATAAGGACAATCTTGACTCCTTAAGGTTGCTGTCTCCATTCAGATGGCACCATCTCTCTTGAGAGACCTGACTGAAGTAAAAAACACTGAGAATTGTGGTTCTGTATAAATCTCTGTGACATTCACTTCCTTGCTGCTAGAAAACCAAATTGACAGTGATTGAATTAGAGGCAAACATGGAGGTTGAAATACTGGACCAAAATATCGTTTTTCTGGCATAATTTAAGAGTATATGACAAATATCTTTCATACTCTATGGTGGTGCTATGTTACTCATAAATTCAGTTCTAAGCAGTAGAACCAGGGTTTCCATGTCAGCGGGATGGCAAATCCCCTCTGGGTTTTAATCTGAACCTAAAAGCAGCTATCCAAGGTGCTGAATCTATTTTTGGGACAAAGTTCAACATCTTGGGCAACGTCTTTGAAGTAAAGACTTGAAGTTACATCAGATTAACTGCTGCACAGACACTGAAGTCTGTAGTCTGTGCTAGTTCAAAGAAAGCACAGTCCCATCAAAATTTGGTTACACAGGGTTGCTGTAAGTTTTTTGGGCTGTCTGTCTATCTTTCCAGAAATATTCTCTCCTGAAGTTTTGCCTGCATCTATGGCAGGCATCCTCAGAGGTTGTCAGGTCTGTTGGAAACTGGGAAAATGGGGTTTATATAGCTGTAGAATTTTGTTACACAGATTTGTTGGTTTCTAAGGCATTCACTGAGTATTTGAAGGATGTACCATCTCTGAGACTTTCCTAGATCCAGGTAGAGTAATATTTGCTTTCTTTTATGTCTGCAAAAAACTTCCTTTTTGCTTTCCTTCTTTATTTCTGGTACATGTATTAACATTAAGAATATTCTAACTCACGCTTCCTTTCCTCTATTCTAATAGTTACACTAATCTCTTTATTAGACTTTATATTAAAGTCTAATAAAGCAATAATAGCCAGGGGGAAATGTCCTGAAAATTCAAGCTTCTTAGTTGCCTGCTAGAAGGTCCATACCTTCAACTCTGGGACCTTCCACACAGCCATATAAACCAAAATATCAAGGCAGATAATCCACAATATCTGCTTTGAGCTGGGTTATCTGAGTCCACACTGCCTTATATCCTACATCTATGGATGTTCATTAATTGCATTGATTTACTTGGATCATGGCACACAAATGTTTTATCACACCTACACACACACGCATTTGCCTTAGCACTCCTATGCTGGTTCTCTGCCCTCCCCCCAATCCCCCCAAAACAGCTTTTGTACACTCCTATCCCCATTGCCAGGGTGCAACTCTTAACTTGCAGATGAGTGGTTCTTTTTCAATTATTGGAGTCATTGAGATAATTGATCCTTTCAATTGGAACAAGTGAGTCCCTTCATAGTCTGACACCACACTATCGTTATGGAAACAGACTTTCACTGATCAGAAAGTCTAATTATCCAGATATTTTGGACATCTATCACAAGTCATTTCAGGAGCTGTATATTTCTGCTGGAAGCTCCAACAAAGTCTGAAGAGTGAATATAGAGTAACTGGACTGGAGCAATGAATGTGTTAAAGGTAAGACAGGGACCAAAAGGAACAAGAAGGGAGCAAATATGGAGAGTTATCTCACAGGGTGGTTTCCTCTCATACAGATGCATACAGAAAAGCATAAGGCTCTGATGTCACAATAGCCCCAAGTTTCCATTGACTACTGAAGCTGCTCATCATCAGGGGAGGGAGCAGGTTTAGGGTGCTGGTAAGCTCTTGCCTCCCCCAAGACATCAGGTGCCCAGCTAGCCATCGGGTGGAACAAAGAACGCAGGCAATCTCTGGAAGAGCTAAGGTAAACATGGCGGAGTTGGTCCTAGGAAACTGGAAGGCTACAAAATGAGAATGGGGAGCAGGAAACAAATGGAGAAAGAGGTGAAAAGTCAGAGTGAGACATGAGAACTTGAGGTCAGAGGGGTTCACGAGGATCTTAATAGAATCTAGAAGTTATGCTGGAGCAATAATAGCTCAGGCTTGTTAGTTGCCTGCTAGAAGGTCCATACCTTCAACTCTGGCATCTTCCATACAGCCATATAACCCAGAATATCAAGGCAGATAATCCACAATATCTGCTTTGAACTGTGTTATCTGAGTCCACACTGCCTTATAACCCAGTTCAATGCAGATAATGTGAGTTTTTATACAGATGTATGGAAAGGGCCTCTGACATCTTAAAATCTCAGCCCTTGTCATAAAGGCTGAGACACTACTAGTGACACCAGCTAGCGACCAAGACCCAGTTTCCCCCCTATGTGGGATAACATTCCTACCTCCTATATACCTTATTAGAGGAAGAAGGATGAGCAGAACGAATAGCCACTTCCTGGAACAGGGCCGTCCAGCCCGGAAAACCATATAAACACAACAACCCAGCTACTTCCCAGCTACTTCCTTTTTTCACCCCAGATTCATTGGCAGGCCTCCTCAGACCCATTACTATTTAAATTGGAGTTCATCCATATACTACTAGAGGAGTTATATTTTCAAATAGAAACTTGATTGTTCCAACTGGAAGCTGAAAGCAATTAATCAAAATGGGAACAACTTGTTTGGATGTGGCCCAAGTCAAAATCAGCAAACAAATTATGTGTTAATTGGCGTGATCAATAATGAATGTCAGCATGCAGTTATAGGTGTTGCTGTGCACAGATAGGGTGCTAATTATTGTCTAATTAGCACAGTCAGTAGGCAGAGACTGATAGTTAGGAGTAAGAGGAAATATCTTATCAGGGGACCAACATTAGCCTCGTGTTGCGATCACCTGCTAAGGAATATTCTGAATATATTACACAGCAAATACATCAACAGTCTTAACAAAATTCAGGATAAAACCTGGCTGGCCTGTAACAGCTTCAGACTGTTATGTATATGAATGTTTAGTACAATTTGTCTAACGAAGACCTTAAAAAGAAACTTTAACACAGCTACCTGTTTCTTCAATATATAGTTTGTTGGATGTAATGATAATATTAAACAAATGTCAGTTGTAGGATAAACATAATAACACTATAATGTAGGATAAACCTCATGACACTATAATGCAGTGTTTCTCAACCTGGGGGTTGGGACTCCTGTGGGGGGTCACAAGGGGGTGTCACAGGGGTTGCCGAAGACCATCAGAAAGCATAGTATTTTCTGATGGTCATGGGGGTTCTGTGTGGGAAGTCTGGCCCAATTGTATCATTAGTGTGGTTCAGAATGCTCTTTGACTGTAGGTGAACTATAAATCCCAGCAACTACAACTCCCAAATGTCAAGGTCTATTTTTCCCAAACTCCACCAGTTTTCACATTTGGACATATTGCATATTGCCAAGTTTGGTCCAGATACATCATTGTTTGAGTCCACAGCTCTCTCTGGATGTAAGTGAACTACAACTCCAAAACTCAAGGTCAATGTCCACCAAATCCTTCCAGTATTTTTTGTTGGTCATGGGACTTCTGTGTGCCAAGAGTCCTAGTTCAACACTCAAACTAATACACCATGTGGGCTCTCTATATAGTGTTGACTCTCTGGTATGTATTTTGCATTCCTCTACATCCATGTTTAGAAGAAGAAAACCTAAGCCTTGCCAAGCCCTACTGTAAAGCAGGGTGAGGTGGCAATTTTTTTTTTACTTATTTACTTATTGTTGGTGTTTTGCTTTGTTTTTACTGCCAGGTTGAGAGGAAAGCATTTGTGGAATGTCCTGCTTCACGGCTGGCTTTGAGTAGACCATACACCTTGACCTGAGGGAGCTTTGCCTATATACCAAAGGCCCCTTCTACACTGCTATATAAAACCCAGATTATCTGCTTTGAACTGGATGATTTGGCAGTGTAGACTCATATTACCCAGTTCAAAGCCAATAATGTGGGTTATTTGCTTTGATAATCTGGATTATGTGGCCGTGTCAAAGGGGCCCTTTGACTGCCCTTATGAAGGACAGGGAGCTCTGACTTTATGCTAGTTATAAAATGAGCTAGAAACCTCCAGGCTGTCTGGAAAATCTTCCCATATGAAGCTGCCTGAACCCTAAAAACTTCATGAGAAGCCCAGTTTTTTGAGCCCCATCATATTTACACGCATGTTTGATGGTGGCATGAGACAGTCTTCATTGGGAGACTAAAATGCCCCCTTCTTGCAATTCTTTCCACTGGGAAACAAATACTTCTAAGAATTCCCTGTTTTGTTTTGTTTTTATAGGGGGCTTTAATAAGATACTGTAATACTTTTAACTGTATTTTTGTTATTTTTAAGCCTATGTTTTACATTGTTTCTAAGGCTAACCTTTTGTACCCTTTAGCTATATTGTATTCATTTTAATTTGGTTGTCACCTTGAGCAGAAAAGATCGTATATAAATAAAACAAATAATATTCTCTAAGCAAAAAAGCAATTAAGGGAAATACTGATCTAGTGAACTGAGGAATTCTGAGCTTGTAGATTGGGGGTTGTGACCCCATTTATACTGCCATATAATCCAGTTTCTGAATCCATATTATCTGGCAGGGTAGACTCATATAATCTGGTTCAAAGCAGAAAATCTTGATTCAGAAACTGGATTATATGGCAGTGTAGATCCAGCTACTGTGGCCCTTTCCACACAGCTGAATAACATCCCACATTATCTGCTTTGAACTGGGATATATGGCATCGTGGACTCAGGTAACCCAGTTCAAAGCAGATATTGTGGGTTATTCTGCCTTAATATTCTGAGTTATGTGGCTGTGTGGAAGGGCCCTATGAGGCTAAGAGGTCACACTAACAACCCTGGCAGAGACTCCAGTGCACCCCTGCAAAAAATCTAATGTTTTTGATATCTTGAAGACCTTGGGGTCAGATGCAGCCACACTTTGCCCACTCCTATCATAGATGTCGGGAGACATTTCTATCTTGCTCTTCCTATCTCTCTGTGGGTTAGTCTCATAGTAAACCATGGTGTTTCTTCTTTGACAGGGCCTGCTGCCCCCAGTGCCCACCTCCTGCTGAGCTGTAACAAGTCGTGCAGCCCAAGAGTGCGGCCATGATTAGCCCCAGAAGCGGCTCAAGTCGTGTGGACGCCAGCTGTGCTTCCAGAGACGACGCTCCCCTTGCAGCTGCACACTTCCCCCCACTTCTCTGCAACTGGTTGCTACACTCAGGACACGCAAATGGCTGCTGTGCCAGACTATTATAAGCTTTTAGAGATTCCCCGGGATGCCTCCGACAATGATATTAAAAAGGCGTAAGATTCGTTTTTTTAATCCTAGCACTCAATAATAGGTTTCTCCCCTGAACCTGTTTTTAATTTGTGTCTCAGGGTGCATTTACGCTGTAGAATTAATGCAACATGACACCCTTTTAATTGTCATGGCTGAATGTTATGGAATAATGGGAGTTGTAGCACTCTTTGGCTGAAGACTTGTAAAACTACAGCCCCCAGGATTCCATAGTATTGAGTCATGACAGTTAAATTTGTGTACATTTACAATTTGTAGTTTTACAAGGTCTTTAGCCTTCTCTGTTCAAGAGTGTTGGTGTCTCACCAAACTATAACTATATACCAGGATTCCATAACTAGATAAAGCTATCCAAAGTGGAAGTGAGAGATTTCTACTGAGGACTGAAACAAAAATGCCATTTCAAAATGAACAGCAAATGCTTGAATTCCAAATGCTTAAATTGGAGGCGGTTTCAGTTTACCCATAGTTCAAAGATAAAAATGGACACTAACAACTGTATAGCACATTCCCAAAAGGTATCAAATACCCCTGAATAAATTTTATAGGAATTAAATTAACCCCCCCCCCCCTTTGTGCTGAGGATGTGCATTCTTTTGCTATAAAATGCAATTTTACAAATCCTGTATCGAAGTGGTTTGATAATTTTTTTATACTTTTGATCTGTAGGAACAGTATTTTCTCCTGGAATTTATAATCGAATCATAGAATAAAATAATAGAATCCTAGAGTTGGAAGAGACCTCATGGGCCATCCAGTCCAACCCCCTTCCAAGAAGCAGGAAAATCGCATTCAAAGCACCCCTGGCAGATGGTCATCTAGCCTCTGTTTAAAAACCTCCATAGAAGGAGCCTCCACCACACACCGGGGTAGAGAGTTCCACTGCTAAACAGCTCTCACAGTCAGGAAGTTCTTCTTAATGTTGAGACGAAATATCCTTTCCTGAAGTTTGAAGCTATTGCTCCGCATCCTAGTCTCCACGGCAGCAGAAAACAAGCTTGCTCCCTCCTCCTTATGACTTCCCCTCACATATTTATACATGGCTATCATGTCTCCCTTTTGCTTAGGAATCATCTAGTTCAACCAAATATGTCTCTTTATGCTTTCTTTTCTCTATTCACCACTTTTGCCTCCAAGAGCAGACAGTCATGGTTTTTTAAATTTATTCCCCTCAATTTCTGCCTTCCAGAGAAGTCGTTTCTAAGAAATAATATATTTTATCAATCAATTGTCTGGTGTGGTATACAAAGAGGGCACATGCTGGTTTATTTATGGGTATTTTGCTTGGTAATAGACCCAATAGACCCAAGTAAATTCACTCAAGCTTCAGCTAAATAGCGTACGGTGATCCAAAACCCTAAAATTGTACTAAATATTAAGCCACAGCCTTCTGCAGGCTAAACATGCCCAGCTCTTTAAGCCATTCCTCACAGGGCTTGTTCTCCAGACCCTTGATAATTTTAGTCACCCTCCTCTGGACACATTCCAGCTTGTCAATATCTTTCTTCAATTGTGGTGCCCAGAATTGGACACAGTATTCCAGGTGTGGTCTAACCAAGGCAGAATAGAGGCGTAGCATGATTTCCCTGGATGTAATACATGGATGCAGAATGTACATGGCTTCCCTTTTATTTGAGATCATAATAATAGGTTTTGGTTCCTAATTAGCCATTAATTTTGTTCAAACAATATGGCTGGCATTGCTTATGCACTACAGTACCACAGGAGGGTGCTAGAGAGCAATGTGCCAAAAATAAAGGGGAGTAACTCTTAAGTGAGCAAGGTGCCATACAAACTAATGAATGCCCTCACAGTATAGAGTTGGTCAGTTCGCTCTCCTACTTTTAGGGAGAATGCGAAAACACTTCTCCTCAAATCATTTGATGTTTATTGTAATGACTTTATTGTGTAATTTGTTTGTAATGATACTTGTTTCTTGTCTTGGGTGCTGGTTTTTGTTTTAGTGGAGACATGATAAAAATATAATAAAGAAAAAAAAAGAAAAAAATATAATAAAGGAAGGAAGGAAGGAAGGAAGGAAGAGAAAAAGAAAGCAAGAAAGAATGATGAAAGGACAGAGAAATCCAGACTTGGGCTACTCCTTTTCCTGGATTTACGACTAGGTGTGAGAAAGCATACCATAGGTAGAAATGAAAGGCAAACTCTAGGGCAGAGCTTTGTGTGTCACAAAATGTTTGTGTGTCAGCTTCAGTGTGTAAGTGTGTGGCACAAATATTATTTTTTGTTTGCTAAATTTCTATCCTGCCTTTCTCACCCGAAGGGGCTCAAGGCATCCTACAACTCTGGCAAAAATTCAAAACTGGTAAAAACCAGCAATAACAATAAAACACTTATAAAGTATTAAAATTAAGCAATAATACACATAAAACAGTATACAACATTTTAAAAAGCATATGAAGTGCATAGTTCCATCCATAGTTAACAGGAAACTTCTGAGTCTATGTGAAATAAACAATCAAATATTTTTAAAGTATCAATGAAAGATTCTCATAAGATATATGGTGTTTCTATACATTTTGTTATTATAATGTATATATATGTTTTTATATCTTATAAGGAGTTGGTTTGACCTCCTGTTTGCTAGTAAAACTGAATGATCGTGTTGTGAAAGAATACACATAATACACATCTCAAAAGTGTGTCACCAACATGAAATGTCTGGAAAGCTCTGCTCTAAGATAATAGGAATGGATTCAAATAATCCATGCTGAGATAATTATCAGATAATTACTGGAATTAGTGGCAGGTTATGGAGTTAAGTGGTGAGGAAAGTATTATAGTAACCCGAGCCGGCCTAATCTGGGTTCTTCAGTGTGGCTTTTCAGACTGGGAAGACAAACACCCCTATTATAGTTGGTTTTGTGTAGATGAGCTGGTTGATTATCAAGCAGTGTGCCATGGATGACAGATACCGCATTGCCATCCTCTCCTGGTCCTTTACAGGTACAGGAAGAAAGCCCTGCAGTGGCACCCGGATAAAAATCCAGAGAAGAAGAAATATGCTGAGCAAAGATTCAAAGAAGTTACAGAGGCTTATGAAGTCCTGTCGGATAGTAAGAGACTTACATCATCATTTTCTCCTTTTTTTACTTCACTGGGAATCTTTAGGGTTTAGGTCTCCTTGAGCTTCAAGGGATAGATTTTTGTGGCCAGACTCTGTTAGCTACAAGTCATTACATTAAAGGGTCCGGAGTTGCAATGGTGGTCTTTCTGGCACATTCTCCTTGGTCTTCCACTGACATTCTTGAGGAGGAGGGTGGTAAGAGTACATGTGGATAATGTAGACAAAGGACAGTAGTGGCATGCATATAATTAAGACCATACCAGCTTGCTCCCTCCAATTACCTGGAAGGAATTGACATTATTGAGCATATGTTGAGGCTCATACTCCAATAGGTTTTCACTGCCTATCCTGTGGGTTAGCTCCAAGGGCTCTCTTCTGATGAGTAGATTGGGCCAAGAGGAGAAAGTCAAGGACGAATGAGAAGGAAGAGAAGCAGGAGATGGGTTACTCAAGTTGGCAGAAAGCACATCTTGTTCAAGAATGTGCTAAACGAGCCAAAGCTTTGTAGGAGGCCTATAGTGCAGAGATGGACAACCTGTAGATCTCCAGCTATTGCTGTAGTGGGACTCCTATACAGTAAATAAAGAGCAACATTAAAAAAATTGGGGAATTCAAGATAGGAAACAATCAGGACCAGCTAACACTTCCAACAAAGGATTCCCCTAGGCAAGAAGCAGCCAGGCTTTGAAGCTGCAAGATCATTCAATGCTAATCAGGGTGGCCAATTGCAACCAATATTCATACTTGCCTCAAACAGAGGAAAGTTCTTTGTCTCACTCTGGACATGCCACAGATATATAAACCGCACTTGTCTAGTTTCCAACAGACCTCACAACCTCTGAGGATCCTGCCATAGATGTGGGTGAAATGTCAGGAGAGAATGCTTCTGGAACATGGCCATACAGCCTGGAAAACCCACAGCAACCCACTCCTACAATTACTTTTCATCATATCTACTTGCAAATTAACATGCAAGTTGCAATCGAGCAACACCTGCACAGACAGATGTTTTCCCACCTGCAGTTTAGACCCAAACCCCAGATGTTACAACGATGCAAACTTGATTATTTTGTGACTTTTAAATTGTCTGGCTGACTTTTTTTATTTCAGGAGCCAAGCGTGAACGCTATGACTGCTATGGGGAGGGACCGACACCTCCAAGTAAGGATTATTCCCTCTCCCATCTAATTTGCACGCCTCCCAGCATTTAATAGCACTGCACCTGAATATTGAATTAATCTGGTATCTGGTTTTACGGGCAGTATCAGACCTTTGAGAGACTAGATTCTCTCATAATTGCTAAGCTAGTTTGAAGAGGCTCCCCAAATACATAGAATAAATCAGAATTAGTATTTACTTGTCTATGAGAGAGGATTTTATTGAAGGAGAACCAGCATGGTGGAGTGGTTGAACACTGGACGATGACTCTGGAGATCAGGGTTTTAATCTTCACTTAGCCATGGAAACCCATTGGGTGACCTTGACCAAATCATACTTCTCCCAGACTTGGATGGCAAGGGAAAACATCCTCTGAATAAATTTTGCCATAAAAACCCTGTGATAGCAATATGTCGAAGGCTAAAATACTTATTGGGTGATATATAAATGAGAGACTGCTGTAAAACTGACCATCACTTTACACTAGTCTTTGTCCACATGGTCTCTGGGGTGATATTCACTGAATTGGGAGAAATGGCGGGGGGGGGGGGGGGGGTGTGTGCTTCTTTCACAAACAAAGCACAAACAAACAATGAGCTTTTCATTCTCACTATGTAGCCCTTCAGTCTCTATACTGGGAGAAAGGCAGAATAAAAATAAATAATAATGACAAATTATTTCTGCTCCCTCCTATGGGAAGAGAAGAAGTCAGGGGGAGAGAGCTTCCACATTTTCTTTTTGCAAAATTTCCACATCTAACCCCTTTGAAAGTAACAATATTTTTTCGGCAGTTCCGGAGGGAGAAGATTTGAAATTCACCTTCCGCAGCCCCTGGGAAGTTTTTCGTGAGATGTTTGGGAGCTCAGATGCCTGTGGTAATGTTTATTCTCGTTTGAAGCCATGTATTTAAAGATTTTGACATTGCTCTCCCTGAGTTGTTATCTTGAGATAATTATCTTCTTTCCCAGCTATGATAATTTCCATATCCCTGCGTCTTTCTTTGCTTTCTTTGCTGAATTTCTGGTGTTATTCTCTGTCTGATACTACTAATTTTATTAATGAGCGTTTACAACCCTACTCTTATTCACATTGGGACATGAGAGAAGCCTCTCAAAGGATGGTAACACATCCTGGCTTCCTCTGGGCAACATCCCTGCAGACGGCCAATTCTCTCACACCAGAAGCGACTTGCAGTTTCTCAATAAAAAAATCACTATGCCAAGACATCCAGTACCACACTAGAGTTTAACCATTTTCAGATACCAAGGATGAATATGGGCCCTGAATAGATGAAATATGAGACTAAAATATCTTTGCTAGATTTGGTTGCCATCTTAAGGTTCATTTATTGGAAAAACAAAACAAATATTGTTGTTATTGCTTGAATATCTTTCTTGCAACATCTACCAAGTTATTACTGACTGGAGTTCTGGACCACCAGTACTGGCAATTTGGATTCTATAATCTAGAAATCAATGAAATATTAGAAGATAATTTGGCATGTTCTAAGTAATGCCATTTCTTGTTATTGTGCTATTGGGATTTGTTTTTGCACTATGGCTTTTTCATCATTTCTTTTTGGAATTGCTCCTGGAGCATCCATTATCACTTTCATCAGAGGGGCTGAATCTCAGGGCCCTTCCACACAGCCATATAACCAACAATATCAAGGCAGAAAATTCCACAATATCTGCTTTGAACTGGGTTATCTGAGTCCACACTGCCATATATTCCGTTTCAAAGAATAAAATATAGGATTTTATTCTGCTGTGTGGAAGGGACCTCCTTTTATAGTCTCAACAATTAAAAATATTTTCCTTCTCTTTGTATTCAGTTATTCTGTTGTCACCTCTATAATCCATGCTTCCTTCTTTCTTAATTACAGTTATGTTTAGCATATTGTGCTAAATATTTACCAGTTTTAACCTTTATTGGTCATTGTTAATAATAATATTGTTAGAACTGGTAGTATCAGTATTATTGATGTTATGATTAAGAACTGCTAGACGTTAATAGCAACAGTAACAACAATATTTCAGACATTTAGAGTCTAAGCATTTGGGAACATCCATATCATTATTTATTACAGAAGCAGCAATGGTAATAGTAGTAGTAGTTGGTATTATTACTTGTAGAGGGGCACTATTTCCTACACAAGGAATAGCAGGGGAAGGAGATTCAATGCTGGATTAAATAATAAGAGTTAGGTTTGGAAATAAACTATGTTTGCACAGAAAGATAAAAGTTATTTATTGTTTATGGAAGCTGCACTGATCCATTCCCTTTTGGTTTTACAGCCAAAAAGGATGATGACCTCCCATGGTACTTACGAGGCCCCTTATTTTCCATCTCCATTTCAGAAGATTCAGGTAGGATGTGTGACTCACCTTGAGAGTGACTGTCCACAAGTGCTATGCTTTTCTTCAGCTTTATACCATGTTGTTAAAAGGTATGTTGCTTTGGCACAGCTTTTGTTTGGGGACTTTATGAGGTTATCTTTTGCTCCCTTTCCCTTTTCTGTTGTAGGGCTGGCCAGCCCCTATTTCCCTTACACTCGGTCTGCCCTTGTTTTCCTGCAAAGAAGTGTGGCAGATTCCTACCACTTCTCTTATCCCATTTTGATTGGCCCAACTGGGTCAATCAAAATCTGTCAGCTGGAAATGTCTCCAACGGGTATGATGAGCAGCATATGGTACTCCCAGATATTTATTTTGCTCTTCCTGCAGTTTTCAATACATTTGAAGTCAAATATGTGTTGTTATGTGCCAAGTTGGAGTGACCCCATCATAGCGTTTTCTGAAGAAACTTTATTCATAGGAAGTTTGACATCATCCTCTTCTAAGGCTGAGAGTATCTGACTTGCTCAAGGACTGCCCGTTTACTGCTGTGGCCAAATAGGGATCTGAACAATTTCCTCCTGGAGTCTGCTAGGACTTAAATACGTAAAGCTGGCATATTGCAATTACAGCAGGATAATGGCATTTATCGCACAATGCCATCTCACTCCTGTTGTTGCTTTGCATTTAACTTGTTACTGGAATTCCTGTTTATATTGATGAGGAAAACTAATCAGTGACTCCCAATATTGCTGGAGTTCCAATACTGAAGGAGTCAAGATAACTTTGGGATTGGTGCAATGCCGAATGTTCTATGTTTTATGTTTGTCAATGTGTGATGTTTTATAGTTTACTGGGTGTAATCTATTGTTATATGCTATTTTAGTTATGTGATGTACTTGATATCTTGTGAGGCATTGAATGTTGCCATTTACTTCATTGTGAACTGCTTTGAGTCCTTGAAAAAAGTGGTATATAATTTATTTATTTATTTACAGTACTTATATTCCATGCTTCCCACCCTGAAGGGGACTCGGGGCAGATCACAGAACATATATACGGCAAATATTCAATGTTGATTATACAATGACAAGACAGACAACAGATAGAGGTATATTTAGGCTTTTTCACATCATTCAGCATCTTTGGAGGCTATGCTCAGGGCCAGCCACGGGGGTGCTGTTGCGCCATCTCCTTGCCGAAGAGCTTTCTTTGTTGATAAGCTTTCCTCTGAAATGCTGTGCCTAAAATACCTCCCTGCTTAATGTGGTTCTTACTCATCTACTCACATTGCTGTTTTCAATCCATTAGGTGGGTGGGGGACCTGGGCTGAAGCTCACCCTGACCTGACTTCAAACTGTCAACCTTTTGGTTGGCAAGATTTACAGCAGCTGCAGCTGGTGATTAACCTGCTGTGCTAAATAATAAATGAATACTGCTGGTGTGAGAGTCCAATATTCCAGAAGTCACATGGCGTGATTGGGCATGATTCTCCTGTCCACCTTGCTATTCCCAAGCAGAATGAGGTTCCATTTCCTTCCTTTCTTTAAATATATTATTGCCTGAATTGCGCATGTGCTGTGTAAATAAATGATAAATTCAGAGCCATGCACACACTGGGAGGACTTACATGGGCAGGAAGGTGTGGTTGGTGAAATAGTGCAAAGAATGATCATGGGACGATGCATCGCCAAAATGGCACTTGTGGAGAAGTGTGATATTTATTTATTTATTTATGACATTTATATGCAGTAAATAAAGCGGCTTATACAATATGTTATATTATTACCATAGCACAATATTAGTACCATACATTCCCATATTGTACTATACCAATATACTGCAACATAATTAGTAATATTACATGCAATATGAAATATATAATTATTACATTGCATTATTATTAGTATTATATTGTATTACATTATAATATTATTATCAATATTATATGTGTATACAATATATTATATGATATTATTAGCACAGCACAATATTTGTAATATTCTTCGTGTCACAAACTCACCAGCCAGCAGAGTTCCTGAGGTAACGATGTTTATTGAAGCATGAGTCAGGGGTAAGAACAACCTTTACTACGGAGAGAGAGCTTTTATCACACATCCAGTAGTAAAATACATTGCAGGTGTGGCCACCAAAGGCTGTGTCTTAAAGGCACACTATACTACATCTCCCCTTCACAACAGAATAACTACACATTTTATAAAGAATACATTTTATAGGAGTATTAAAATTACATATCAAAATTACAAGAAATACCTCATTAAAATTTACAAACTTCATTAACATAACTAGACAGATGAGAAAATGCAATTGTCTTCTTTGGGGCCAAAGGTCACTAGTACTTAGCCCACCGTTGAAGATGGTCTTTACCACCATCCTTCTAAGGAGTATACCTTACAGGTATCAAATACTGGCCTGCCATACGATGTTACATATGTTGGCTGTCTATCTGTTGTTACGTGTGCATCACTTTTGCTCACAGAAACCCCTTTAAAACCATTATGTGTTGTGTTTCTTTGAATGATAGATTCAGGTGTCTGTTTCCGTAGTTTTAATTGCCGCCTATTACGCCGATATACACGACCTTCCAGATTCTTTATTAGATATGACCGAAATTGTTTGCATTTTTCTGGCTGTCTATCTGTTGTTACCACTATACTACAATATTAGTATTACATATTACTATAGTGTACTATATCACTATACTGATTGATTCCATACTAATATATTTAAATTTGCTTCAACAACATGATTTCTGTGAGATAACTGACTGTTGAGATAAAGTCCCTAGTCCAACATTAGGACAATGAGCTGGTACAATTTGTATAGCAGATCCTTTTGCTATCCTAAACATGTGAGGGAATTCAGGAAGAAGCTTGGAGTATTATGTGGCAAGTAGCATTGGAAGCTATACCATTCCCAGAAGTTCCGAGGAGTAAATTTGTGTCCTCTTTTGCAGGTGTTTCAATTACATTTGGCCCCAAAAGGTCACTGTGTTTCTTCTCTCTGGATCCCAAAGTCTTCCATTTGAAAAACATCATAACCAGAAAAAGGTAGGAATTAAATCTAAACTGCCACAATATTAGTCAACCACCTCATAACACAGAGGGTAAGGCAGAGGGTAAGGTAGGTGGGGTAGGTATTTAAACAGACAAGTAATGCAGTTAAACAGATAGCTAAATAAACATCTAGCCAAGAGAATGCACTAATGCTGATATCCTCTAAGGCAATGACTTGTCCAAGGACACATGAGTTTCTGTGACTTAGAGGGGTTCAGATGTAAGTTTTCTGGGGTTCCTAGTCTAACACTGAAACCACTGCATCATGCTGTCAATATTAAACAGTTACCTGACAACAGACAATGCAATTGGACACTGTTTAGTTTTTGTTGTGTGTGTTGGGGGGGGGGGGGGGAGGGAATACAGACTCTCAGCTTATAAAAATGATACACATTTTCTTTTTGTTTGGACAAGGTTTTTTTTTCTAAAACAGAAACCCTGGAAGTTGTACCTCATGTTGTGGTGACCTCCAACCATAACATTATTTTCATTGCTACTTAAAAACTGTAATTTTGCTACTGTTATGAATCGTAATGTAAATATCTGATATGCAGGATGTATTTTAATTCACTGGATGAAATTTGACACAAATAGCCCAATATGCTTAAATTTGAATACTGGTGGAGTTTGGGGGGTTGATTTTGTCACTTGAGAGTTGTAGTTGCTGGGATTTATAGTTAACTTACAATCAAAGAGCATTCCGAACTCCACCAACAATGGAACTGAACCAATCATGTTACACAGGACTCCCATGACCAACACAAAATACTGGAAGGGTTTGGTGGGCATTAAGTCTTGGAGTTGTAGTTCACCTACATTCAGAGAACACTCTGGACTCAAATAATGATACATCTGGACCAAACTTGGCATGAATACTCAATATGCCCAAATGAGAATACTGGTGGAGTTTGGGGAAAATTGACTTTGACATTTGGGAGTTGTAGTTACAGGAATTTATAGTTCACCTACAATCCAAGATCATTCTGAACCCCACCAATGATAGAATTGGGCCAAACTTCTCATACAGAACCCGCATGACCAACAGAAAATACTGTGTTTTCTGGTGGTCTTTGGTGACCCCTCTGACTCCCCCTCACAACCCCCCAGGAGTCCTGACCCCCAGTTGACAAATGCTGCTCTAGTGCCACAAAACTAATATTTGAATATTTTAGACACCAATAAATCTCACAACCTTTGAATAGACATACCCCATCTAAAAGTGCCCTCTGCTCCCATTTTGGAGGGATCACCCAATCTATTGTTTTTTCAGGTCTACAGAGAAGGATGCTGAACAAGTAGAAGCCAAGGAAGAGATAGAGCTGAAATCTGCTGATCCTTCGGGTGAGGAGCAATCTTTATGGGCAAATGTAAATTCATAAAAATAGAAGGTGTCCCAGTGCAATCCATTAATTCACAGACATAAAAGTTCTATCAAAAACTACAGAAAATAACTATGAACAGTTTGAGCTCTTTTTATCTCAGACACAATTCGTGCTTTTGTATTCTGTGTTAATTCAACCTGAATAGCTATCACCTGTTGGCTTTCTATGAACAATTACCGATGTAGATTAGACTTTCTCTAACCATTCATTGAGAGGAAATGAACCTTCCTTTAATCTCTCTAGAATCCCTGGTTAAAAGACTTAATGGGTATTAAGAGATCATGTTCTCTTTGACATCTTTTGAAATAGACATCTAGAGATGAAGCTCCATTAGGAAATTGGTTCAGTTTGCTCTGTTAAATTTGCAAATCTGAGTTGATGCTTCAGGATGGCTGGGCTACACAAAGAATCATGACACCACAAGAGTAAGGAAAGGCAAAGGAAACAAGGCAGTTCTTGGCCATGAAGGCAGCTAGGCCAGGGGTGGATCCTGGGGCATGGTTGGGCACACTGGATTTTGAAATATCCCTGAAGGCGCATTGTCACTCAATGGCAGCTGCCATTGGGGCAACCGTCTCAGTACAGCTACTACGAGAAATTCTATAAAGCTCTCTTTTGGAAAATGGCATTCATAACCCTTTGAAAAAACACCTTTTGGAGGTCAGAACTTTTTAGAAAAGCATGTCCTTTCAAAGAAGAGCCAAAAACCATTTAGAGTAGAATCTTCTCTTGTGGCATGCAACCAGATATAATTCTGCAAGGCAATTATTTCAGTTGTTAGACTGAATAACATGTTAGCTCCGATCTGTTAGGAAAACAAAGATTTGCCAGTGCATCAAAAAACTGAGCTTTAGAATGTTTTTCAGTACCCAGATGCATATATACTGTCCCATAAAACAACTTGTTTTATATCATGAACTCAAGAGGGAAAAAATGAAGCAGACTTTGATAAAAAATAGCATATTTGGTTTACTCACAACCTTCATGTGTTCAGCATACACAGGTACAAACATATCAGACCAGTTTCAGGTATGTTTGAGATTGTTCCCTGTACTAGCCTGCCAGGGCATCCCTCTTATAACAAAACAGCTATCAACAAGTCACATAGTGAAAAGGAGAGAGAGGAAAAGAGCACGTGCCCTGCAGTCTGTCTGCCTACAGTCTGCTCTAGTGATTGCGTGGTCTGCAGCCCCTTTTATATCTTCTCAGGAACCATAGAGTAAAGGAAGCTGCATACCAGAACACATATACAAACAGTAAGCAACAGAATAATACATAAACAGATTACTAGAGAAGGCTTGAAGAAGGTTGTCATTTCCAACTTTCTCTACCTAAATACTGTAAAGTAATCAGTTAAGCAGGGTCAGTCCTGGTTAGTACTTGGATGGGAAACCACCAAGAATATCAAGTACTGCAGGCTATATTTCAAAGGAAGGAAATGGGAAAATAGCCTTTCAGTATTCCTTGCCTGAGAAAACTATGAAATCTATAAGCTGACAGGCAACTTGAAAGCACACACAATAGCTCTCTGTGGTGCAGGAGGATGCTAGGTCGCCTGAAATCTAAAGACCTGCCATTGAGAAGAATACCTTCCTTTTTTAAAGGAAGAGGTTTTCCTAACACCCCTACTGACTGATTTTGGGATTTCTTCTTCATAGAGGCAGATAAGCTGAGTTTTATCTGGTGTTCTGGTTTAATGTAACTAACTACCTATTTCTTGTACAATTTCGTGTGCTTCTCTCAGCTACCAGTGACTGTGTTTAAGACAGAGTGTGAAGGAAAATATACTTGGAGATAAATAATGGAAAGGGAGCTAACTGGTGGATAAGATATTGTACAAAATGGGTAGCTGGCTCAGATGAATTGTGGCAATCTACATTTTGTTACAGTAGTTAGTAGATTTGTTCAGGGAGATTTTCAGTGTTTCAGATGTCCGTTAACTCCCTTCATCCACCCTTGCCAAGTACAATCTATCTTAAGAAAGCTCCATCGGGACCTGAAGAGGATATCTTCTGACACAACAGACTCCACATTCCAGAATCATGAAACAAACCACACAAAATAGATTGATCCATCCTCAGGTTTTCAAGGTCCTGCAGAGGCCAGTTGTTCTACCTAAGCATCCCAGTGTCAATCATTATAAAGATTTCTTAAGCCTCCTGGCCTTAGGGCAATGCATAGTTGCCCTCAAGCTGAGTGGGCATCTGTTTCCACTGGTGAGTGTATTAAGTCCTTATTATGGAACATTAATTGCCTTTTTAAAAAGAAGGAAAGAAAATAAAATAATATCTAGTGACTGATATGCTTATTTGCATTTACAGATGAGAATCAAAGCAACAATGGAGAAGTGGATAGTGAATTACAGTCAGAATATGAAGCGGTGCCAGAATACAAGGAGCATGATGGATGCAAGTCGGAGCCTGAGTGTGATGTGCTTGATGAAGATGATGAAACTACTGAAGAATATGATTCCAGTGATAAGTGGAAAAACACAAGTGAGGCATATGAGGTTGGGAAGGATGAGGTACCCTTTGCTTATCCTTCATCTTCCATTTATGGCCCTCAGTATGATCCTGCCAACTATACTTATGAGGTGCCTTCTGGATGTTCAACTCCCTTGTCATCTACAAAGAAAAATGTTACTTATTGTAAATATATGGCCTCATGCCCCTGTAACCCACAAAATGCCTACGAATCGTATGAATCGCAGTATGGCGGTGACTTCTCTGGTTATGATTCACGGTATGAATATGCAGTTTCTCCATCTGAATCACAATATGCATATGAAAATTCATTGGGGCAACCGTCTCAGTACAGGTACGATAACCCTTCTCCATATGAGTGGCAATGTGATTATGAGACCTCCCCAGTTTATGAAGTACGATATAGGTGCAAGAGTTCTCCTGTGTATGAACCTCTCTATGAATATCCATATGAATGCACCATACTGCCAAATGACTCACAAACCCAAGATGGCTTAACTCCAGAATATGAATTGCCACCCAACTGGAACAAACTACAGAAGGAAAAGACGTCACCTGCTGGAAGCAACAATCCACATGACCAAGTAGAACCACCTTTTGAAGACACTAATAACCTTCAAGGATTGAAGGATTTGCCTGCTGCATGTAAGCCATTTGTTGGAGGGAAAGCATCCTTGGGTAACAGTGAAGGAGGACCAAGCTGTGTTAGGATCACTTTACCTCCTGATGAGCCAGGCAATAGCCAGCAGGATCAACTACCAAATGGAATAAGGAAGCAGTGCCTCGATGGCTCTGAAGGTCTTCTAGGTGGCATGAAGAAATTCCTGGATGGAACAAAGAAACTTTTGTGTAGAGGGAGTCAACTTCCCAAAGAGATCCCAGAAGAAAGCAAGTGGAACCAGCTCCCAAGTGTGATCAACCCACCTCAGAGGGAAATAATACAGCTGCATGGGAGACCTGCAGTTGTAGAAAAGTCCAGTTGGCCCAACAACGAAAAGAATTTGTGCACATGCAGGACAATCCATCTGCATCAGCCAAAAGGAGTCAGCGGGACACGAGGGGGAGTGACAACACATCTTCCAGAGATTTCTGGCCAGCTACTAGGCAAAGTGAATAGGGTTCCAGGCAGGGGCAATTTCTCTCCTTTGCCTTCCCATTCCAGCTGCTCCTATGACTCTAGACCAAGGAGAACCTTATAAATCATGGATTGCCAGAAAGAAGCATAATAAAAGGCAGATCTGAAAATTTTCCAGTCTGTGTCCCCTTGTATTTTCTTGAAAAATTAGGATCCCAAGTGAAAACTAGAAATGAAAAGTTTAAAAAATACAGTAGTTTAATTTGCAGAAAATACTAAAGGACAGTTACAAACTGCAAAAGCAGAGTACCACACTTGACTGTTCCTGCATAATGGATTTTATAGTATGAGACTGACACAAGCACTCACACATACAATCAAATCTCCTTTTCTCTTTCGTTTCCTTTCCTTTTCTGTCTGCACTTTTCTCCTCTCAACTCTATACTTCAATTCAATGTGTCTATGCATCTCTGTTCCTAAACAATTTTTTTTATGAAACCCATCTTCTGCGCAATTTTTCCTTCTCCCATCTCTATCAAGTCAATTTTGTTGGCAAAATGTAAATCATGCGTAGTTCATGTTTTATCAGTCCACACATTGTCGTGCCAGAGAACAAAAATATGCCACACAGATGATCAATAAAGAATAAGTAGTTTACTCTTTGTAGTTCAGAACAACATATGTGAACAGTTGTATCAACTTACATAATGTACTTTTATGAGAAATTTAAAATGTTCTTTCTCTGTCCATGCAGATAAACTCCTTCAGCAGCTTATGAAATGAGATCACACTCCAAACTCTCTCTCTCTGCCTGTGCCTCTCTCTGTTGCACCTGCTATCTGAAGCCTGAACAAAAATGTAACAGTATCCAAAAGTCTCAGGCTCAGCCTGTTCCCCAGGCATAGCCTGGCCAAGCAGCTTCATGCACCTTATTTTACAGTTGACACACACTCACTCACTGATTCCTTACATGCTCCAACAATTTTGATCTCTTCTTCACCTTTCACATCTCTTCCCCTTGGTGCTTGGCAACCCCAAATTCCTCCACTCTTTGCTCCTTTTTACTCCTTTCTCCCCTCTCTTAAACCCATTCTTAAAACTTTCTTGTAAAATTCATTTTGCACATTGTTATCTCTATCAATACAAAATGCTAAAGGTAAGCTGGCAATGTCCAGAAGCTTGGCACAAGTATTTAAATAAGTAAAGATCGTTATCTGCAATATTTGGACTACAATGTACAGAATTTGTAGTTTGAAAACGTGTATAAATTAAGTAAATTTGATGCATTCTAGATCTATAATTTACAGCTATAGTCCTCTCCATTTTGGGGGGATTGCATCTCCCATATTCTTTCACTGGAGGCGCTGCTGGTTGGGAGTTGTTAACCAAAACACTGAGGTTGACTGTTTCCTCAACAATCAGCCCTCCAAATTAACTCTTTTTAGGGACCCAGCATCTCTGTAAATTTGGTGGAGGGTGGGGAAACCAAATTTGAAAACTTCTTATTATTTTTATCTGTGTGAACATCTCTCTAGGATTCTCTAGGTCCTCAAGCACAGCTCTATGGTCAACTTAAAATAGAAGTTGATTATACGATCACACTGTAGGATTTACAGATTCCTAGAGAGCCCATTTTAATAAAATCCACAAATAATCAAACCTGCAAAAGTCAAAACTCACAGGGCCAACTGTGAATGGTCAACTGTACATGCTTTATAGAAATATGGGGCTGTTGCAGTTTCAAAACATTAAATACCAGAAATATTGCTTTTTTTTAAAAAAAATTGAAAACAAAACTTGTGTACACATGACAAAATAGGAGAGAATGAATGTGCGATGATGGACTGTATTTTCTGGAAGTCATCCACAATTACTGATAGTTGTACTGTGGAATGATAGCTGCTGACGTATATGATGAATGCCATAAAAGCCTCTTTGTTGGAATCCTGAGTGAACCAAAACAAACCAGTAGAGAATTACAAGCCCTCAAATATCTCACACTAGCAACCCAACAGTAGCTGCTGCCAACAGAAGAAATAAGTTCCCCTGTAACTTGGGAAGCAGCTGACATTTCTGTCACCCCATATGAGTAATCTCTGGAGTGACTTCTCCCATATGCTGTAGATCACTTGTGTGATTGGTGGGACCATCAACCAGCTCTTCCTCAATCAAGAGGACAACAGACGTGGAGACCTCTAACTGGAGGAGCATCATGACAGAGATCTGGGGGTAGCAAGCAGCTTCCCTGCTCCTGCCTGTGCCAGTGACATCTTGCCCAAGGAAATAAAAAATCTGACCCAAGATATCTCTCTCAATTGCACCACTATCGTACAAATCCCCTAGATCTGGGATCATGTAGTCCTGCCCCAGGAATGGTTCGTTGTTTCTGGCTGCACTGCATGTAATTTATATCTTCCAATACCACAGGAGGCCTCTGTGTGCTGGGATAACTATCCCTGTTCATGCCATCGAAAGGGGATTTGGCAGAGCTTTGCTCTCTTAACCAGTCCCGCCAGTCCCCAAGGGCATCCCCTCCCAGATCTTCACTGTGATCCTGATTTCATCCTCAGTAGTACCCTGGAATTTTTTTTGCAGTGGCACTGTTTGCCCTCGGCGTAGCTGTGACTGTGAAGTACAGACCAATCCAATGCTAAGCCTGCACCATGGTTAAGAACATCAATTACATCTTCCAAGCTTTGGCTGGTCTGGCCATCAAAATGAGGGAGCTCCAGTAAGCTATTTTAGATAATCATGGGCTGAGAAAAAACCCTGCCTGGGATTCTAGAAAGCCACTATCAGTTGCAACTAAGTTATGACTTCATCCACACGAAGGCCACACTGGAACAAAACTTAATGACATTGTTGATAGTTAAACAGATCAATCTAAGACAGCTGCTGCTAGAGCTGCTTTTTCAGTTTGCTCTATTCTTCTTCATAGATAGTTGCTGAACTCCTCTACTGAAATTTCCTGTAAGTAAGTGTCTTTCAACAAGAACAGTAACTATCTTAGACCATGTACACCAGTCTTTCCCAACTTCCCAATGTGCTGGATCATGAATTGTAGTCCAGAACTGAATGGCACTATGTTGGTTAGTGGAGGAACTAAAACATATGGTTTTCTACATATCAGTAGACTGTACCTATCACCAGAGCTCGTTATCAAAAACAATGTTGAAGAATTATGGGAACTGCAGTCCGGAAACATCTGGAGGACTGCTCTATGACTACTTCTAATTTAGGTAATACTGCGGTAGAGGACAGTAAGAGATATGAGCATTTCTGGATCAAATGGGAAAGTCTGCTTGGCCCGGCTTTTTGTTCAGACAGTAGCCCATTAAACACCTTGATTGTGGAAAGTGTTGGACTATGACTGGAGATGAAGGTTCAAATCTAGACTTGACTATGGAAACCATTGAGTGATCTCAGCCAGCCTCTCAGGCTCAGGGGAAGGCAAGGGCAAACAAACATGCTAGGTTCATCTTAGGGGTGTCATCACCCAGGAACAACATGAAGGGACACAGCAACAAGTGCAAAATGCATATGATTGCACCCTTTACCATAACTCTTCCACCAACAAGTGATATATAGAGATGCCTGCCTATGATATATGAGACAACAACTTGTACTCATTGGTGCTCTTAATGTCTACAAACAACACTTGGTTGATTTCATTTAGTTTTAAGGCAGTTTTCTATGACTAAGTTTAGGAATTTGTGAGCCTTTAGAGGCAGTCAATGTTCTTTGTGTCTTAATGAGATCTGCAAACCCTGACCCAGTGAAAAATGACATATTAATAGCAAAATCACATGTCGAGATGATGGCAAAATGTCTCTTAATAGGACACTTGCCACCTGTAGATTTCATAACTATGTGTATTGAACATTTTAAAATAAAATTTAAAATCACCTTTCAAATTAATTAAAAGCATCATTTTTGGTCATCCCAGAAGTGCTTTTGTTTGATTCAGCTAAACCTGGAGTGAGAATCATATGACCCTAAGATTTTGTTGGACTGAAAGGCTCATTAGCCATTACCAGAATAGTCAATATTGTGAGATGCTACAAGTTGCTGACCGGCCCACATGTGGAGTTTCACATGATCTCTTCTCTGGAGTAAACATTGTAGTCATAGCAATTATTACACATATCGGTATATTACATATGAGAACAATAACATGGGGAACACTTTCTACTCTTCCACCCAAAATTATCGGAGAACTCTAATTTGTTTTTAACAGCACAGAGGAATCTATAACTCTCCAGATGTTGTGGGATTCCAGTTCCTCTCCAGGCTGACCAGTGGCAAGGGGAGGAGGCAATAGTACATCTGGACAATCACAGGGTTATCCTCTCTCCAGTGAAAACTAGCAAGAGGTGACATCATAATCAGCTTGGACTCCCCATTGGCTGTTGGTGCTGCTCATCAACAAAGGAACTGGGTGGTAGGTTGTTGCTGAGTTCCTTTTCCATTCCCTTCCTAAGTTCCCTTCAGGCAGCAGCAACTGTGCCTGTGCAGGTGTGGACCTACACCTGCAAGACCTCAGAACTGTACCCACCATGCAGCCAGGACAGTTTTTCCTTGAACAGTAAGGTAGGTCTGCTTCTCTCTTTGAGAGATCGAATTAGGAGACTTTAAGCCATCTAGTTCAATTATGAGGGGAAAAAACCTTAACTGGCCTGGGTTGTTATTGGTGAGGAGGGGATGTAATTTAACATCTGCATAATAATTACACCTTTTTCTATCCTCAAGGCACTCGATGCTCTGTTCTTTGGCAGAAATAGATGGAGGCAATGACAAGCTGGTTTGTTCCAAACTGACCTTAAATTTCTTTTTAGGTGCAACATCCTGAAGATTTGCTTGGATGCAACTCCCATCATCCCCAGCCATAATGGTTGGAGATAATGGGATTTCTAACACAACAGATAGGTAGGGGGTTGGGCTGTGGTTGAGGCCGTTCTTTGTTAAATGCCTTACAATATAATCTTCACATATTTGCTAGCTAATGCAATCGATGATAAAACTAGGGGAACTGGTTGTCACACAAAGAATTCTATCCAAAATATCTTCTAGATCAGTGGTTCCCAACCTTTTTTCAACCAGGGACCACTCTCCAACATTAGTACCAAAAGGGTTTCTCCTGACATTAAGTCGAGTCGTCTCCAACTCTGGGGGGTGGTGCTCATCTCCATTTCTAATCTGAAGAGCCGGCATTGTCCATAGACATCTCCAAGGTCATGTGGCTGGCATGACTGCATGGAACACTGTTACCTTCTCGCTGAAGCGGTACTATTGATCTACTCACATTTGCATGTTTGCCAACTTCTAGTTTGGCAGAAGCTGGGGCTGAGAGCAGAACCTGCAACCTTTTGGTCAACAAGTTTAGCAGCTCAGCGGTTTAACCCACTGCACCACCGGGGGCTGCACCAAAAGGGTTACACTGCCTGATACTGATGGGAACTGAAATCAAACTAATTTGAGAAGTCCACTGGAACTCCATTCCTAGAGTAACAATATCTCCTAGGATTAGATCTAGAGCAGTGGTTCCCAACCTGTGGTCCGTGGATCGCCAGTGGTCCGCAAGAACTAAAATATGGTCCGTGCCCTCAGCATTACTACACTGTTGCAATGAGAACTGGTCTTGCAAAACCCTCTTATAGTACCAAGACTTATTAAATTATTCTGTGAGCAAGCAGATGGCAACTACTTATTTCTGTTCTGTATCAGAAGCTAATGCTGATGTGATCTTTCCAATGCAATTTTCTGAATCAGCACCCCAAATAACCAAACTGAATCTAAAGTTGACAAAAAACTGATTCATAACCCTTTTGGTACTAATGTTGGAGAGTGGTCCCTGGTCTAAGTGGTCCTTGGTCAAAAAAAGGTTGGGAACCACTGGTCTACACAGATGAAAGGGCAGCAGAGAAATGCTAGGCAACACCTGGGCAACAGATGTGTCTTATAAAAAGGAGCTATAGTCAACATTCTGGAAAGCATATTTCCAGTTTGCTGGCCATTTGTGCCTTATACATATATACCTTCATTTTATTTTTGTCAGGAAAAATGCCCCCTCCCACAAGGAATAAGCAATATCCTATTTTATCTACCCATGTATTTATCTTGGAACTTGGGAGGTGTTGATGTATATCTACCTAACATAAGTCTTCTTCCATATGCTGTAGGATCAACTGTCCACAATCACTGCCTTTTGCTCTCCATATGGGGTTGCCCAGTCTGGTTGATGGCCATGACCACCTCTAACCACAGTTAAGAACCCAAAGACTTGTTTGTGCCACCCAAAGGCAACACTCAGTGCTGGTTGCATTTACTGTGTCAACAACGTCCTCCTCACTCGTTCTGCGGAATACATCTACTCATCATGGTGGAATATTATGAAGCTCTGGGACTCCCTCGACATGCTTCCTTAGATGACATTAAAAAAGCGTGAGGCCCTGTTGATTATATCTAACCTCCTATCTGTGCTATTATTTATCTTTTTTTCCTACGGGAAACGTTGTCCTTAGGCTTGCTCATTGCTGGAACTATACCATAAATATAACTGGTGGTGGGCAAATGAGATTCTTTCCCCTACAGCCTCTTACAAGCATTCAGATCTTGTTCTGGAGGAACCCTCTCAAGCCTGTTTTCTAGTGAGGCATAGGGTAGCCTAAATCCTGCCTACATAACCTACCTGATCTTAGAAGCTGGTTAGTTTTTGGATGGGAGACCACCAATGAATAACAGGTTTTACAGGCTATATTTCAGAGGAAATAACTAGTAAAGCTACTTCTGAGTATTCCTTGAATTAAGAAGCCCTAAGCATTCATGGGATCACCGTAAGTCAACAGATGTCTTGAAGACACAGCTACACAGACAAAGAAAAACAGGGAGGAAATGAAGAAATGGCCATTGTGTTAGATGTAGATCACATCATATTTTCTCACTGATGCCATTTTGGAATTAAGTTAGGCTGTCACAGTATAGAATCTAGTTATGAAGAACCATCCATTTCAATACAATATATAGTAAAGCTGCAATTTGTAAATAAAGTCAATGAAATTAAACATGTTGATCAACCAAAGTGATCACTTGTTGTTGGGGAGACAGTACATTTAAAAACCACTTTGGAAAAAAAAGTAGTGTTTTGCACTTATCAAGCACCATAAAAATACCCTTTGCCTTTTACACATCGCATAACGTGTTTTGGTCTATATACAAAATTTAACTGGAAACCTATTGGGTCTTTATGTCTTCATAAGTGGATTTATACGTAGGGAGATTGGAATTGTGTAGTTGGATAACATCTGTATCCAGTAAAGGGCTGCTGTAACATTACTATATAGCAGAGGCAGCAAAGAGTGTGGTGTCCATTGGCTTCAGTTGTGTTTCCTTTCTCCCTCATAGGCATCAACCAGGCTTGCTCAGCTGCTCTCTTTACACTCCTCCACTTAGGTTCCTTCTACGCTGCTATATAAAATCCAGACTAGCTGCTTTAAACTGGATTATATGGCAGTGTAGACTCATATAATCCAGGTCTAAGCAGATAATGTGAATTATCTGCTTTGAAAATCTGGATTATATGGTGGTGTAGAAAGGGCCTTAGATAGCCTAAACAGATCTTGCCTGTTGTCAGTATCCTGTTGAAAATGCCTCCAGAAGAGATTTTGTGTTTCTTCTGGCCACTTTCTGGACAGTTTGAAATTGTTGTAGAAAGTATTAGGAAATATTCTGGCAGGTAGTTGGACTGGCTGGTCCTTGTTGTCTCTTCCAACTCTATGATCCTATGACTTTGGGTAGGTGTGTGTGTATAAAGTGGGAGCACATTTTAGCATGTCTCATGTGGTTTAGGTATTATTTCGGGGCAAAATTAATCCCACAATCATTTATTTATTTATTTAGAGCTTTTATAACTCGGTCTTCTCAACCTCCGGAGAGGAACTCAGGCCGGCTAACAACAGAGGATTCAGTACAATAAGATAAATCAAATATACATCATCAATATAAAATACATTAAAATACAATTCATACCATTTACAAAAAAGTCAGTTTGTCAGAGTGAAATCACAAATTACAAATTCATCGCCATCCGCCAGTAGGTCAACAGTTATTGACTCAGTCATCAATCTGCAAATGCAGTGTCCCAAAGCCATTATTTTACCAGCTTTCTAAAAGTTAGGAGGGAAGAGGCAGATCTAATCTCCATCATGCTAAACTGGAGAGAAAGAGGAGGCTTTGGGCAGAAGTCATGGGCTTAGGGGCTATGCCTCTGACTAATTGGAGAACCAGCAGTGCCTTACTGGTAGCTGTTGGCCTAAGGCATGCAAACGTGTAATTCATTGTGTTGTGTTGGACTGTAAAGTTACAGGAAGAAAGCTCTGAAGTGGCATCCAGATAAAAACCCTGACAACAAGCAATACGCAGAACAGAAATTCAAGGAAATTGCAGAAGCATACGAAGTACTCTCGGACAGTAAGTATTCAGTCCCCTTTTCTTTCTATTCCTCCTCTTTAAGGCCCCTTCCACACAGCTGATGGAGATGATCAATGGCTTATCCTTGTGAGCTTCAGCAATAGTCCTCCCAATTTCTTTTGTGGCCTTTCTCAGATATAGCACACAGATAATTGTGTTCTCTTCTTGTGGAAATGCTTTCTATCATGGTTACTGGAACATTATCAGGGGAAAGGTAAATAGGGTACTATTCCATTGTCCAGGATGAGGCTACCAGGGGGCGCTAGAGAGAGGAGAATAGCCCATTTTATGGGGGGGGGGGAGTTGAAGGAGGAAAACAATTTCCCGTTTTCGTTGGTTATGTCTCCTCTCCCTTCCCATATCATAAATGAGAATTGTTTCCAGGTTGGGGACATGGGTGGGGGGAATAACAGGAAAACAGGGGAAATGGTTTTACTCCTTCAACCCACCCCCTGCTCTCTCTCTCTCTCTCTATCGCCCTCTAGTGGCCCCTGCCAATATAATGGAGCAGTACCATAAATAGAAGTTGAACTGGGTGACTTTAACAAGTGTAGGGGATAAACACTAAGAAAATAATGTTCCACTTTGAAGTGATACTATGGCCCCTTCTACACTACCATATGAAATCCAGATTAAGTGCGTTGAACTGGATTTTATGGCAATATAGGCTCAGATAATCCAGTTCAAATATGATAATGTGGATTATCTGTTTTGATAATCTGGATTCTATGGCAGTGTAGAAGGGGCCAAAGTTTCTCTTCCTTCAGTACAAGGTCCCATGCTTAACAGCTAAATGCAATGTTCAAAGCACAAAGGTAGTCGTGTTGACAATTACTTTGAAGCAACACAAGGAGTTGTTTTTGACACCTGATGGATGGATGGCTAAATTGTTATTTATTCCTCCTTACAGAAAGCAAACGTGATGTCTATGACTGCTATGGCAAGGAAGGACTCATGGGAAGAGGTATGTGGGACACCTTCCCCTTAGTCACAAGAACACAATCAGACTCAAACTACGCATTTCTAAGTCAGCATAAACTACCACTTACGTTTGGTCCCCAAAGTAGTAAAAACTACTACTATAATATATTTGATTAAAACTATAGATGAGTCATTTGGAAATACCGCAAGCCACTTGTTGGCTACTTTATCAGAATGTAGACCATCCACTGTTAGCCCCAGCTTCTGCTAATCTAGCAGTTCGAAAACATGCAAATGTGAGTAGATCAATAGGTACTGCTTTGGTGGGAATGTAATGGTGCTCCATGCAGTCATGCTGGCCACATGACCTTGGAGGTGTCTATGGACAATGCCAGCTCATGAGTACCAACCCCCAGAGTCGGACATGACTAGACTTAATGTCAAGGGGAAACCTTTACCTTTATCTAGGCCAGGCCCATAGCCAGGATTTTGTTTGGGGGGGGCTGGGGGCTGAGTCTGAGTGAAAGAGGGTCTACCCTAGCAAACCTTTTGTATCATTACCCCAATACCCTCATGCATATGGGATATATTGAGTATGGTTATCAGATCATGATATGAATAAACATAACAGTTTAAATAATGCACCAGTAAGGCCTTATCGCGGACCACCATGAGAATTTGATGCCTGATCTAGGCCATACCTGATCTAGGCCATCAAAAAGAAATTCATACTGGATTTTATTAGAACTAGAGCCCAGTAGGGCTCCATCCAAACTTAAATATTTAACTTTAGATAGCATAGGGGAGGGTTAACACTTCTGTGGTGTTTGTTTTGCTGTCTGCACCACCGTTCAGAATATTTCACCTCACTTTCTGTCCCTGGGGTCACTGCATTTTGAAAGGCGTGTTGTGGAAACAAGGAGTAGTGATAAAGCTTCACTGGAGACACCTTTTCTCCACGATGACTCTTCCAGGAGTGAAATTCCCTTCTGAGGGGCAGATTTCTCCCATTTCCTGTTGTTGCACTCCCTGTTTTAAAGTATGAGTCATTTGTAAGTCAGATGTTTGTAACTCGGGAACATTCTGTACTCTGAATGCCTGACTTTCCTCTCCTTTCCTTTCACCTTTTTACAGGTAGGCCTACGGGATCATCCAGGGCCAACATGGGTTCCGACTACATGTTCCACTTCCGCAGTGCCCACGATGTCTTCAGGGACTTCTTTGGGGGACGGGACCCTTTCTTTGGTAAGTTATATCACCTTTTAGGTTGTGGGTGTACCTGAAAATATATAGGGCCGGGCTTTAGTATGGCGGGTTAACTGCCAGCTGCAGTAAATCTTGCCAATTGTTTCCACAACAAGCCACATTTTTCACAATCCAGCGACCACAGGGACAGAAAGTGAAGTGAAAGTGAGGCTTGTGAATAAGATGAGTTAGGTTAAATTAATAACTTGATTAAAGACGAATCTGCATCAAACTTTAAGAAAGATTGGGACTTAGTTATCAACTACTTGAAATATAATTGAAGGGTGATATCAGTTTAAGTTTCAAGAATTAGATTATGATTAGCCACTTTGAGTGGCTAATAACAGCAGCCACAACAACAATAATATTCTAGATGGTCAATTAAGATTTTTTTTATAAAGTACTGTGTGTTACATATTTTAATTTTTGTATTGTACTGTATTTAGGTTTGATTTGCTTTCCTTAATTTTTTTTAGATATCAAAACTTTTTGTGTTAATAAAATATTGCTAAAAGAAACCCCAAAGTCCAAATAATGGCCACCAACTTTCACTCACAATAAATAAATCAATGCATTGTGTGTCAGTGGTATGGCAATGTCAGGAGGCTGCTGAAAAGGCTATGTAGGCCTGACCTTAGTATGAAAAGCTACCACAGAAACCTCTACCTCTAGCAGGAATGGTGATTTGATGTTGAATCTCCTTTTTTACAGTTGGATCTTCCGTTGAACTGGTGAATTCAGAGGGGGATTTCTGCCCCATTTTATGCCTCTGGGATTTATTGCAATATAGGATTGGACCGGGTTGTGGCGCAGCTGATTGGGAGGCAACTGCATTAAAAATCACTACTGACCGAAAGGTTATGAGTTTGAAGCCAGCCCAGGTTGGAGTAAGCTCCCGACCATTTGTCTAGCTTGCTGTCAACCTTTGCAGTCCGAAAGACAGTTGCATCTATCAAGTAGGAAAATTAGGTACTGCTTATGTGGGGAGGCTAATGTAACTAATTTACGATGCCATAAAACTCTCTAGAAGCATGCAAAAGAATGGGGAAGTACTCCATCAGTGTCACAAATGGACGAAGCTGCAGCTCCCCCGGTGGCCAAATTTCAGAAAGCATACCCTCATGAAGCTGGAAGTTAAATAAGCTCTGTGTGTCTGTCTATATATGTTGTGTGTCTATGGCACTGAATGTTTGCCATGTATATGTGCATTGTGATCCGCCCTGAGTCCCATGTGGGGTGAGAAGGGCGGAATATAAATACTTTAAATAAATAAATAAATAAATAAATAAAATAGCCTAAGGGCCCTTTCACACAGCCACATAACCCAGAATATCAAATCAGATAATCCATAATATTTGCTTTGAATTGGATTATCTGAGTCCATACTACCGTATAATGCAGTTTAATGTGGACTTTATATAATGTGGAAGGGGCTTATGGAACCCAAAGAGTGTGTGTGTGTGTGTGTGTCATATCTTTTATCTCAAGAAACTGAGCCCTGCCTAAGCAATCTTTGGAGCACAGAAATTCATCCATCTAGTTCAGTACTGTCAATACTGACTGCCAGCAGCTCACCACGATTTTCACTTAAGAGGTTCCCCCATCAGTTCTGCATGGAGATTCCAGGGAGTAAGCCAGGGGCTTTTTTCATCCCCAAAAGAAACAGTTCCTCTGCCACTGAACCACTACAGTCCTTTCCTGATGTTGTTTTTTAGGAGAGCCCATGCCCTTTGGTGCTTGTGCCAATGGAGGAAATGGTTTCCGGTTCTACTCTTCATCGACCAACTTCATTAATGGCAAACAAGTCACCACCAAAAGGTGAGCTGAGTATGGGCTCAGTACATGCTAGAGCAGTGTTTCTCAACCTGGGGGTTGGGATCCCTGGAGGGTTGCGAGGGACTGTCGGGGTGTGTGTGTGTGTGTGTCTCCAAAGACCACCAGAAAACACAATATATTCTATTGGTCATGGGGGTTCTGTATGGGAAGTTTGGCCCAAGTCTATCGTTTGTGGGGTTCAGAATTGTGCCGTCGTGCCTGGGGGCTATAACTCTTAGTGAAAGAGGCATGAACGTGACATCTTTCCCCAGGGGATTGCTTCTTGCCCTCCTTTAGGAAACTGGAACTCCCAAATACCAAAACACTGTAGATAACTCAAAATAGGTTTTATTGTTCACAAAGAGTTATCTCTTTAAGGCAATAAGCTGGAAGTTTCAAAGGGGTAAAGGAAAATATACATTACAGTCTCTGGTTGTCTTGGGTCCAAGGAGTTTTGCAGTTGAGAAGTTTTTCCAGGTCCCTCTTTCTCAATGGCTGTGAATGCCGGAGCAATCCACAACCCCAGTCCAAATGGCCTATGTTTGAAGACACAAAGTCTTCCTCTGGTGCCAAAGGACTGGTTTGAAGGAGCTTGAGACTTCTCAACGTCATCCAGGTTGATCTGAACATGAAGCATAAGTCTCAAGGGTAAGAACCTCAGAATTGGTGCTGAGAGGTAACTTAATCAAGGGCTTCAGAGCCAAGTCTCTCTCTCCCGTCCATCTGATAGAAAGTTTGATGGTGGAATGGAAAAGGAAGCACTGTCCTGCTCTCTAGGAATAGGTGGGGTCAAATAGTTGAGCAGGAGGAGCAATTCAACTGGTGCAAACAACATTAATTGACATAAATAAATAATATAAATAAACAATCAATCCAACTATACATTTACAGGGTAAAAACGTAAAATCAGGCTTGATACAACTGTTCAAATCCTGCAACTTACAGTTCTACATATAGGTGGCACCACTTGCGCCGTCACAAGAATGCTCTTTGGTTGTAGATAAACCCCAGCAACTACAACTTCTAAATGTCAAGGTCTATTTTCCCCAAACTCCACCAGTGTTGACGTTTGGGCATATTGAGCATTCATGCCAAGTTTGATCCAGATCCATCATTGGTTGAGTTCACAGTGCTCTGTTGGATGCAGGTGAACTACAACTCCAAAACTCAAGGTCAATGCCCACCAAATCCTTCCAGTATTTTCTGTTGGTCATGGGAGTTCTGTGTGCCATGTTTGGTTCAATTCCATTGTTGGTGGAGTTCAGACTGCTCTTTGATTGTAGGTTAACTATAAATCCAAGCAACTACAACTCCAAATGACAAAATCAATCCCCCACAACTCCACCAATATTCAAATTTGGGCGAATTGGGTATTTGTGCCAAATTTGATCCAGTGAATGAAAATACACCCTGCATATCAGATATTTACATTACAATTCATAACAGTAGCAAATTTACAGTTATGAAGTAGCAACGAAAATAATGTTATGGTTGGGGGTCACCACCACATGAGGAACTGTATTAAGGGGTCACGGCATTAGGAAGGTTGAGAAACACAGTGCTAAAGAGAGCCACGACTGAATCATAATAACAACCATTGTGTTGTCGAAGGCTTTCATGACCGAAATCACTGGCTTGCCGTGAGTTTTCATAGATTTGAGCATGTTCCATGCCCAAATCTATGGCAGACATCCTCAGAGGTTGAAGGGTCTGTTGGAAACTAAGTAAGTGAGGTTTATATATCTGTGTAATGTCCAGGATGGGAGAAAGAACTATTGTCTGCAGGCCATTAAATGCTTGATTAGCTTTTAATGGCCTGCACTTTCAAGCACTGGCTGGTTGCTGCCTGAGCGAATCCTTTGTTGGGAGGTGTTAGTTGGCCCTGATTTATTCTTGTCTGGAATTCCCCTGCTTTTTGAGTCTTGCTCTTTATTTACTGTTCTGATTTTAGAGTTTTTAAAATACTGCTAGATAGCTTTTGTTCATTTTCATGATTTCCTCCTTTCTGTTGAAATTGTCCACATGCTTGTGGATTTCAATGGCTTCTCAATCATTGTCTTTTGCACCTATTAAAAAACATCATGGCTACCTTAGAATGCTTTCATCAACAACCTGACATTTATTTTCAATTTGTTGGAATGTTGTTAAAGAGACATGAATAGTGCCAATAAAACATTGGGAAATGTAAATGTAATGAAAAACAAGAATGCATGTTATGAAACAAAAGTGGGCGGGAGATGAATTAAACTGGAAATACAATTTATGGCATTGCTATTCTGGATTAATCCTCCTTCCTTTGTGCACAGTACTTCCCCTGGTAAAATTCCTTCCACAGTGTGGGTGGTTTCAAATGTTGGCTGACATCATCCATGCCAAATAATACTTGTTTTCAAGCCAGGCTTTCCCATTGATATGAGCTTTCAAGTTCCAAAACTAAGGGCCTCAATAAACGGGGCTTTTTCTGGTGGCATACACCAGTTGAGCCCTAGATGATCCACAGAGCCCGTCGGCTCCCATCTCACAATGCAGAGGAACTTCTGGTGGGGCTCCATCGGTCATCTAGAGCAGAGCCAGCATATATGCTGCCACAGTGGTAACACGGAAGGAGTCTCATGTTGTGAAGGAAGCAATGGGGGGAGCCCCGTGGTGATTCTGGTGGCCCGTGTGATGAGGTCGCATGTCACAAAAAGTCACAGATGTTATTGCCTGTTATTATATAACTGTAAATATAAATATATATTTTTTAAATGACACCCATCAGTGCCTCTAAAGAAGCAAGTTGAAATCAGTCTTGAAAGATTTTCTAGAATCCCCAACCTTCATGCACCCCCCCCCCCGGCCCCAATTTTAATTATAGCAGTAACTGGACTGTTCCTTCAATTTTCCTTCAATTTTCACTGAGGATAACTGATTGATATGTTTATTTAATTAAAAAAAATAAATGGGGAAAAAGCTCCAAAATGTATTGTCAATATGTACCGTGAATCAATATAGAGAACTGCTTTGTTGTTTTTGGCCTTCAAGTCATTTCTGACTGATGGAGTTTTCTTGGTAAGGTTTTTTCAGTGGGAGTGTTGCCTTGTCCCTTTCTAAGGCTGAGAGTGTGTGACTTGCCCAAGGTAACCCATGGATTTCTATGGCCAAGTGGAATTTGGACCCTGGTCTCCAGAGTGGTAATCCAATATTCAAGCCGCTATTTCATGTTGGCTCAATGGAATTTGGAAAATGCAGTATTCTTATCTGACATCATTAGCCATTTTCCCAGTAATTCCATTTTCCACAGTAATTTTTCCAGAATCTAAATTAGGGTGATGTGCTTGTTACGCCAACTAAAATGTCAGAAATACTGTGCAGATTTTCAGATTCTCTAGACAGACTGTTTCCAGACATTGTGAAAAGAGGAAAAACACCTAGCTCACAACGAAGCCATGGACTCTGCAATCAAAAGTGGAATGTGGAAAGAGTTTGGGATTGAGGAAATCCAACTGTCTTGGACAAATTAAGTTTCTCAGATCCCACTTGCATTTCGCCCCATCTTTCTTTTTGTATCTAATTGCAAACTTTTTTGTTTTCTTTGCGCACTGAAGTTTACACAATTTTAACACATTAAAAAAATAGATCCAACTAATCCAAAGTCACCTCTTTCTCACCCTAATCTCCCTATTCCACCCTGTTCTTCATCTCTCTTCCTTGTCACAGCTTTGAAGGCTGGGAATTTTGGTATTCAGATATGGATCCCTCACTGGTATATGTGTGTGATATTATTTGTGTAAGTTAGTCAATTTTCCCATTGATTTAAAATGTGTTTTCTAGGTAGCAATGAAAGGAAGGGCCTATATCAAGAAGGATCAGGCAAAGGACAAATACACCTTTAGGATTTGAAATGCCCATAACTTTACTGGTTACAGGCGTTAGTGCTTTGGCCCACTGCAGGATTATGGATTTCATTTCTGGCCAGCCTGCCTGAGGCCTGATCAGCCATGTATCCTCTCCCATCTGCTGAGGAAACCCATAGGAGGGAAGGTACTGGATCCAACTAGGCATGATTTTGAATGCCTTGATTCCTAAGATTTCATAAGGAGATCTCCAAAGAGCAGGAGATGGCCACAATAGCTCAATTCAGGCATGTAGCTTGGGGGGGGGGGGGGGGGCTTGAGGGGCTTCAGCCCCCCCCCCCCGAAATTCTCATGGTGGTTCGCGAAAAGGCCTTACTGGTGTATTATTTAAACTGTTACGTTTATTCATATCATGATCTGATCACCATACTCAATATATCCCATATCCATGGGGGTATTGGGGTAATGATACAAAAGGTTTGCTAGGCTAGACCCTCTTTCACTCAGACTTAGCCCCCCCGAAACTCAGCCTGAAACTCCCCGAAACCCCCCCGAAACTCAGCCTGAAACTCCCCGAAACCCCCCCTGAAAAAAATCACACACACACACCCCGAAACGAAATCCTGGCTACGGGCCTGGCTCAATTTCTTTCTTTCTCATACACATGCACACAACTTGTTATTCACTTTAATACCAAAGTTGCCAGTTCCTCAAATCTATGAAAAAAAAAAAGGCAAGGAACAGGGAGGAACAGGATAGGAGTGAAAAAGAACTGTCTTTGGATTAGTTGGAGCCACAGATAAGGTTGACATGGCTTGGTCAACCATGCCAGCCTGGCCTGGGAGACCCAATTCCCTGCTGTCAAGTAAAGAGGAGAATTTTAAATGACTAGATCTGATGGGCTATAAAGTGTATTGACTCCTGCTTCCACACTTTATGATGATGCCCAGCATAAATTGGCAGGATTTGGAATGTAGAAAGAAATACAGACCTTTCCTCCTTCAGAGTCACTTTTAAGACTGTTGTGCCCAATGTGAAATCCCATTATTTGTCTCAATGAAGTTTAATTCTTCTTGCAGCCAACTGGTAATGGGCAGAATGGTGTTTGGGTAACTAGGGGTTTCATTTGCTCCCTCATTGACTATGTAAACTATACAGTATTAACTCTTTTCAGAATTGTTCAAGATGGAGAGGATCGAGTGGAAATTGAAGAGGATGGGGAGCTTACATCTGTTCTTGTTAATGGTAAGGAAGAGAAACCTAAAGACTCGAGTGATGCTTTGACTCAGCAGGGGTTTTGAAAGATGCTACGCTCCCAGCTCAGTTCACTTTGTGGCACATTTGAGGTAGGGGTGTTATTTAACTGGATGGGAGAAGTCTATCCTTATATCTACCAAGCATTGGAACCCTCTCTAAAACATACTTCACAGGTCCTGTGATCACAGACCCATAAGGGCTGGCCAATGATGTTAATATACCTCCGCATGTTCATGGATTTTATACTGTCTGTTGTGGCCTGGTAAGATTCTGAGTGTTCAGAAGATGAGGGAAAGGCTGGCAGAGTTTCAGAGGGCCCAGAGAGAAATGTTTTGGAATCTCCTGGCAGTTCCCAAGAGAACAGTGAAGGTGAGATTAATTCCCATGGGAACCTGCCAGAGGTGCAGTGTGAAGGAAATGGGGGAGACAAATGTTTGTCACAGTCAAAGATGTTGGAGCTGAGTCAACAGGGCCTGCAATCAAGGACTCACTTCAAGCGACTTAGAGATAAGGAAAGTAGGTGTAAAATAAATGATCTCATGGGAGGGATTTTGACTTTTTTAAAGTGGTTCATGTTGGTATAATCATTGTGAGAGCAATGCTGCATTCAGGTGCAGAGCTCTCGGTGTCAAGTTTTCAAGTTGTTCCTGCATTCTGGTCTTGTGAGGCATAATTTTGCCTGCTTTGGATTTATGTACCTTTTCTTTGCATCTCTGCTGTGGTAAATGGTACCAATCTAAGAGCATGAACGATAGGAGTTAAGCCAAAGTAGGACCATTCATATACCAGTATTTGAGAGAGAACAAAAATCTATGATTTTCTTCCATGATATGGTGTAATTGTCAGAGACCCAGGCTATCTGATAAACTCATGTTTTTCTGTTGTCCCCAGTCTGGAAATTTTCTTGGGCCCTAAGAAAATTGGGGAGACCATTCTCTTGCTCTTGCCACCTTCATAGAGACATTTGGTGGCAGACTTGAGAAAGTGTCTTCTCAGTGGCCGCACCTCGACTCAGGTCTTCTCTTCTGAAAGAGGCTGCAAGGCTCCATCCTTGTCCATTCAGCACCAAAGATTTTTTTAAAAATTCTAACAGGTTTTCAGAATCTAAATGTTATTAAAGGCATTTTAATAAGGTACTATACTTTCTTTTAATCTTCTTCTAATTTTGTCTTTAATGTTTGTTTTAAATTGTATTCAACATAAACTGATAGTTTAATGACATTTGAATGATAACATAGCTCAACAAAGAAACTTTTTTCCTTGGTGTCTTGGTTTTTAGGCCTGTTCCTGTGGTTATTTATGGTTCTGATTCAGAAAATTGCATTAGCTAGATCACATGAGATCTAGTTTCTTAGATATTAGTTGTTATGATTTTCTATGGGCAAGTAGATAGTGACTGGTGTATGGCATATATTCCATAAAACTAGAGCTGTTAGGGAAAAACTGGTGCCAGGTCGAATATACAAAGAAACAGGTCCAACATTTAGGGCACCAAAATGTGTGTTGGCCAGTGTAATCTTTTTTATGCTCTTATCTATATTGTACCACATTTGCTTTGGACTGTGAGCTCCTCTGAGTCCTGGTTTTGGGGAAGAGGGGAAAGGCAGTGTATAAATCAAGTGAGTGAAGAAATGAATAAGAGCTGAAGTGAATTCTTTCTTGCAGGTGTGCCTGCGGAGACAGCATGTATTAGGGAAGGAGTGGGGCACTGTATTCACGGACATCCCACCAGGTACAGGTCTGCACCGGAGTTTACTTATGATGAATATGATTCCGATCCTATCTATGAGGTGCGTACTACGAACCATGTGTTCCCTGTCAGAAAGATCATTCACTACACGGCAGGGGATGAGTCTGCACCAGAGGACAATACAGACAGTGAATCGCAGCCAGACGACGGGCTCCAGACCGAGTACGATGAATCCCAATTGTATGAGTTCTAGTGGCATGCTTCATATGAACAAAATCCCATATATTGGTGGCAGGTCATGAGGAATGTGTGGCAAGATTCATGGAAAGGCAATGAAGACACTGATGAGAATAAATAATGAGGAGCTAGTAGATACAGTGTGGATCCAAAGTGGCAACAGACACCCTGGGCTTGGAGAGCAAAGAAGAGAGCTGCCGATGATGAATAAAAAAAGCCCTTTGAACAAAGGAGCGGGGACTGTTCCTGGCCAAAGGGAGCAGATTCATTGCCACCAGTAACAAATCAGACTCCACTATGGCTGAAGAAGGCTCTAGGGGAAGTGGATGCCCTCTGAGTCTACTTGCTTATCAATCTAGTGAGAACTGAAAATGTTGGGACCCATTAAGAAAGACCAGGAGGCTAGCAAAGGGCAATGGGCTGTTTAATAAAGGTTGGGAACAGTGATACTGGCTTCGGTATTCTTATTTAACCGATTGGAGAAGGGATAACAGGTGCTCTGTTCTTTCTGAAGAACCACTTTGTCTGAAGAATCTGAAAAGTTGCATGTCGTTTTTGTTATTTTGATTGGCCTAATATAGATTTTGGAAAAAAATTATGTGTTGATCAATAGCTTCAGGTAAGAATACTGCATTCAAACACAATATAGTCTATGCAATAGGAGAACTGTAGTGACCATATAGCATATAGTGACACCAAAATCCCCAGTACAAAGCTCAATACAGTGACATGAAAAATACAACGAAAAAGGAGCAACTGCTCTCAAACAGAAAGGATCTCAGTCTGATATCACACTATTAGAATCCCTATGAGCAGGGCCAATTTCCCTCGATGCTATCAGGCACAGTATGTGAGTCATTATTCGTAGTTGCTGACCACCTTATCACCTGAAGAAGGGTTTTTTTCCCCAAAACAGGGTAAAAAAACCTGGGCACCCCTGTTGCACTGATACTATACCTGCAACCGAACCTTTTCACTCCTTGTATTGGAAGATTTTCATCCTATTTTGACCTTTACAGGACTTGGACACCTGAAGCTTGCAGACATTGGGACTGATATCAGACTGAGATACTTTCTGTTTGAGAGCAGTTGCTCCTTTTTCATTGTATTTTTCATGTCACTGTATTGAGCTTTATACTGAGGATTTTAGTGTCACTATATGCTATATGGTCATTACAGTTTCCTATTGCATAGACCAGGGATCCACAAACTTTTTAAACAGAGGGCCAGGTCACAGTCCCTCAAACTGTTGGAGAGCTGGATTATAATTTGAAAAAAGCATGAGTGAATTCCTATGCACACTGCACATATCTTATTTGTAGTGCAAAAACACTTTAAAACAATACAATAAAATGAAGTACCATTTTATCAAATATAAACTTATTAATATTTCAATGGAAAGTGTGGTCCTGCTTTTGGCTGATGAAATAGGATTGTTGTTGTTGTTGTTGTTGTTGTTGTTGTGTGATTTCAAGTCAATTCAGACTTAGATTGACCCTGAGCAAGGGCCGGGTAAATGAACTTGGAGGGCCATATCCGGCCCTCGGGCCTTAGTTTGAGGACCCCTGGCATAGACTATATTGTGTTTGTTTACATACCTTACAAGTATTCTGGGATATTGTTTAGAAGAATACTTCATTTCCCAAATTCTAGTGACCCAACATGTTTCAGTGATTTGAACATTGGACTTCTGGAGACTGGGAGTCAAATCCTCACTCAATTATGGGAACCAATGGGTGACCTTGAGCAAATCATCCTCAGAGGGAGTTAAAAGCAACCTTCTAGTTAAACAAATCTTGATAAGAAAACCCTGCCGTAGGGTCGCTATTAAGTTGGAAATGACATGAAGGCAAACAACAACACAACGATATAATTGTGTCATAATCCAGATTGCCAATTCATTTTGAAACTCATTTTCAAATCCAATTTATTTTTATTTTTTAAAATTGGAATATATCCACTATTTGTGCTTTCAGTGAAAAGTTGTCTAAATTCACAGTGTTTTTCAAAGAAAGTAGTGTTCTCTCCTTTCCGAATGTCTGCACATATGTCCTAGGAAGGCATCATCCACACCCTCAGCTTGGCATGGGAGCCCATAGTAGACCTCCCACAATGACATCCCTGTTATTTCTCTCCCCCTTAACTATTATCCTTATGCACTCACCCTGGCTTTCAGGATTTAAGACATGGATGCCTTCACAGGTGTGAACATCCTTGAAATAAAATGCTACTACTCCACCTTTCCTATTTGATCTATTTCTCTGAACTAGGTTATATTCTTCAATTACTACATTCCAGCCATGAGACTCATCCCACCAGATTTCAGTGATGCCAGCTATATAATATCTTCCAACATTAGCAGTGGTTGGTGTGCTTGAAGGCATTTCAAGAAACCTCGAAAAGCACTTGAAAAGCCTTAATTTGGACAGAACATCAAACCACATGCTGCAGAAGGCAGCACGTCTTGGGAACTGCGCACTTTCTATGAAAACACCTCTAATATCCTAGGCCCTTAAGAAGAGCCCGATATTCAGAGACGAATCCCAGACACTTGGACCTAATATACATGTGTGCAGTGTTATTATGTACAATAAAATCTAATAATAATAATAATAATAATAATAATAATAATAATAATAGCAACCCCAGAGGTCACAACCCCAGAGGTCACAACCCCAGAGGTCATCCAGTCCAACCCCATTCTGCCATGAAGTAAAAGCACAAATCAAATCACCCCAACAAATGGCCATCCAGCCTTTGAAGTAGTAGATGTAGAAGTAGTAGTAGTAGTAGTAATAATAATAATAATAATACATCACATAGTCCTAGACACCTGGGAAGTATCCGACAACATGATCTAGTACAACAACCAGCATAGTGATCTTGTTTGCTGTTTACTAATCTTGTTGTGTTTCAAATAATAATAGCAGAAACCCCAGGGGCCATCCTGTTTAATCACCTTCTGCCAATCAGGAAAAGGGTTCTGGAAGCAAGGAAGGTGTGGGGAAAAAGATCTTCATGGTGGGGAAGGGAAGGAAGAATCATAGAAACGCTGAGTTGGAAGAAATCTCATGGGCCATCCAGTCCAACCACCTGCCAAGAAAGGGAAGGGAAGGTAGGAAGCCTTTTGTGGCTAGAGTCGCCATCCTCAGCATGTTCCAGCCTGTGATGGTGGTGGCAGGGACCAAGCACTGCATCTCCATTGTCCTTGGTGGGAAAGGACCCACTCCCTCCGGAAAGTGCTATGCAGCCACCTCTGGGTTACCTCTGCAGGGCCTGGAGGCCACTTTCCACATCCCCGGGGTCCTTGCTTATGCTCTACTGGACCCCCACTGCTGCCAAGCTGTTCTTCATGAAGATCTCCACCAGCACCTCTGCCCTGTCCTCCTGGACCCACTTTATGTCTCCCTTTTGCTGCTGCTAACAGGGCTCCTAGCCTTCTTCATCACCCCGTTTTCAGTGGTGGCACTTCCAGTGGCAACGCTGCCAGTGCTTTCGTGGTGGGGAAGCAACCAGCCAACTGGTGCCTCCTTTTGTGCTGCTGCGCACTTAGAGGGTGTGTGTGGGGGGGGGGGGGGGGAAGGGAAGTGTAGATTCTCCAACAGCTGTGCGGAGCCCTAAGAGAACTGCTAGGTTAAGGAATCCATATAAAGTGAGTTTTGTTGCTTTCACTGTTGAATTGTGGTGGTGGTGGTGGGGGGGGGGGGCACTGCTTAATTGTTAACATCTTTGCCATATCTTACCATAGTTAATTTAATTTACAGATAGATAGCGTAAATTATTATCAACTTACTTCTTTGGTTCATATCACATCTGCACAATACATATTTCAATGACAGGCAGCACTGTGCCTGTTTGATTTGTCATAGTCTGTGGACTTTATCACATGACACAAGCAAACTGGCATTGTAGTTAGACTATCATCTTTGGTGACAATAGCATTTACATGATGCTGTATGCACCTTCTTACTGGTTTGCTTCACACACCCTCCTTGTGATTCTACTATACCTTTTAATTGAATTAAATCCATAGATAACTCTTGATCCCACTATTCTTCCATCACCTGCCTGACTGCAATGAGACCCTTCCACTTCTGTGGCAGTATGCCAACTGTCACGTGGCATCAGTGGGCAGAATTATTTAATGGTTCCCCATCCACCTTGCTTTGCTTTTAAAAAGATCTTTGTTAGTCTTGTGTGTGTGTATTGACATTGCAGAATTGCATTAAAAATTAAATTAATTTTAAAAATTAAATGAACCGTAAGGCATGCTGGGTTGGGAATAGTTCAGGAAGGCAGAGTTAACAGAGAGTTTGCAGAAGAGTTGATTGCACAGCTACAGAGTAGCAAACCAGAGCATGAATGCAATAATGCACTAATGAAGAGCAGTGTGATACTGAAGCTGCTCACCTCGGTGTGTATCCATTATCTGCACTAATATCGTAGAATGGTAGGTTGCTGTGGTGAAACCCTATGTATGTGTTGTGGTGTTATCTCCCCAAGATTGAGTATATCTGGATGTTGTGTTTCCTATTTGTTGCTAGCCAATCACAAATCATGGGTGAAAGGTGCAAGTCCCCTGACATCACAATAAACCTTTTTCCTTACTCCAGGCAGCAACCCTCAGAGATTATGGCTTTGCCTTATATGGACAAGGACAATACCAAAGGATGTGACAATAATCAGGAAAATAACTTTGACACTGTGAGGTAGGGTATTGGTTTCACTCAGATGTTCACATATTTTGTTAAATTGTTCATCTAAGACTATTTCTAATTTTTTAAAAAACACTCAGACTAGATCTTTTTATGACACCTGAAAACTGGTGCTTGATTTTAAAAAGGATTCAAACCATTGTGATATTTAGCATGCTATAGAGAATAAATAATTTAAGAGTTCATTTTAGAGTAATGTTACAGTGTCAAGATATACAAATATTCCTTTTTGAGTAGTAGTTAACATTTTGAGAAAAAAGTTTAAGATCTTGATAGCTTACTAGTGCATAGCATCTGACCCTTACAGGACCGTGCCGTTGCTTATCCTCTGCTTTCTGTATTGAAGAATTCCACCCTGACTGGCACAGATTGATACAGGTTTGTTTTTACAACCTATTAATGATAATTTTATTTCAAACTATGCTCTGATTATCATGGCAGTTGACCAATTCCTAGTTTTTTGTATATACGCTGTAAATCAGCATCAGCTAATTTAATGACCTAGCACTAATCCAAGATATTTTTTGTGTGTGTCGGGAGTGACTTGAGAAACTGCAAGTCGCTTCCGGTGTGAGACAGTTGGACATCTGCAAGGAACTGCCCAGGGGATGCCTGGATGTTTTACCATTGTGTAGGAGGCTTCTCTCATGTCCCCGCATGAGAAGCTGGAGCTGACAGATGGGAGCTCACCTCACTTCCCAGATTCAAACCGTCAACCTTTCGTCAGCAGTCCTGCCAGCATAATGGTTTAACCCACTGCACCACCAGGGCTCCTACTAATCCAAGATAATTTTATAGTTTAGGCCTTTATAGTATTAGCCTTTGAGTAGATTAATGGAGTAATGAAGGTGCAACCATTATACCCAGGACTAGGTTGATTGCCTTTGCTTTTCCATCCTATAGGCCCAGGTGTTTTCAGCATCTACCTGTTCCTACCCTCCATGGGTCTGTCAAGGCACCCCAATGTCTCTTCAGCCGTCTCTACAAGAGGGAGGAAAGATGAGATGGACTGTTATGAGATCCTAGGTGTTCCTCATGGTGCAACTCATGATGAGATTAAAAAGGCGTAAGTTAGCCTTTGGAATATTGAATATCTCTAACTGACAGAATTTGAACGTACCTGGAGACCAGTGTCCTTGCTGGGCAGATGGCAGGATTATAGTGTCTAGATCCATGGAAGTCATACTACCCCTCTATTCTGCATTGGTTAGACCACACCTGGAATATTGTGTCCAATTCTGGGCAACACAATTCAAGAGAGATATTGACATGCTAGAAGGTGTCCAGGGGAGGATGACTAAAATGATCAAGGGTCTGGAGAACAAGCCCTATGAGGAGCGGCTTAAACAGCCTGGGCATGTTTAGCCTTCAGAAGAGAAGACTGAGAGGAGACATGATAGCCATATATGAATATATGAGGGGAAGTCATAGGAAAGAGGGAGCAAACTTGTTTTCTGCTGTCCTAGAGACTAGGATGTGGAACAATGGCTTCAATCTACAGGAAAGGAGATTCCACCTGAACATTAGGAAGAACTTCCTGACTGTGAGAGCTGTTCAGCAGTGGAACTCTCTGCCCCAGAGTGTGGTGGAGGCTCCTTCTTTGGAGGCTTTTAAACAGAGGCTGGATGGCCATCTGTTGGGGGTGCTTTGAACATGATTTTCCTGCTTCTTAGCAGGAGGTTGGACTGGATGGCCCACAAGGTTTCTTCCAACTCTATGATTCTATGATTCTTTGCACTTTACATGAACAAACCCTGCTAAGAAAACCCCCTGATAAGATCACCATAAGTCAGAAGCACTTGAAGGCACATGACAACAACATGTATTGATCTGGGCTTTAAGAAATGGAAAGGCATATGACGCTTACATCAGTTCTATACTGAATTCTAATATTCTCTGTCTTAAAACCTGAAATTAGTTTTCCCTTTGTTTTTGTTGAATCTTGTAGGATTATATCATGAATAGGTTTGTTATTGACTCCTGGAGTAAAGTTTTTTTTAAAGCCTGAGGTGGATTTATGGGCCAGAATAGTGTAGTACAGTGGTTCTCAACCTGTGGATCCCCAGATGTTCTGGTCTTCAACTCCCAGAAATCCTAACAGCTGGTAAACCGGCTGGGATTTCTGGGAGTTATAGGCCAAAACACCTTGGAACCACAGTTTGAGAACCACTGGTGTAGCAAGAGACACTAAACCAAACAAAACAAAGGAATCAAATACAAAAATTATCTCATCATGTTCCCTACCCATAACACCCCCCTCACTTGTCAACTAAAACTAAGGACCTCATCACATTGAGGTCCCAAACGTGGGCAACAGTGAGGGGGTTCAATAAGCAGCGTGGAAAATCTGTGGGGCAGAGGAGGAAAATGTTGCTCCATGCGCCGCATTGCCACTTTCCCCATCACACGGGAGAAAGCATTGTTGACCGGCTTCCCCCTGTGCTCACTCCGTTCCAAGTAATGAGATCATTGGAATCCTCCCATGTTCTCTGGGCTCTGTTTCAGGATGCTCCCAGGATGGAGCCGGGATGGAGTCCTGCCGGAAGTAGCCCTGTGGCGTGCGAAGAGCTCTGACGGCCTCCATCCTGGCTCTGTCCTGGAAGCATCCTAGGACAGAGTAAGAAGGCAATGTGATGGAGTCGTAACAGATTTTTAAAAGGGGTTGGGATGGAGTTCAAGGGCCGTTTTTCAAATAGAAACTAACCCAGGTGTTGATCTGCACATCACTTTCTGTTGTAAAACAACAAAAAGTCATGTCCTGGTTTAAAATCAATTAGAGTAGGTCCCAAATAACAGGCCTCGTGGTGGTGCAGTGGTATAAACCACTGAGCTGCTCAACTTGCTGATCAAAAGGTTGGCGGTTCGAATCCGGGGAGCGGGGTGAGCTCCCCCGTTAGACCCAGCTTCTGCCAACCTAGCAGTTCGAAAACATGAAAATTTGAGGTACTGTTTCAGGAGGAAGGTGACGGTACACCATGCAGTCATGCTGGCCACATGATCTTGGAGGCATCTATGGACAACGCCGGCTCTTTGGCGCAAAAATGGAGATGAGCACCCCCCCCCCCCCAGAGTTGGACATGGCTAGACTTAATGTCAGGGAAAAACTTTACCTTTACCTTAGACCCCAAACATGACATTGTTCCCCTCATTTGGAACAAAACATATATCATTTCCCCCCCCGAGGGTGAGCTTTCTAGGATCTAATGTGATCTTAATCATTCTTATTTATTTATTATTTATTTATTAGGAACATTTCTATCCCATCCTTTTCACCTCCGAAGAGGGACTTAGGACGGCTACCAACAGGGACCATTCAGTGCTGAACAATAAAAACAAAGCATAATATACATTTAGCATACATTAAAACAATTATAAATACTGTCGAAGGCTTTCATGGCCGGGATCACTGGGTTGTTGTAGGTTTTTCCGGGCTATATGGCCATGTTCTGGAGGTGAAACGTCAGGAGAAAAATTGCCTCCAGAACATGGCCATATAGCCCGGAAAAACCTACAACAACCCAATTATAAATACATTAAAACCAAATTATTTATGGCTTTTCCCGAAATTATCTATGCCTTATCATTATTTATGGCTTTTCCCCATAACTGATAGATACAGAAGAAAACTAAAGAAATGGCATCCTGACAAAAACCCTGATAACAAAAAGGAAGCTGAAGAGAAGTCCAAGGAGATCACGGAAGCATATAAAATGTTGACATTTGGTAAGGCTCAGTCTCCTCTCTTCTGCTGCTGTTCTCTCACTTCCTTGCTTCTCTTGTTTTCCTTGTGATTTACAAGGTGACCCAAGAATCTCCAGAAGAATTTAGATGTTTAAAAAGTTGCATATCAGTCTAGCTAATGGAGAAAGCATATTTGTAATTCCAGAAATGTCTGCTGTTGGTTTAATTAATGTAAAGAAAGCCAATTAGTTTATGTCTTGGGCTTTTTAAAGCCAAACCTGTTGGGCTTCTTTTTATTTTAATAAACATGTGGCTACATCTCCTTTTTCTTTTGATCCACACTATGCTTGCTGCTGTTTATATCCCATCATTTAATTCTACCAAACTTTTGGGAATTACTGTGGGACCTCTTCTACAGTTGCAGAGTTGTGAGAAAGCGGCAGTACAGTATCAGTTTAGGATGCAACAACACTTAAACATACAGAAACAACTGATTTGGGAGTCAGGAAAGGGAGACATGTTATTAGTTGCTTTATTTTTATTGTTATTTTTAATGCTACAATTACTACTAGTTTAGGAACAGGGGAGAGGATTTTTTACTATCTCACTTACAGCTGTATAATGTCTTAGGCTGGATCTACACTTCCCTATGTCCCAGAATCTGATCCCAGATTATCTGTTTATCCCAGATGATCCAGCAGTGTATACTCATGTAATCCAGTTCAAAGCAGATAATCTGGAATCTGATCCTGGGATATAGGGCAGGGTAGATCCAGCCTTAGAGATTTTATTTCAGAAGAAGGAATGAGCAGAACTACCTCCCAGTACTCTTTGCCTAAGAAAACCCTGTAAAATACATGGGATTGCCATGAAGGCACAAAACACATATAGTATAATATGCTTGATAATATCAGAATGCACAGTATTTTCTGCCTTTCAGAGAAGAAGCACATGTTTGAGTCTTCCTCCAAGGACAAAGAGAAAGAAGCTGGTGAGTGATTACAACAATTCCGTTTTCTAAAAGTTGACTGCAAATCATGTAATACCAGAGTTAGAAATGTTTCTATAAACCTGTTCTCAATTTATTGAAAGATGTGGAAGCTCAAACAATATATTATGAGGATGTGACTGCCAATGTCATACAGCTCCTCTTCATACTATACTGAAAATGTTTAATTTTCATTAATTAACATACAGGTAAACCTCAGTTAATGAAATAGATATGTTCTTGAGCTTTGCTTTTTTGTACCAGAAATAGAGGTAATATGGAAATAGCAATAGGTTTCTATATCCCGCTCCAGAAAAGGAGGCGCACAATGTGGTTCAGCAAATTTTTAATTCAAAACTAATGTTAACAGATGTGAAATCAAACAACTTAGGTAAGCTTTCCACAAGGAAACAAAAATATTTTGAAACTAGAGACCACTTGAAAGTTTTTTCTAAAATACATTCCAGAATGTTTTTTTTTTCTTTCCTTCGCTTGTCTTATGATTTTTATTTGGGAGCCCAAATGTATAGATCTATGCTTTTTCAATATGCCAGTATAGCTGGTGAGGCAGTCTAATCACTTTTACTCCTTTTTTTCTGTTTTGCTCTCTATACATGCTCAATAAATACATAATTCTAGTAGCAGCAGTTCAACTTGCTTTTTGTATGTGTGGTCACACAGTTATAGTACTATCACCAGGATTAGAATCCCATTCTTTCCCAGAATAAGATTTATTGCATTGTTTACAGGAGACATGCTGCCACAGCCCAATATTGAAAGCCTGCCTTGTCCAGGCCCCTTTCACCATCTCTCCAATGCCAATGCTGCAAAAAACAAACAAACAAACTCACCTTCAAGCCAGGCAGAAAACAAAGCTTGGTTTCCATTAAAGAAGTTTTGTAAAAGGAAGCTTCTTTATTAGAGGTTTTATTAATTGAGGCATGTCTGTATATGATGTTGGTGTGGTACATGTACTCTTGGTCACTGTTCCACTCTCCATTGGCTACCACATGAAGAAATGAAGAAATGGAAAATTGAGATGATGTTACATCCCATACCACCTTTAAACACATGTTACTAAGGAGTTGCAGGCTGGCAATAGTTATATGATCTTCTTAATGTGCCTTCTGACCTAAAGGAGCACTAACTGCTGCTCTGGGACCAGAATGAAGAGAGGGGCCAGGAAGATAGTTCCACCTTGACTCCTGCACTGTGCTAATAATATAATATAAAATATAATATACATACATATAACATTGATAATATTATAATGTAATACAATATAATAATACTACTACTAATACGATATTATAATTATATATTTCATATTACATGTAATATTATTAATAATATTGCAATATAATGGTATAGTACAATATAGTAATATATAATACTAATATTGTGCTATGGTTATAATATATTGTATTTTTACATATTACTTGTAAATTGCTCTGAGTCCCCTTTGAGGTGAGAAGGGTGGCATATAAATGTTGTAAATAAATAAATAAATAAATAGATAAATAAACTGCCTTCATCCAGCTTTGTCTCAATCCCACTCAGGTTGTATATGGGTTGGCTGATTTGCATTGGATCTCAAGTCAGCCATTGACCAGCCAGGGGCAACAAAATTAATGTGAGATAACTATCTGGTGAACTAGGACTGAGAAGTGGGGTTGTTGGGCTGAGATGTGGGGTTTATCATTGTTCAGTATCTCAATTTGAATTATTCTTTAAATAAACTAAAATTCTGGTTTCCTACAGGTGTGTCATCTGCTCATGAAAACCACAAGGAAAAGACAAAAGTGGAGGAATCCCAAACCAAACCAGACCAACTGAATTCTCAAGAAGATGGCAAATGCACTCCAAGGAACTCCAAAAACTCCTGTTCTGAATATGACGACTCATTGTTTGAATCTGATATTGAGTCATCGCATTCAGAGGATAATTTCAGCCCTGAATGTGAAGATGCATCCAATGAATCAAGTTCAGAGTCCAATTCTGGACCTATCAAGTCGGATTCAGAGTCCAGTTTGCTTACCAAGTCTGATTTTTGGGCCAACTTAAGTCCCAAGCCAAATAAGTCCCTTCCTGTGAGTGTGTGCGTCAAGCCCAACAGAACCTATCAGGAAAAAGAAAACAAATTGAGTCATGGGAAAAAAGATTTCCCAGTTGTGAAGCACAAAAGGCGCCGGGACAGGAAAAACAGACTACAGAGCAGGGAGAAAAACCCACCTGCTGTGAAAAATGAGCAACTTACCAGGAACAGAAAGTCCAGCAAAGAACCCCATCCTGAGAACAAGGAGGTTTGCAACTGCAAGAGAAAGGCCCAAATTGAGAAGAATGGGGCCCATGCAGAAAAGATCAGCTCACAGGACGAAAACTGGGAGACTCATACTGGGAAGACAAACCTCCCTAAATTAAAAACTGATTCACATTGTGAGGAGAGGAAGAGCCATACTGGGAAGAAAAAACAAAGAAATAGGAATTCTGAGATGCGTTCCAAGAAGAAAGTTGAGAAAGAAATGGCCGATGATCCCACTGAAAAATGTGAAATGCAGACCAAGAAGTCTAGATCAAAAAAGAGCAGATCTTATCCAGAAAGTGAATCTAACACAGAAACAGAGCAGCAAACTGTGCAGAAAGAACAATCTAACAAACCAAATTCAGGCACTGGCAGCCCATGCCTGAGACACGCTAGGAAGAAAACTGCTTCACCATCCAAAGCAAAGAGGACCCCAAGTGAGAAGGCAGAGTTACAATCAACAAAGAGTGAACCAAAACTGGGAAAGACAAGATGTCTCCAAAAGAGGGAACTGCAAGCTGAGAGAAACAAGTTGCGTGTTGGGAAGAGTATGGTGAATGTCCACAAGGGACAGCTCCAAACAGAGAGGGGCAAGATAAAAATCCAAATAAATCAGCTGTATCCTTTGAGGAGCAATGCAAACACCCAGAAGAGGGAGCTGCACCTTAGGAGCGGCATAACACATATCGAAAAAAGTGAATTACATAATGGGAGAGGTAACAAAGCCACCCTGCTTCAATGCAAAGAATCTGCCAGTGAGAGCAATGTACCAGCTTATACATGGAAAGTCCCAGCAACCGTCTGGTTTGGCCCAGCAGAAAATGCGGCACGCTTCCTGTTTGGGGAGACAGTGGAATTTCCTGGTGGGCAAACACCTCTGCTAGGTAAAAGGCGGTCATGTGGGCCCCAACAGCCCTTGCCTGGAAACCAGTGGGCAAATATCCAGACCTGGAATAAAATTAACCAGATATATCAAAAGAAGAATTTTCTTCCCTATATCAACAATCCAACTCAGAATGGAAAGAACTGCCCCACTTCATATGTAAGCAGTCACTCTTCAGTCACTAATCCAGATGCCTCTGATTCCTGTTCAAAATGTTCCCAGTGTTGGTGCAAGTTTTTTCATCAAAGCTCATGAAATCGGGCGCTGGGTGTCTACCATCAGAAATTGCTTTAATATACACAAATGATCCAATAAAGCAAGGATCAGGAACCCATATCCTGTTTCTGGTATATATTTATAATCAATAGGGAGAGGCAAGGCAGATGCAATGGGAAAAACTGTCAGTACTTGGGTGAACATAAAACAAGACACAATGTTGGGGCGTTTTGTATCATCCTTGTAGAGTTTGGGAAACCTACTGACCATTCTGAACAGGAGTACCGAGAGCTGAAGTCTCAGAAAGTAACCTCCAAGCACCACATATTTATCAGGTTCATCCTAATTTCCTTGTCATTTTAAAGCACTTGCCACCTAGTTTGAATGTATTCCCTTGGCACTCACTGTTTTCCCTGACAGTTTCTGCTGTGTACATCGATAGTCCCCGTGCCTTTAAATATGACACCTATAATCAAGGGTTAGGATGGTGTGCACAAGTGAAGAATCTTCTTAGTGGTGACCCAAAAGCTCTTACACCCTCTACTGACATGCAGCATGGCGCTTTGGTATTTAGCTAACCATTTCAAAACAAACCAAAATACTAGCTTAATGAATGCCTAATGGTTAATTTGTAACAATTTTGCAAAGTATTCTGCATGTTTGTTACTTTGGCTGTCCTATATCCTGCATGTAGCTGGGCTCTTTTTTTGAGGGGACGACGACACTATTTGCCCAGAAAAGAAGTGAAAATACTAACAAATAAACAAGGGAAGGAAGAGTCCGAGACACCAGTAGTACAGAAACAGGCATACATGAATGCAAAGACAGCATGCAAGAGGCTTAGCATATTCCTTGGACTTTATTGTACGGAGATGGTCAACACGCACAGTAGCAAGACCGCTACCTTATTGCACAATGCCATACAATATGTGTTGCAGATCCACCACCTCCCCATGATGAGACTGACATCATGGGGAAGGCTTTGCCCATCAATTGATTGCACCACGATCCTAGAACTTATCTTGTGCAGTGAGTCCAAGCACTTCTGTGGTGACATCTGTCGCACAGAAATATCCCTTTTAAAATTTTGGTCTGCTATGATTATATAAAATTCTTATTAGCCAAACATGTGCATTCTTAGTTATTCTTCCAAGTGAGACTAGATTAGCATATTGTATTATATTAGCATATTTGACTGGGCTGTGGCCCAGCTAGTTAGTAGCCAGCTGCATTAAACCACTACTGCCTGAGAGGTCATGAGTTCAAAGCCAGCCTGGGTCGGAGTGAGCTCCTGACCATTAATAGTCTAACCAAAAGACAGTTGCATCTGCCAAGTGGGAAATTTAGGTACCGCTTTCTGCGGTGTGGCTAATTTAACTAATTTACAACTCTATAAAACCTTCTAGCAGTGTACGTAAGAATGAGGAAATACTTCATCAAGGAGTCGGTGTCACACGTGCACAGTGAAGCAGCAGCTCCCCCTGTGGCCGAAATCAAGCATACCTTCATGAAGTAGGAAAGATGGAATGTTAAATTGCCTCTGTGTCTGTCTATATATGTTGTAAGTCTAATGACGTCGAACGTTTGCCATTTATATGTGCATTGTAATCCACCCTGAGTCCCCTGCAGGGAGAGAAGGGCGGAATATAAATACATACATACATACATACATACATACATACATACATATTCACACACAATAGCCATTCCCAAGGGTTGCATTATAATGCCTAAAATCAACAAATGTAAAGGGTACCAGGTTGAAAAAAATACACAGCATGACCATTAAAAAATTAAATAATGTGTGTTTTGGTTGCTATAAGAACGAATGCAGCCGTTAGAGATCTTGATTGAGAGCAAATGCATTAAGGGCTTGGAGAAATAAATACTCCATTCTAAAATGCAGTTGATAACTCAGGGTGCAGATCTAAGCTGGCTACCTACACCTCTGAAGGATGAGAAAAGACTCATGGGAAGAAGAAGAGGTGCAGAAGCACCCTAAATTTACAGCAGAGGGGTCAGGATAAGTGGACATAGCGGAAAGACACTTTAGATAACTTTAACTCTATTAGTGCTCCTCACAATGAGGTACTCTCCATCCTTTAATGGAAAGGATTATTGCATTTCCAATAGCTGCAACGTTTTAACCTTCAAGAGTCATTCCAAGTCCCACTGCCATTTATTCCTTTTCTGGGGATTTGATTTCTGAAACTGCTGGATTTCCTGGATCCCATTTTGAAAAATGGCACCATGCACACTCCTTATCTGTATATGCTCACACAGTTCCTTATCAATCTCAGGGTTTACAAACAAACTGGGATTATATGCTCAAGCAAAGCAATAAATGTTTCAAAGCTCTGTGAGGCACACGCACAACAATATCAAGGATGCCAAAAAACACTGAGTGTGTTGAGTTAGCCCTGTGCTACTTGGTAGGAGTTTTTTTGAGTCCTCGGGTGTGTCCACACTGTGGAATTAATGCAGTGTGACATCACTTTAATTGCCATGGCTCGACGCTATGCAGTCACGGGAGTTGTAGTATTACAAAATCTGTAGGCTTCTCTGCCAAAGAGAATTGGTGCCCCACCAAACGGCAACTCCCAGGACTCTAAAGTTTTGAGTCATGGCAGTGAAGTGGTGTCAAACTGCATTAATTCTATAGTGTAGATGCACCCCCTGTTAGCATCATGGTCAAATGTTAACAGCTGCTCAGTAGTAAAGAAAGAATTGATTTGTGTTAATGGCTTTATTTTATCCCTCCCACCTTCTTCCATTAGTTTGGCATCTGAGGCTGGCAATACACATGAAGGCTGAGGACTGAATGGGGATTTTCCCCTTTGTTATTAACCCACTTCTCATAGCTACAGGGGAAAAACATTGATAATCAAACAAATGGATTTGTTTGTTTGTTTATATAATCCTTTTAACGCCATCTTCCATTGGCTTTGCTTGCAGGTGTCGGAGATGTACACCAGGGGTCCCATAGCCATCCATGGATAACTTGAATAGAGTTTGTTTTGGGGCCCAATGCTTTGTTGAGCTCTTTGTAAATTCTGGATGCCATCAGCAAAAAGGATGAAATGCTTCTCTGCTGTATACCACCTGTTGCATCACTTACCATCAATAAAGCTTTTAGCAGTCATATACAGACGCGGAGTTACAAACATCCAACTTACAAATGACTCATAGTTAAAAACTTGGGTGAGTCAACAGGAAGTGAGAGAAATCTACCCATTGGAAGTAAAAATCACTCCTGAAAGAGTTATCATGGGGAAAAGGGGTCTCCACTGAAGCTTTATCACCAACCCTTGTTTCTATAACAGGCCATTTTTTTTTTTCAAAATCCAATTCTCACAGGAACAGAAAGTGAGGTGAAATCTTCTGATCAGGCCATAAACAGCAAAACAAGCACCACAGGGGTGTTAACCCTTCCCTATGCTGTCCAAAGCAAAAATACATATATTTGTGGAAGTTACATTTTAAAAATGTGTGCCTGTTTTGACTGACATATAGTTTCAACTTAAGAACAAACCTATCTTGCTCATAACTTGGGGACTACCTGTATGTCAGTGTCCACAAAGTCTTGAAGAAGCCCAGAGTTAATGCCAATTCCAGTACATTTCACTTCTTAACTTCATATAAACAGCCCTTCTCTAAATATTTACCTGCCTATTTTCTTCGTAGCTTGCCCAAACATTCAATGTGGAGAACTCTGCAAAACTAGGCTTCTTATTCTCATAGATCATGTTATTTGGATATATCTTTTCTACTAAGTACTAAAAGTTTTGGAGAATTTCAGCTCCAAAGGAAATTCTGGTATGCCTGTGAAGTCAAGAGAGCCTTCTTTAACATTGGCTGCCCTAGGACAAGCACACCAATATTCACATGACCACAAACATTTCATTGCTGTATCAGTGGAACAGCTGTCCTATTGAACCTGCATTCAGCCCTAGTGGGAAGAGGATAAGTACACATGTAGGAAATGCACAAATGGTATAGTACAGCAGACATGAGCACAATTCTCCTGGAAACTTCACCAAAGCTTCTGAGAAGTCTCCTGAACTGGTAAGGCTTTGTCTGTGGCTCTGACAGCAAACTGTCCAACATCCAAGGCCTGGCTGAACACAGAGAGGTTTATCACCAGAGGGGCATCCACCAGACAATGCCTGGCAGTTATGAATACAATGAGAGAGTTCGTATAGGTGTGACTTGCATCAGCAGTGGGATTAACTACACCAGAGAAACCACAGAGCACAAAAATTACCTCCTATACATAAGTAGACCAGTATGTTAACCATTCTGCAGCAGATGTATGTTAATTATGATTTTACTAAATTATAGCTTGTCTCAAGCTTCCTTTATAGCACAGTGCCTATTCATTACATGACATGTATCACCTACTAACAATTATATCTACAGTTTGGCTTGAGAAAGTTCACAGATTCTTTTTCCCAAGAGGAGGAAAGAGGATAGAGTCCCTTCTGGCATCTTCACTTATTTCATGATGAAGCAGCTTTTGGTAGCCACCAATACTATGCTTTTTAAAAATAGTTTCATAACTATACTCACAAGGAAAGGCCAAGAAATTCCTTGTATGCATTTTTAAAATTTGCAAAGTAGGCTTCCTTTTCAATTATTGGTGAATGAAATTCCCCAGCCACTATGTATGTCTAATGTACACATCAAGTACAGTAGTTGTTTGAAAAACCTAGATCAGAGTGGTACAGAAAGGGTATCTTCTGACTGATTTTGAAATTGAATTTACTCCTGGAAGAGTTATAATGCGGAAAAGGTGTCTTTACTGAAGCTTTATCACCAATCTTTGTTTCTAATTTTTTCAAGATCCAATTATCATAGGGACAGAAAGTGAGGTGAAATCTTCTGAACAAGGGCATAGATAGCAAAACATACACTACAGGGTGTTAACCCTTCCCTATGTTGTCCAAAGCTTACATCTATTGATCAAACAATCGATTGATCTATCTATCCCTGTTCCAACCTGCATACAAATTCAACTTAAGAACAAACATATTACTAATTTACTTCATTTATATACAGCTTTACTCACCCCTGAGCGTTTCAAAGCATTTCCCAATATATTCACTGCAAAATTCAGTGCCTTACAAAACATGAAAACCTAACATAAAACAGCAGTAACATAAAACTATCAATTAAATAATAAAAAGTAACTACATTAAACATTAAAGCTATCTTTTTCATAACTTGGGGGCTGCCTCTACTCTGTTGATGCTCACAGGTGTGTTCTTTCAAAATTATATATTTTAATATGTCATAGGATTGTGTCTTGCTATTTCAATGATCGTTCCCTTATTTATTTATGTATTTGCCTTATTTAAATCCCGGCTCTAGCTGCTACATCTGTTTCCCTTGCTTGGAACCCCCTTCTCCCAATTTCTAACTTCTCCTGTTATCCTTCATCTTTGCCATGGCCAGGAGCTTTCAGCTGCACACCCCTGACATCACAATCTGCAGAAGATTGCCATTGGCTGCAATATATGCTCATCCAGGGAAAAGGATAATGAAGACCTCCTATTGTCCTTTCCTATGCTCAAAGAAACAACAGGCCAAAACCGAGGTAGGGCTAGTATGAAAAGTAACTGACAATAATCCTACAATGTAGACAAAACTATTCTCCTTCATTCTTTCTCTTCTGAAGGACAGAGCATAAAGAAGTTCCATTTTAGGCTATAACTCAGGCACGGGCAAACTTTGGCCAGGTGTTTTGGACTTCAACTCTAGCTTTTAAAAATCCATGGTTTGCTGTGGCATTCTAACTCACAATTGTAACTTGTCCTGGGCTTGTTTCTCAGTCTGCTCATCTTGACAAAATTTCATTTATATATTGAATTTATACTGTTCTTTGTCTCAGACTGGAATTCAGTCTGGGAGAAGATGGAAAAAATACAAACCAAGTGTGTGCAAGATCAACCATGGTTTGTTTGCTTTGCAATTTGAGCAAAACAAAGTTAAATCCGTTAAATACGGATTTTTGTGTGAACTGTGAACATACTCAAAATCTAAAGCAGTGTTTCTCAAACTGTGCTCCTCCAGGTGTTTTGGATTGCAGCTCCCACATTTCCTAATAGCTGGTTAACTGGCTAGGATTTCTAGGAGATGAAGTCCAAAATTCCTGGAGGAGCACAGTTTGAGAAACACTGGTCTAAAGCAATAATGGCCAATTTATAAGACCAAACATACTCAGTAACATGTGGCAGGGATGCAGACCCCAACACTGGCTGTAAGAGATTGGAGAGTTAATGAGTGATGTTTCTTCTTCCTGTGGCTTTGTCTAATACCCACAGCTGTTTCCTGGGGCTCTTGCCATTCCTGAAAGTGCTGCTGGTCTGTCTCCTTACACCTTGCTTGGGCTTTGACAGCTACTGTAAAAGATCTTTATACTGTAACAGTTGCACTTAGTGCTTAGCACCTTTCTGCACAACAAAAGCATGTCCCAGACCCCTTCCACAAAACTGTATAAAATCCACATTGAACTGAATTATATGGCAGTTTGGACTCAGATAATTCACTTCAAAGCTGATATTGTGGATTATCTGCCTTGATATTATGGGTTATATGGCTGTGTGGAAGGGCCCACAGACACACCCCTGCTTCTGTCTGATATTGCTGTTGATAGTGCTGTATTCTAGCTTTTGGCAAAATACAGTAGGAGTAGAGTGCTTATAAAAGCAGATCTATTAGTTTTGCCTCATCTGTTTTTTTTAGGCAGATATATCAATGCAGGACAGCCTGAATGAGCACTATGGGGAAAGCAATGAAAATGGAGAAGGAGGGATAAATATGGGCAGGAGAGATTTCTATTTGTTCTTTGCAGCAGTGATGGAGACTGATTCAAGCAGATGAAAATCCTGACATTTGGAACAGGGTCTACAGGTGTAAAACCAGTGAGCCGGCCAACAGTGCAGTAATTCCTGAAACATAACCACGTGGGGTCTGAAATGCTGGGAGGAGAAATGTTCTACCCCCCCCCCCTGAAATTACTTTCCTGCACATCTACCTCAAATGACTTTTGAACAGTTTGCATTTGGAACCCACATGTGTTTTGTATGTGGGGTGTGTGTGTGTGTGCGCGTTATTCCTGGAACAGGCCTCCAGATACTGTTAGCTGGGTTTTTTGGAAAACCAAGAGAGTGGGCAGGTTGTTCATGTTACTTGTCATTTCTTTTGCTTTACAGCTGGCCTCTGCCAAAAATAAATCAGCACCATGGTTGACTATTACCAATCACTGGACATCCCACAAACAGCCTCTTCAAGTGACATTAAGAAAGCGTAAGTCGTCTTCTATTAGAGGCTCCTTTCTTAACAATCATTAATGCCATTGTCTCATACCATGGGTCATATGACTTTAGAAGCCCAATGTGTCATATTGGTTTGAGAAGTGGATGACTCTGGAGAAGAGGGTTCAAATCCTAATTGGCCATGGAAGCTCACTGGGTGACCTTGGGCAAGTTACACACATTTAGCCTCAGAAAATCCCAGGATAGGATTGTCTTAGGGTCACCTTAACTCAGAAATGACTTGAAGGCAAACAACACAAACAAATATAACATTAAGCCAGACTTCCTCAATGTGGTACCATCCAGATGTGTTTGCATTACAACTCCAGTCACCCTAACCATGTCAAATTGTATTTCAGAACCACGTTGCAAAAATCTAAGTTAAGCATTCTTTGCCTTTCTCACTGCCTCTTTGGGAGGGATAAATGAAATAAAAATAAGGAATACTTTTTCCTGCTTTGACTTGAGAAGTCCAAGCCTTCATTCTAATAGTAATAATTTTCATACAGTGAGTGACATCAAACTCCAATTGTATGCTGACAGAAATACTTGGAAAGTTGGAAGCTATAACTATTTTAATAATCTGTGATGAAGTTCTGAAAGCAGTCAATAGGTCCAGGTTCTGAGATAAGGGATCTTGCTTTCGATATTTGAGATCTGAGTTGAGACCTTCAGTTACAATTGCTGTAAAAGGGGGGGGGGGCAAAGTGGATGATGAAGAATGGGGAGCAGGCAGACTGTGTATGGCACACAATCCCTGGAATTCTGTTGGGTTTTTCTAGTTAGAGAAAACTCATTCAATGCATTAATGAGCAGCGAGTCAACAGATAGGTAAATTCAATTGATTCTATGAGTACATTGTAGTCAAGACTTGTAACAGTGGTCAATGTAATCTTATTCTTTGTCCCTGGTAGAAAATAGACTTAAACTAATCCCATCTCTTCTGTGAAATAAATCTTCCAAAGACTAGAAAGATGAATTGGCATATGTTGGGTGAAGATTCAACCTGCAGTGCTATTAATCTCTCCTGCAGTCCCTAAAATGATTGGCTGTCCACAAGTATATCTCCAGATTGGATTGCTGTAACACACTCTACGTGGGGCTGCCTTTGAAGATAGCTCGGAAACTTCAGTTGGTTCAAAGATCTGCAGCCAGATTACTAACAGGGGCTAGTTACAGGGGGCAGTTCAACCCCCCTGTTTAAACAGCTCCATTGGCTGCCAATAAGTTTCTGGTCCCAACACAAAGTGCAGGTTATTACCTATAGAGCCCTAAACGGTTTGGGACCAGCCTATCTTCATGATCGCATCTTCCCCTACAAACCAGAACGTAATCTAAGATAATCTGGGGAGGCTCTTCTCTTGCTCCCACTGCCATCACAAGCACGAACGATGGGGATAAGAGAAAGGGCCTTCTCTGTGGTGGCCCCCCGGCTCTGGAACTCTCCCCAGGGAGATCAGATAGGCCCCCACTCTGTCCACTTTCTGCAAAGAATTAAAAACTTGGTTGTTCCGTTGTGCCTTTGAGTAAGCAGCTCTCCAGAGAATCTTAGATAAGATTCAATAATAATAATTATTATTATCCAGAGAATAATAATAATTATTATTATTGAATCTTATCTAAGCTCCTGCACCTTAGCCTGGCCACTTTAATGGTTTAAGAGCATTTTGCCTCTTAGCCTGGCCTTCTGACTGTCACAGTTTCCCTATGGTTCTACATAGGAATCATTGCACTGAGAAATCATGAGCCCGAACCCATCATTATTTACAGCCATTATACTGTTTTTTATGATTTTATTTTATTATGATGTTTTTTATTGATTTTATTGTTGACTGTATTTTCTGTTCTGTATTTGGCTTGTCCCTTTGTAAGCCGCCCTGAGTCTCTTCAGGGAGATGGAGGTGGGGTATAAAAATAAAGTTGTTGTTGTTGTTGTTGTTGTTATTATTATTATTATTATTATTATTATTATTATTATTATTATTGTAGACATTGTCCCATTGCCAGTATTCAAGTAACATTTAACAATCTGATTGACTTTTGTATGAGGAATGAAGAGGAGGGGAGACTCCATCTTGTTTGCCTCATAATGCCATGAGCCAGCGATTGGTTGTTTAAGCCATTGATTCCCATGTTTCGGACTTCAGATTCCAGAATTTCTGACAGCTGGTAAGATGACTGGGATTTCTGGGAGTTGAAGTCCAAAACAACTTGAGGACCAAAGGTTGGGAACTACTGATATATGCTTTCCTTTATTTGGTGCTCTCCTCAGTCGTTGCAACATGTAGGTCAGCGTGTCCAGAGTCACCAAATTAGGAAATTCTAGTTTATTTAAATTGTAAGCTCTACAGACAGCTCTTCCTCACCTTCTGTCTTTTTCTCTCTGCCTGGAATGTTGCAGGTACAGAAAAAATGCACTCAAATGGCATCCAGATAAAAACCCAGGAAACAAGGAATACGCTGAGAAGAAGTTCAAGGAGATAGCAGAAGCATATGAAGTGTTATCAGACAGTAAGAGGCCAATCCCCTGTTTCCACACATTTCATTGAGGTCTTTCAGTCCCCGAACTGCTCCTGTTGACTTGCTGTCTGCCCACTGGTTTCCTACCTCGTAGAAGCATTCCCTATAATTTCCCATGCTTCTCCTTGAGATACAGCTGGCTTTGTAGTCTCAGTTCCTGCATGTCATGGAAGCAAAAACTTGGCCTAATTACAGCCTATCCCACACGAATTACTGTGAAATCATTACCCCGCTCACCTGAAATTACCTGGTTAGCCAGCTTTCTCTTCTTCCTTCTCTTTCACCTCTTGGAAAAACCCCCCCAGAGAAATGAGCCTAGGGGTATTTCTACAAGTCCATCTTTTCTGCCACTGAATGCTTTTCTGCAGCTGGCCATGGCCTTGGAGTATCAGTGCTGGAGGCAATGGGATCAGATGTCTCCATGACCTAACCCCACTGTTCATCCATTATGAGCTCCTCCCCCTCAAATACGCTTTTCTACAGCTATCTCATCCAGGGTTTTATAATTTTATCTTGTGCATTTGGCATGCCTATTATGTTCTATTTTTCATTATGTTATTTTGCACTGTTTATTTTATCTTGTTACTTTATGTATTCTATTGTGATCTAATTTTTCGTTGCTTTGTATTTTATTTTGCTGTATTGTATTTTTGGGCTTGACCTCATGTTAGCCACCCTGAGTCCCCTTTGAGGAGATGGTGGCGGGGTATAAATAAAGATGATTATGATTATGATTATTATTATTATTATTGAACCTTTACTAGTTTCTAGTAAAATCTGCATGTGTTTTAAAAATGCTTTGATCCCAAAGTGTTCCTTCTCTTTTCCAGATTATAAGCGAGATCTTTATGACCTCTATGGGACTGATGGGCTTATGGATCTGAGCATAGGTAAGTGTCCTGCCCCTTGGCGATTCAAAGCAGGCTGCTCCAATACAAGGGAGGTGCTCTCCCAGTAAAACTGGGGTGTGCTACATGTCTTAGGTCTGGTGTCAGTTTTCACTCTGCTCCTACTTATAGTTTCCCTGAATTGTCCTCCTTTGTGGTTAAGGCATTTCTTGCTATCTTGTTGCTCTGCATTTAAGTGGAGACCTTTTCCTTATATATATATTATTGTAAGAAAATTGATCATTTCAAACATATCTGAGAAATTTTCCAGGAGAGTGGGGAAGTGCTGCAACTGTTCTTATTTGTGGCAACATAAACAGCAAACAGTCTCATGACATTTTAAAAAACACTTCATCTGATGCATGGAGTATTATCTCAGTTGGCCAATCATTCCACAAATGCTTAGGTGGGTGGAAGATCTTGATGACTGAGACAAGAATGACCCATGATTTGAGCAAGGAAGCATGTGTGTGTGTGTGTGTGTGTGTGTGTGTGTGTGTGTGTCCATGTCCTTCCTTGTTCAGAACATGGGTGCAATGAGATCAGAGAGAACTGAAATGCAATTAGATACAAATAGTACTCATTATTTAAGAATTGGCCATTAGGAAACAATAGTTGGGTGGTAATACAAACATACTTGTTCTGATGAGTTTATTAAAACACACACACATATTAATTGTCAATGGCCACTTTCCATATTTCTATTTCCTCTCACCAAACTGAGAACAATCCTCCAGTATCTGTTCACTCCTCTTCCCAGACACATTAATAATAAACTGCCAAACAAAGCATTCTTTCCATGAACTGCACTACTGTCCAGAAAAGCATAGACCAAATAGCATTTAAAATTTTTAAAAGACCAAATGGCATTTGTTAATCTTTAAAGTACCACAATGACAGGTGCCTGATTTGCTTTCTGCAAGGAACTGGCCTTTATCCGAGCTCAGCGGGGACTCCTGATCTCATGTTCACCTTTCGGGATGCGGATGAAGTCTTCAAAGAATTTTTTGAAGGACAAGACCCATTTACTGAAGCCTGGGGTACGTTCAGCTAGTTTTATATGCGTTTTTATACACATATGTGTTTTATTTTATTGCATTTTATATTGTGCTTCATTTTTATGCCATCTGTAAGCTGCCCTGAGTCCCTTCGAGAAGATGGTGGCAGGGTATAAGAATAACGTTATTATTATCATTATTATTACAAGAGGAAGAAATCACAGAAAATCTTATAGCTTATTTATTGATGCTGCAAATGGAATTCAGTGCTGTCCACTTTCATTGGCAGCCCTTCTGAGGTCTCGGGCAGAAAAACCCTCCCCTGACTGCTGTCTGAGGCCTCTTTGCTTAGCCTGGAGATGACAGAGACTAAACTCGTGAAGCAGCTCACACTCTTCTCTTTGTACATATTGCTTTTTCCATAAAAACTGAGAATTATAATGTAATTTAATTTATAAATTAACCAACAGAAGCTTTTTACTCATGGAGACAGAGACAAAATGTGCACTTTTACAGAGCCCCCGGTGGTGCAGTGGGTTAAAGTGCTGAGCTGCTGAACTTGCTGACTGAAAGGTCGCAGGTTCGAATCCGGGGAGCGACATGAGCTTCCGCTGATAGCCCCAGCTTCTGCCAACCTAGCAGTTCAAAAACATGCAAATATGAGAAGATCAATAGGTATCACTCAGGTGTGTACTGTTCCATGTAGCCATGTCGGCCACATGACCTTGGAGGTGTCTACAGACAACACCGGCTCTTCAGCTTAGAAATGGAGATGAGCACCGAACCCTAGAGTCGGACACAACTGGACTTAATGTCAGGGGAAAACCTTTACCTGTACACTTTTCATTTAAGAGAGTTAATTCACCAGATTAAAAGGGTCTGGTTCTAGTATTAAAAAAGGATGAATTATAGAGCAATTAAAATAACCTAGGTATTTATTTACTGCATTTGTATACTGCCTTTCTCAGCCAGAAGCGATTATAGCAAAAAGTACATCATAGAAACATAATGGAAAAGCCCACCTGCTTATTGACATGTTCATGCTGCCCTTTACCTCAACTTGTCAATAGGAAGCTATACTGAGTAGCCCCATCCTTAGCATGACCATTATGTAACTCCCCTCTCCCTCCATTGGGTGTATATTGCTGAAAGGAAGCCTTCACATATACTGCTGTTCCCACAAAGGGCTCCATCCCACATGGAAGCCTCCATGCACACACCTGTATACCCAAGAGTAGTTCCCTATGAACACTGATGTTCAACAGACATGGATGGGAGGGTAGTAGTCGCTTAAAATGTGTGATGTTGTGGTCTCACTAGGGAACTTTATTTTTTGGGCAGCAGTTCTTACAACCCCATAGTCCTCCATGACCAGGCTGTTTGGAGGATTCTGGGAGCTGTAATCCAAAAAGCAACATCCCCACATTCCGGCACATTGATTGGTAAGGTTAGTAAACAGAATTTGAGGGTGTGTTCTGATTCATTTGGCTGCTGTTATATGGCCACCGTAGTGTTTTCTAAGAAAGTTTGGTAAAATCAGGCATTTCCATGAAATGCCATTGTTGGTAATCTATGGAACAGAGCAGGTCTACCAAAACTTCAGTGTGATAAACTCATTTCTGCAAATGGAACAGTCCAACAGGTGGGATGCAAAAACGTCAGATGATCCAGGAAGCACCAGATGGTCAAAAGTCTTGCTCACTGATTGGGGGAAGTAGGTATTTTGGATTAAACCTTCCAGCTATGGCAGTGGTTCTCAACCTGTGGGCCTCCCAGAAATTCCAGCCAGTTTACCAGCTGTTAGAATTTCTGGGAATTGTAAGCCTAAACATCTGGGGACTCACAGGTTGCGTATGACTGAGCTACGGGATCATTTCAGAGCAATTCAAGTTAATGAATGTGAATACTTCAGAGCTCAAGATAATTAGCCCCACATCTCTTTAAATGGCCTTGGCCTTGTATTAGTATCCTTTTACAGACTGTATAGGGCCATTGAGAGACTGAAGAAGATGAAGTAAAGCATGAAGAAAGTTTGACACATAAATGATGAAGAGTGAAGATTTGGCTCTCCTTGTTCAGTTTTGCAATGTGCAATTTGCTCCCATGATAATGGGGGCTTAACTGTGAGAACAAGAGGGTGGTTCTAAGGCTCCTTAGTGATACACCTCTGTCTAATATACTTGATTTGAAATACTATTATCTGTTACCAGGAGATATATTACAGAGCAGTGGTTCCCAACCTGTGGTTCATGGGCTACCAGTGGTCCACAAGAACAAAAATATGCAGCCTCACCGTTACTACACCGTTGTACCAACTGGTCTCGCAAAACCTTCTTATAGTGTTGAGGCTTATTAAATACTAGCTGTGCCCTGCCACGCGTTGCTGTGGCCTATAGTAAAACTTATCAAAGTTGAGGTAGATATCTGGACTATTATGAAAGAGAGGTACCTACCTATTCCTTGCCCCTTTTCCTCCCCCTTTCTCTCCTTTCTTCCTTCTCTACCTCTTTCTTTCTTTCCTTCTTTCACTACTTGGTTTCATCCTTCTCTCTTTCCTTCATTCCCTCCCCCTTTCTTCCTTTGCCTTTCTTCCCTCCCTGTTTGCTTCCTTCTTTCACTTTTTATTTCCTTTTATTTCACCACCATCATAACAATAACAATAATGCAATGCATTGCCTCTGGGACCTGACACCTCTCCCATTCCCCCTAAAAGGGTCTCATAGGAACAATAGCATCATCATCATCATAATAGAAATAACAACCTTTACCCGCCACGTGTTGCTGTGGCCAATCTTCCCTCTTTCTCTCCTTCTTTCCCTCCCTCCCTCCCTCCTTCTTTCCTTCCCATCTTTCCTTCTCCTCTTCTTTCTCTATCTCTTTCCTTCCTTCCCCCTTTTTCTTTCTCTTCTGCTGTCTCTCTTTTCTTTACTTCCATCTTTCCTTTTCTTTCCTTTTCTTCTTCCTCTAACTTTCTTTCCTTCCCCCTTTTTCTTTACCTCCCTTTCTCTTTCTTCCTTCTTTCCTTCCTTCCTGTCTTTCCTAGATTTTGACAGGGCGGGAAGGTGCGGGGTGGGGTTTGGAGGTGGCGTGAAGTAAAAGGAGGTAAGATTGGGGCAGGGGAGTGATGGAGCGTGGGGTTGCGTGTGTGTGTGCGGCGGCGGGGGAGTGGGGTTGCGTGTGTGTGCGGCGGTGGGGGGAGTGATGGAGCGTGGGGTTGCGTGTGTGTGTGTGGCGGCGGGGGGAGTGGGGTTGCGTGTGTGTATGCGGCGGCGGGGGGAGTGATGGAGCGTGGGGTTGCGTGTGTGTGTGCGGCAGGGGGTGTGTGTGTGCGGGAAGCGGCGCGGCGGGGCTTGGAGTGGGCATGGTTTCCGCAGAGGGAACATTGGCCGGAAGGCCATGTGCGCGCGCCAGGGAACTTGCGGCTGGGCGCCAATGCGCATGCTCAGTTGTTTTGCCGTTTTGTGAGTGTGTTGTTGTGTTGTTTTTCATTTTGAGTAGATATGTTTGTACCTTGTGGGTTGTGTTATGGGTATGGGAATTTTGGTTAAGTTTCGTTGGGGTTTTTTTGAGTTTTGTTCTTTTGCCGTTTTGTGAGTGTGTTGCTGTGTTGTTTTTCATTTTGAGTAGATATGTTTGTACCTTGTGGGTTGTGTTATGGGCACGGGGATTTTAGTTAAGTTTCGTTGGGGGATTTTTGAGTTTTGTTGTTTTGCCGTTTTGTGAGTGTGTTGTTGTGTTGTTTTTCATTTTGAGTAGATATGTTTGTACCTTGTGGGTTGCGTTATGGGCACGGGGATTTTGGTTAAGTTTCGTTGGAGGATTTTTGAGTTTTGTTGTTTTGCCGTTTCGTGAGTGTGTTGTTGTGTTGTTTTTCATTTTGAGTAGATATGTTTGTACCTTGTGGGTTGTGTTATGGGCATGGGAATTTTGGTTAAGTTTCGTTGGGTTTTTTTTTGAGTTTTGTTTCCTCGTTGGATGCCCCTAACAAATTTATATATATAGATGGTTTCCTGTAGTTGAGCTGATGGCAACTACTGGATGACATATGTTCAGTATCAGAAACTAGAGCTGCATTGGTCTATCCAATGCAATTTTCTGAATCAGCACCTCAAATAACTAAACAAAATCTAAAGTTGACCAAAAACTGATTTGCAACCCTTTTGGCACTAATGTTGGAGAGAGGTCCCTGGTCAAAGTGGTTCCTGGTCAAAATAAAATAAAATAAAATAAAATAAAATAAAAAGGTTGGGAACGACTGTTATAAAGGATATTGCCTGCAGACTTGTATATTCCAAAAACTGTGTGACATTTACTGTAATAAGCATTCACATTTAATTAGTTTGTGAATTATAACGGGTATTGTGATGTGACTAGAGATCATTGCCAAAATCCAATGTAGCCATCTTCTCCTTCCATCACAGATGACTTCCCTCCGTTTACAGATCTACAAGGAGGAACGTCCCAGTGGACTAACCCGGGTGATGGAACATACTCTTATTGCTCCTATTCTCCAGGCCAGACTGGTAAGAGTAATGACTTACCAATGGTGCATTGTTGCCAGCTTTTATTATTTATTTATTTATTTATTTATGTAGAACTTTTATATACCGGTCTTCTCACCTCCGCAGAGGGACTCAGGCCGGTTCACAACCAAAGATTCACAAACAGTAGTTTAAAATATCACACCACATAATGCACTAATACATAAAATACATTAAAATACAATCATATAATTACATAAGGCCAAGTCATCAGAATGAAATCACAATTCATCACCTTCTGTCTGTGTGGTCAAGAGTTATTGACTCACTCACCGAATGCTAAATTCCAGAGCCAAGTTTTCACCAGCTTTCTAAAAGTCAGGAGAGAAGGGGCAGTTCTAATCTCCAGTGGGAGAGAGTTCCAGAGCTGAGGGGCCACCACTGAAAAGGCCCTGTCACTCGTCCTCACCAGACGCGCTTTCCAGATTTTATCCTTTGCATTTCTCCAAATCCGATTCTGTCCATGTTGTCAGCTTCCTTTTCTTAAAGCTCTGATTCGGTCAAGTCTCTGCTTTTGAAATGATTGTGGAGCCTTCTTACTTATACCCTCCAATTGTCCCAACGTAGTAAAAACAGTTCACTTAATCTGTTGCCCAACTTTCTAACCTGTGTTTAAAATGACCCAATGTTTTTCTCTTCTCCACTAATACCTCTCCCTCCATCCTCAGCTTACTTCAGTTTCTGCAAGAAAAGTGCAAAAGTTTGCATTTAATTAGACCAATAATGGGGCAAGGAGAGATGGAGGCAGAATTTTTCCTTTCCCTGTAGATTCAAAAGAAAAACAAACTACTGCAACCTCTCCAAGTTGCATGTTCATCCCCATAAATGAAATGGTCATATTATTTGAAATTCCATAACCTATTGGAAATAAGTGCACTATAACCTTATTGAAAAGGTAAAAATAATGTCATCTCCGTTTGGCAAATGTAAATCTTCATGAACATGTGGAGACCACCTTTTGAAAACCACTAGTCAAGAAAAACATGACCTTGTTAGAAGTCAACCCTTTGAACAAGTGATATTCATAAACATTCATGTAATGGCACATAGGTAACTCAGCTGTTAAACTGAACCATGTCTTTGCACTGCCAAGGATAAAGACATGCTACTACAAAAATATATTTGGTTAGCAGAGGATGGTTTTTTCTTTGCAGTTGACAAAAAAATATTCACTCCCTTGAAACCCCTTCATTAAAATATGCACTCAGAGATTTTTTAAAAAACAAATCAGTCTTCTTTGAAAAAGAACGTATCAGGTTTACTCATAAACAACTTGCATATATTCACCATACGGGCACATTTCTTATTAGAGTTCAGTTAGATAAAATAGACAATTGTCCATAGTCTTTAAGTATAGCTGTACACACTGAAGTCCATAAGTCATACTTCTCTACTAAAGTCCGAACAGCAACATGCATTCACCTCCACTGAGGTCTGATGCAAAACTAAATACAAAATGAAGACCTGTGTCTGAAGCCCCTCCCACACCAAAGGAATACAGTCAAACTTGCAAACCAAAATGTACGAAGGTTGAATGAAACGTAATGCCTCCACCTTCGTTACTTGGGTTTGGATGGGAATCTTTTCATAAATTAAATGCAGAAATAATCCTTAGAATGTTCTCTTTAACTACCACTATTCACTTTTCCATAAAATCACCAAACAACTGTATTCATTTTTGCCAATGATCAACAAGTTTTCTGAAGCCGTCACGGAAGAAGTCGACACTCTGTTTCCACAACCCATCATGCACATTTCTTCCGATAGCCAAGCAAAGCAATAATGTGACCCACACTTTCTTGTGAAATGCTGATTATGCTTGAAATTTCTCTCTGAGTGATACGACGATTGTCCTGAATCAATCTGTCAACCTTTTGCTTGTGAAACTCAGTGGTTATTGTCACAGGATGTCCAACTCTTTGTTTGTCATGCAAGTTAGATGTTCCCACCTCAACATCCTTAAACTTACTTGCCCAACGATGCACAGTACTCAGATCAACACAATAACCACAAACAGCTTGCATTCTCTGATGAATCTCTTTTGGGGTGACACCTTCTGCTGTCAAGAATTCAATGACTGCACGTTGCTTAAGTTGCATTAACCAACCGTCAGTGCAGGGTTTCATACTTCGCACTTTAACAACATAATCATTCACTGCTAAAGCTTCCTGCCAAAATGGAACTGTAGAGGAGAGCCTACTGAACATGCCAGTACCTGCTGCATACCAGTATTGCCATCTGTTGAGGAGTTAAGAAGGTGGAGGCATTAGTTTTCATTCAACCCTTGTACATACCATATAGGTTAACAATTATACACATTTACAAACAGTGGAGGGTTGGAAGGTTGCTATTTCCAACACATATTGACCACACTCTGACCATGTCCTAGTTTTTATTTATAAAATGAAAATAGTGTGTATTAATCATTTGGGGAAATCTCTTTTATTACTCTTGGTTTAGTGGGCTTGACATTGACCATGACCCCTCATCAGTGATATTACTGCTGCTTTTCCTTAGATTTCTTCACTACTTTTGGCCCTGGTGCTGAATTGGGAATAGGGTTCAATTCCATCTCTACATCTACAAAATACATAAATGGCAAGCGGATAACTACAAAAAGGTGAGGCGACAAGTGGAGCAGAAGGGATTAATTAAAATGGAGGTCATGAGAAGGAAAGGGGGAGAATGAGACTGAAGAAAGAGGAGGACTGGAGAACAACACTCGCCTGCCCATTATTACACAGATGGATGGCATTGCATTTGAAGCTCTCATTTACCTTCACATGGTTTTGTGCATTCTGTTTCTTATTAACCACAATCACAAGTGGTTAAAATAACAGATGAAAGCTAAAAGGCATTTTGAGCCTCCTGTGTCTTGAACTACTTTTATAAATTGGAAATCTTTCTAGGTGTTTAACCTAAATGTACTTCCTTGCAAATTAAGCACATTATTTTTGCCCTTCTAACCCCTTTCTTCTCTTTTCCTTTTAAATATCTGAAAGCTGTCGGCTAAATTCAACTTCTAACAAAGCACTGGAAACAAAGACTTACCATTTGCCATGTAGAGTGCTCTCTTTTGCTGCATGCCTTATTGCTCTTCCTACTCAGACCAGCCTTTTACTGGGAAAACTTTGAATTTCTATCTTATCTGTTATAATATTAGCAAATCGCCTCCTCTTTTTGTATTACCGAAAAATCTCATTCCTTCATTGATGAATTCCTGAGAAAGACCAAAAAAATAACAATAACCAGGTCTGATGCTGCAGAGCACAGCTGAATAATTCTCTTTCCTTCCTCAAATTGATCTAAGGACAATTTCCGAAAGTCTAGTCAACAGCCAGGGTTTGTTTGTTTTTTTTTTTTGATCCCAGGATAATCCAAGAAATGCATGAAAATTGTAGCATCTTAGTAGTGCAGTGGGTTAAACCACCGAGCTGCTGAACTTGCTGACTAAAAGGTTGGGGATTCAAATCCGGGGAGTGGGGCGAGCCCCCGCTGTTAGGACCAGCTTCTGCCAACCTAGCAGTTCGAAAAAATGCAAATGTGAGTAAATCAATAGGGACCACCTTAGCAGGAAGGTAATGGCGCTCAATGCAGTCATTCTGGCCACATGATCTTGGAAATGTCTATGGACAATGCTGGCTCCTTGGCTTAAAAATGGAGGTGAGTACCACCAAGGCTGTAGCCAGGGGAGAGGAGGAGGGTAAAAGTTCAACCTTGCCCTGAAATGTGTCAGGTTAAAAAAGAAACCTGTTTAACTCTTAGCATGGTTAACCAGTTAAAATTCTTGAGTAAACCAGGTTTTTTTTGGGGGGGGGGGGTTAGGCACCTTAACACACACACCCCGCCCCCCGGCTACGGACACAACTAGATTTAATGTTAGGGGAAACCTTTACCTTAGTATCTTAGACAGACCCAGGGACTGCTGCAGTTGTGAACTAGCAGAAGGGAATCAGGGAAGAACTCACCAAGAATACCTATTGTGCTCTTCAGTTCCTCCTAAAGTTTGGTTCTTTTGCAGGATTCTTGAGCATGGGCAGGAGAGGGTAGAGATCAATGAGGATGGAGAGCTCAAAGTGGCAGAAGAACATGGTAAGATATTGAATCTGGTGATTCCAAAGAAGAACAAATCCTTGGGGGGAGGCGGGGGGGGGGGGGATGCCAAATCCAGAAAGTATATTGATATAATGGTGTGTTCTGAAAAAATTACAAGCTGCTGGAGAGTTCACCCTAGGATCAGTTGATCCTTGGAGGGAGATGGGTATCCTACGTCATGAGTCACTTGAAGCTATACATAGCAACCTTTCCCCTCACTTAGGGTTGCACTCCCTCTTTGGGGCTGCAGGAGTGGGAGTTTAGAGCATCTCATATTCTCTCTACCATCAACACCATCCCACATTCTTAATGTACTTTAAGAATCCCAAGCATTTTAAGATCACAACCACCCACCCACCCCACGCACCAAAGCATAGATAAGTACACAATCCCTCCATCAGTTCCCATAATCTACATACATACTATCAATCTAGTCCATGCAAGCACAGACACATACCACAGCCTGCTAGTCATGGCAGTATAGAAAGGGATAGGAAAATTGAAGGGGAATGCATAAAATAACACTGAATTTTGCATATACTCCCTGGGTTGCCTATCTTTCTAAATTAGGCGATCATAAGCAAGGTTATATAATTGGTAACCCACAGCATATTGAGCCTCACTGGTCATCATCACACTGTAGCACCATATTAATTCAAAAGGGATATTCCTAGGGATCAGGACTCTGTGATTGTGGCGGTAGGGTCCTCCTTGCATCAGTGTTACCAATGGAAACCTTGGCTAGAGAACAGGAGGATTCTTCTTCCTTGATGCTTCTATTCCCAGTGCTAAACAATCCCACTCCCTTTCTCTAATCTGTTTCACACTACAGAATAATGGCACTGTGATTCTCCTATAGCTGCCATGAGTGTATCCTATGGTAAAATGGCCAGAGATACTAGAATTCCCTGAATGAACACTCTAAGTACTCCTTCTAAATTACACATCCCAGATTTGTATACAGATTTGTCTATACAGGTTTTGTTGTTGCAGGCTTTGCGGTGGGGAATACACCAGCAAGTGGAAAACAATAGGGATAGGCTGCTCCTTTTTGCTGTTTATCTCTCCTTCCCATCACACCTTTTTTTAGATTTGCCTCATTCAGATGTCACCAACAACTTGAAGGCCAAGGTGGAATACATCCAGAAGGAGCAAGCTGAGACCCTAAGTTCTCCAATGGACATCCGGAGTCTGCCACGGACCCTAAGTATCAGCTCCTCTTTTTCTTACCCTGAGAGTGAAGACAAGGAACTGCACCGGGCCATGGCCTGCAGCCTGTCTGATATGGAGAATGTGGGGCAGCGGTCTATAGCCTCCTATGGCTCCAGGAAGAGGCGAGGAAGCTCTCGGAGGACAAACAAAAAATCCCACAAAGCCATTGGCAGGTCAGGTGTGTCTGCCCCTTTGCCCATCCGAGCCCAGAGTCCGGGAGCAGGAGATAACATGGGAAAAGAGAAGGAAGGCAAGTCGACAGAAGGGCTAAAGGCAGAAGGTAACCAAGGGGTGTTAAAAAGTCCGCTTCTGCCTGGCGCTGAGGAGAACGACTCTGCCCTTTGTGACATGCGGTACCTCTTTCCTGAAGTCATTCCTTCACGCAAGGAGAAGGAATCGATCACGTGTACCATTCTCTAATCTCCACGACCCAAGAGGAGAGAGAGACCCACCTCCAGTAAAGTTCACAGTCAGGCTGCTCGTCTCCATAGTTGCATTATTTTGAGGGGAAGCACAGGCTCAAATGGGACAGAGTTTTGGTTCTGCTTTGGTATTGGGAGATGCATTAATTCCCCAAGTGCTGGGACAGGACATGAGCACTTAATTCAGTGGTTCCCAACTTGTGGGTCCTTCAAATCCCAGAAATCCTAACAGCCGGTAAACCGGCTGGGATTTCTGGAAGTTGTAGGTCAAAACACCTGGGGACCCACAGGTCAAGAACCACTGACTTAATGGGTAAATGGACTGAGATGCCAAGAGCTTGGCTTTTCTGGGTGCAGATATTTGGAAGGTTTGGCAGGGGAAGGTTGCCAAATCAGGAGATAGCAGAGATGATGAAGCAACAATGACTGCATACTAGTTGGAACCATCTTTAGGGCTTTCCACACACATACAAAAAGAAGGAACGCCTTGCCAGAAAGTAGGAAAATTAGAAACCATTGTGTCTGTTATGACTGGAAACACTGCTCAGGGAAGGAGTGAGGAACATGTAGTCCTCCAGGTGTTGCTAAAGTGCAGTTCCCAGCCACCACAACCATCTTAGCTAACCGTGAGGGATCATGGAAACTACAGTCCAATATCAGCTGCTCATTCCCCATTCTTCACTCATGTCCGTGTGAGTAGTAAGACATGTGAAGGCCCCAAACCCCATATAGTGTCACTTCTCAAATAAAGGTAGCTTACCTACCCAATGTCTCTCTCTCGAGTCGGGCCAGTCAGTGAATCCTAAATAACAAGTGAGGTTACTGGATGTAAATGAAGACAGGCACCCTACCTCTTAAATTGTTGTGCAGAAATGGGAAATTCAATAGGACCACCTAAGACTCAACAAAATTTGTGGCCATTTTTTCTCCACACATTGACAAAGAAAGAAGAAAAACCCATACAGACATGGGAAGAAGACCATTTGGTTTGGGAAAAAATGCAATTTTAAAATATTTTCCTTTTTTATAAGAATATTAAACAGTGCCAGTGGGTACTGCATAATTAAAAGATTATTTGCTGTTCCTAGTGGCTTCCAGGAGAGGCGATTCCCCTAACCCAGGTGTGCTGTTGCACCAAGCTGCTCTAAATGTCTTTAGCGCTAACATGTCTTAACTTTATATCGGCTTGGGGGATGCTGGTTTGACTTTCTATTTGAGCAAGAAACCCCACAGAATCAATGTCCACACTATTGCCTTCACGAAACAGTAAGGATTTATTAATTGGGCCTATCTCCACCCATGCACAATCTTGGTTTCCCCACAACAAAGTCCATACTTAAAGTTTGAAGGTAACTGGTAGTTCTTGAAGTTGCTGCTCATGGATAACTCTAGAGATGAAGGACAGATGAAAAATCCCTCTGCTCACTTTCTCTGGTAGAGGGGTCTCTGGGGCACCCAATGTCCAAAGTGATCAGGCCGGAGATTGAGAGAGCACGTCTCTCCTATTGAGGCCTGGCACCTTGCTGAAGATGCTGAAAACTCCACAGGCTGTCACTGACCAGCGGTAGATCAGTATAGCCGCATGAGTTCCCAGAATAGTACTGGTAGTAGTATATATAATATATATAATAATATAAAACTTTGGGTTGTTGTAGGTTTTTCAGGCTGTATGGCCATGTTCTAGAAGCATTCTCTCCTGACGTTTCACCTGCATCTGTTGCAGGCTTTCCCAGAGGTTGTGAGGAAGGGGCCAACCAAGGGCAAGATGGATGGATGGCATCCTTGAAGTGACTGGATTGACCTTGAAGGAGCTGGGGGTGATAATGGCCGGCAGGGAGCTCTGGCGTGGGCTGGTCCATGAGGTCATGAAGAGTTGAAACGACTGAACGAATGAACAACAACAACAACAAAAGGCCGGGAAATTGAGGCATTATGGCTGTTGTATGGTTGTTGGCTGGCTTCCCAGTGGAGAGGGGAAGACAATCTACCGTGCTGTGGGAGCTGAGATGGGATCATGGGGGGAGAGGGGTTCATGACAGGTGGGTTGCTGCTGGTCCTGGGGGGTCCCGAGGGACTGCGGGAGATGGAGGTCATTCTCAATTCACTATGGCCTCCATCCTTGGGAGAACTACAGATTGCGGGATCCACATTATGTGTATCTTTTATTGGGGTGGGGGCGGGAGGATCTGGGATCCTTGATATTAATGCCTGTAAAAGTGGTGTCAAACTGTATTAATATTACAGGGTAGATCAGTTGTTCCCAACCTTTTTTTGACCAGAGACCACTCTCTAACAATAGTACCAAAAGAGTTACGAATCAGTTTTTGGTCAACTTTAGATTTGGTTTGAGGTGCTGATTCAGAAAATTGCATTGGATAGACCATATCAGCTCTAGTTTCTGATACAGAACATATGCCATGGTCAACAATAGGGAAGGAATGGCAGGCAGTGCGAAAGGGGCAGAAATAAAATAAAATAAAATAATGGACTTAGATTTGGATTTGTCTCTTTTAACTTTTGATAATGTTTTAACTTATGTTCAAGTGTGTTTTTATTATTTTTGTTGGCATCTAATGGTTACTTGTTGTAAGCTGCCCTGAGTCCCCCTCCGGGGGTAAGAAGGATGGTATATAAATATCGGAAATAAATAAATAATAATTAAAGAGGAAGGAGGCTCGTGAACCAGTTTTTCATCCTCATGGCCCACAGGTTAAGAACCACAGGTGTAGATGCACCCACAGACTTCTTTGAAATCCCGGAGACTTGACAACCAGCCTTGCTTCCAAATTGCTGAGTCACTGCATCTGGCCATTCCAGGCTCTCTTTTCTGCCATAAATGCAATGTCATGGCTTAGCTCTACTGCTGCTCCCGCCCACTGCTTTCCAAGAACAAATAACATTCTGGCATCTTGTCATCTGAATTGTTCTGATATAGCTGCAGTCAATTACTCACCTTATCTCACTCATTTATTTTCTTTCACACTGTCAAGTTTAATAAAACAAGGCGTGGAAGGGTTTTGAGCCAACCTGAAGATGGTCAAAAGTACTTCTGATCTGAAATACAGCCAGTGTGGTGTATTGCTTTGAGAGTTAGACTCCGGTTGCATGCGGTTTGACACATCTTGAACTGCTGTGCCTCAATGCTATGGAATCCTTGGATCTGTAGCTTGGTGAAGCGCCATCCCCTTTTGGCAAAGAAGGTTTTGTGAAACCACAACTCCCATGATCCCATAGCACTGAGCCAGGGTAGTTAAACCGGGGACCACAATGCATTAATTCTACAGTTTAGATGGGTCTCCTTCATGCTGGTTCTCATACTGGGAATGCACAGTTAGGAAACCACACACAGCAAAGGACACACTAAAGTTGCATCACTACCCTATAGACTTAATGCAGTTTGACCTTACTTTTAACTGCCATGCTCTATGCTATGGAATTCTGGGAGCTGTAGTTTCACCATAGCTTTCTTTTTCAAATAATACCGGTGCTTCACCAAACTACATGGAGTTGGGTTGTTGTAGGTTTTTCCGGGTTATATGGCCATGTTCTAGAGGCATTTTCTCCTGACGTTTCGCCTGCATCTATGGCAAGCATCCTCAGAGGTAGTGAGGACCATACTACCTCTGAGGATGCTTGCCATAGATGCAGGTGAAACGGCCATATAACCCGGAAAAACCTACAACAACCCAGTGATTCTGGCCATGAAAGCCTTCGACACTACATGGAGTTCCCGGTGGTGCAGAGGGTTAAACCCTTGTCCTGGCAGGACTGTTGACCGAATCCGGGGAGTGGGGTGAACTCCTGTCTGTTAGCTCCAGCTTCTCATGCAGGGACATGTGATAAGCCTCCCACAGGATGATAACATATCCAGAAGTCCCCTGGGCAACATCCTTGCAGATGGCCAATTCTCTCACACCAGAAGCGACTTGCAGTTTCTCAAGTCACTCCTGACACAGAAAAACAAAAACAGAACCAAACTACATAGCAGTTAAACTTGCAGTGGTTCTCAACCTGTGGGTTCCGTAGGTGTTTTGTCCTACAACTCCCAGAAATCCCACCCAGTCTCTATTGAAGAGAAATATCCATAAGCTGGAATGTGACCAGAGGAGGGTGACCAAAATGATCAAGCGACTGGAGAACAAGCCCTATGAGAAGCGGCTTAAAGAGCTGGGCATGTTTAGCCTGAAGAAGACAAGGCTGAAAGAAGACATGATGGCCATGTATAAATATGTGAGGGGATGTCATAGGGAGGAGGGAGCAAGCTTGTTTTCTGCTGCCTTGGAGACCAAGGCATGGAACAAAGGCTTCAAACTACAAGAAGGGAGATTCCATCTGAACATTAGAAAGACTGTGAGAGCTGTTCAGCAGTGGAAGTCTCTACCCCGGAATGTGGTGGAGGTTTCTTCTTTGGAGGCTTTGAAACAGAGGCTGGATGGCCATCTGTCAGGGGTGCTTTGAATGCTTCTTGGCAGGGGGCTGGACTGGATCGCCCATGAGGTCCCTTCCAACTCTATGATTCTATTGAAGAGTTTACCAGCTGTTAGGATTTCTGAGTTGAAGGCCAAAACATCTGGGGACCCATAGGTTGAGAACTACTGAGCTAAAGAGCTAAGCTCCATTCATTCTGTATTGTAGAAGCACCCCAAAAGAGGAAAATACTAGCACCAAAGCAGGCTGGATGCGCGCGCATGTCAGGGGGGCGGGACCTAGCAAGGCGAGTTGCCAATCACTCCCTATGTCCCCGCCCACCCACCCAGTCCAGAGAATTCCACTCTCCTCTCGACCCAGCTGTTTATTCGCGGCGGCTTTCTTGCCTTACGTCACCAGTTCAGAGTGCGAGGCTCGCGGCGTCACAATAGGGCTGGCGCGTTCCATTGGCTGCGAGGCTCCTGTCAATCAGCGCGCTCAGCCCGGGTCTGCCTTCTCCTCGGCCCGCTTGCCTTCCTTTCCCTTGACAGCCGACGGCGGAGCTTCTGCAGGGAGAGATCGAGCCGCGGAAGAGGAGGAGGAGGAGGAGGAGGAGGAAGATCGGCGGCCATGGTCCATTCCGGACGCTGCCTCCGCGAGTGGTGAGGTAGGGCCGCCTCCCAGTAAACAATGGGAGGAAAGGGAGGAGAAGGAGCTGCATCCTTTGAGATCCAGCAAATGCAGTCTGGTGCAGGAGTGCATCCACACTGTGGCATTTAATGCAGTTTGGCATGGCTCAGTACTATGGGATCAGGTAGTTTGACTCTTCTCTGCCAAGGAGAGCTGGAGCCTCAGCAAACTACAATTCCCAGGATCCTAGAGCATTGATCCAGGCAATTTAAGCGGTATAAAACTGTATCAATTGCACAGTGTAGATCAGGCATGGGCAAACTCTGGCCCTCCAGGTGTTTTGGACTTAAGCGGCTGAGGGGGGAAAGGAAGGGGCCTGAGGCCAGGAATTATGGGAGTTGAAGTCCAAAACACCTGGAAGGCCAGAGTTTGCCCATACCTTTTCTAGATGCACCCTCTGATCTGGGTCTCTGGAGGGAATATGGGGCATTTACATAGGCCTAAACCCCATAGTTGAACTCCTCAACTAGAGTAGACTAATGCAATCCTTAGTATTGTTTACATGTTAACAGATTGTTCAACCATTGTTTCTGGGAGGTTACGATGTATCTAGGTATGCATCTTAAAGGAGGAATCTTTCTGCTTCTTTCCCAGAGGAGGAAGCCCTCTTCCCTACTGTGGAAGCCAGCCACCCCTTTCCCGCCTGTTCCATCAAACCACAGGTCTGAAGGTAAGAGTGCCAGTTTCTGGTGATTCAAAGGAAGGAAGGTGTTGGAGGAAGCTACCTTCGCAAGCCTCCTGTATGTGAAATTTGTCTATTTTAATACACGTTGTTGTATAACCTGAAGTATATGTCTTATTGGATTTGCAATTTCCTTATCTCTATATACCTAAAGCAGTGGGAGGGGCTGCAGATCACGTGACTGCTCAGTGACAGTTCAGAATGTTTAGTTCTAAACAGGATGACAGTTAGAGAAGTCAGTTGCGCAGTTGAGGAATGACTGTTAGAGAGAAGTGTTGGGTGAGCCTTGTGTATAGAAATACTACTACTACTAGTAATAATAATAATAATGCAAAAGGCCACCCTACTTATATCTGCGTGCATCATTCAAGGTTTGAATTCGGGGAGAGTGCGGATGAGCTCCCTCTTGTCAGCTCCAGCTCCCCATGAGGGGACATGAGGGAAGCTTCCCACAAGGATGGTAAAACATCCGGACGTCCCTTGGGCAACCTCCTTGCAAACTGCCAATTTTCTCACACCAGAAGCGACTTGCAGTTTCTCAATTCGCTCCTGACACAGAAAAAATGCTGATACATCAATAATAATGCAAAAGGCCACCCTACTCGGATCTGTGTGCATCATTCGAGGTTAAAATCCAGGGAAGGTGCGGATGAGCTCCCTCTGTCAGCTCCCGCTCCCCAAGCGAGGACACGAGAGAAGCCCTTCCACAAGGATGGTAAAATATCTGGGCGTCCCCTGGGCAACGTCCTTGCAAACGGCCAATTCTCGCACACCAGAAGTGACTTGCAGTTTTCCTGACACGGAAAAAAAATGTCGATACATCACACAGTCCTAGACACTTGGGAAGTGTCCAACGTGTGCTCATATACAAAAGCCAGCATACTGTTCTCGTTTGCTGTGTACTAGTCTTGTTATGTATCTAATAATAATAATAATAATAATAATAATTCAAAAATACATCACACAGTCCTAGATGCTTGGGAAGTGTTCGACTTGTGATTTTGTGATATGAAATCCAGCATAGAGATCTCATTTGCTGTGACATACTATGGTTCTGTGTCAATAATAATAATTTATATATAATCCACCCTCTCTCCCCAGAGGGACTCAGGGCTTGGCCAGGTAGCAGCCTTGGATAAAGCAACAGCAAAGGGAGTTTTGGTGATGCTTTGGCAGCGTTGGTAAAGGTGCAAGAGCACTATCCTCCTTTGACCCTGGAAAGGGGTAGGCAAAGTCCTGAAACATGCTGACATTTGGGATGGGATTTTACATCATCTCTAAATTTTGTAGGGGACAGATGGGGAAATAATAATAATAATAATAATAATAATTATTATTATTATTATTATTTTGAAACATGGTGACATTTGGGATGGATTTTACTTCATCTCTAAATTTTGTAGGGGACGGATGGGGGAATAATAATAATAATAATAATAATAATAATAATTATTATTATTATTATTATTATTTTATTTTTATAACCCACCTCCATCTCCCTGAAGGGACTCGAGGTGGCTTACAAAGGGACAAGCCCAGAGAGCAGAGAGTTAAAAACATAACACAATAAAATAAAATCAAAACCAAACCAAATAGAAACATATCACAATACAATATAACATCATAAAAAACAGTACCATGGAGAGCAATAGAAGTGCTGAGTTCAGAGGGCTCTGAGTTTGTGCAAAATTCCTAGATAGAGTTAAGGGAAAGAGTGGATAAGCCCAAAGGAAATGGGGCCTTATTTATTTATTAATTATTTTTATTCACCCTATTTATACCTTGCCTTTCTCTACCCCAGAGGACAAGGGGGACAAGGCAACTTACATATGGCAGCTATTCAATGCCTTAAACACATACAACATTAAGATTAAAATCAATTGAATTAAAATTAATACGTATTAAAAATTTAAACCTTGCATTCAATATTAAAAACATGCCATCCAAAAATTGTAGTCTGAGGTATAAGGGACTTAAATCTGTTAAAGGAGAAGGCTGCATTGCCCAAATTGTATCATCCTAAAAAAGGATCACATTCAATTTTCTATCTTTTTTTAAATTCAAATTTTTAGCAGAAGAAACACAAAGGAAACAGTGGTGGTGCCTATACATTACATTAACATACTTCAACATTTCCTAACATTTACAAAACTAACTACACATTTTTCCCACCAACCTACATCTCTACTCTAACTAAACATAAATATAAGATGCAAACATGTATACATAAATTGATCTTAGATTTGAGAAGAATAGAGTTGGATAAGTACAGACTAAGTTTATATTTATCCAGAGCCTAGGAATAATAATAATAATAATAATAATAATTATTATTATTTTGTGTCAGGAGTGACATGAGACTCTGCAAGTTGCTTCTGGTGTGAGAGAATTGGCCATCTGCAAGGTTGTTGCTTTCGAGACCCCAGGATTGATGTTTTACCATCTTTGTAGGAGGCTTCTCTCATGTCCCTGCAAGGGGAGATAGAGCTGACAGAGGGAGCTCAACCCACTCTCAGTGGATTTGAACCGCTAACCTGTCGATCAACCAGTCCTGCCGGCACAAGGGTTTAACCCATTGCACCACCGGGGGCTCTAATAATAATAATAATAATAATAATAATACACTTTATTTATATTTTGCCCTTCTCCCCTAGGGGACTCAGGGCGGATTAAGCATTAACATTAATAAGCAAACATTCAATGTCTTTCCAATCATATATAATGAGACACACAAACACAAACAAAGGCAGAGGCTTCTCCTTTCATTTATGGCTTCTAGTGGCAGTGCTGATCTCTGGCTCTGGGGAGGTGCTTTCTTCATTTTCAAGCCAAGGAGCCTGCATTGTCACTTGGTTGTGTGGCTAGCAAGATTGCTTAGAGCATCTATTTGCCTTTTCCTGCCAAAGTGGTACTTATTTATCTACTCAGATTTGCATGTTTTCAAACTGCTAGGTTGGCAGGAACTGGAGCTGACAGATGGGAGCTCACCCTGTCTCTTGGATTCAAACTTAGGAATAAGCTGTGGTGCATCTACTTAGAATCATAGAATCCTAGAGTTGGAAGGGACCTCAAGGACCATTTAGTCCAACCCTATTCAGTCATGCTTCTGAATGGGATTGCAACTTGATTCAATCGATAGCCCTCCCTTCCTCAATGGTTTTCCTGTTTATTGATGCCGCTGCAGCTATTCTTGCTTCTCCTGGAAGATTCTAATCTATTTTAGAAACACAACGGCAGCTAAACCGCTTAATGCATAAAGATCCTTAATGAGAAAGGTCTGGAGCAGAAGCATTCTTAGACACAGTGGGGATAGGTCAACTCAGGTGGATGTTCACTCATTCTGTCCTTTGGGAGGATTGAGCCCCGGCAAGACCCCTAATACTCCTGAGCAAATTGCAGACCTCCTTATGTTTTGAATTCTCCAGATTCCCTTTCTGGCTAAGGATGATGGAAACAGCAGTCCAGGGATGTCTGGATAGCCACGTGTTGTCTGTTTCCAAGGCCCAATTCATGGAAGGATAGGTGCGGTGACTGCACTGTGATGAAATACGGATATGTGGATGCAGTGCCTCACAATAAACCCTTCACTGTGGAGCATCTCTCCATTTAGTTGTAGCTATTTTCACCACAGGAGGTATCAGGTGGCCGCAGCTCAAATGACATCAGGAAGTTCCTGTGTGGAGTTGATCTCACATAATTGTTTTTCTTTCAAGCAGCAGTTGTGGTGCTCTGGTGACACATCTAGATTGGGCCCGTGACTCCAAATCGCAGTCAGAAAGACCTCTTTGGACTGTAAAGACTCTTTAGGCACCAGGGGGCATCAGCCAAGTTTGCTATCTCCTTTTTAAAGGCATTTGTTTAGAACTAAAACACCTATAGGTCATGAAAGAAACAAGCAGAGACCACCCAAAAGGTGTCTGTTGTATCGTGCCCTGTTACTCTCTCCACATTTGCAGGATTTAGGGGCTTAGGACCCCTGTAAAAGTAGAAAGATTGGAATACTTTTTAAAACCAGAGACAACACTTTTCTAGGCATCACTAGGTCCTCTGAGACAACTCTGTCCTTTGTTTCCAGCTGAAGACCTAGACATGAGGATCTTGAGGTGATCATGATTATAATCCACCCCTTTTCTCAGAAATGAGACCCAGAGTGGCTCATATTTTTAAAAAAGCAATACAATTAAAAATATAAAAGGTAATTTTCCCCCTTGACATTAAGTCTAGTTGTGTCCGACTGGGGGGTGGTGCTCATCTTCATTTCTAAGTCGAAGAGCCAGCGTTGTCCATAGACACCTCCAAGGTCATGTGGCCAGCATGACTAAATGGAGTGCCATTACCTTCCTGCCGGAGCGGTACCTATTGATCTACTCACATTTGCATGTTTTTGAACTGCTAGGTTGGCAGAAACTGAGGCCAACAGCGGGAGCACCCCACTCCCCAGATTTGAACTGTCGACCTTCCAGTCAGCAAGTTCAGCAGTTCAGCGGTTTAACACGCTGTGCCATCGGGGACTCCATTAAAATGTACACAGGGCAAACATTGAAATTGAATTAAACCTATGCAGTTATTGAAACCAATTACAGTAATTAATATAAATTAATAAAAACGTTTAATAACAACTGAACCAGTGCAAGGCCCTAGCCCATTCTTTTACAACTTTCTGCTTTCAAAGCTTGTGTGAATAAAAAGGTTTTAGGCTGCTGCTGGAAGGACAAGGACAACAGGATGGGCTCCTGAGAAGGGAGTTCCAGATTCAAGAGACAGCCACCAAAAAGGACTTCTTTGTGTTTGCGATGGTTTTGGAACTGAGAGAAGAGCCTCTCCTGAGGATCTCAGAGCCTAGGCTGGCTCATACAGGGAGATTCAATCTGCCAGATAGCCTGGGCCTGAGCTATGCAGGGTCATAACCAGCTCTTTGCATTGTGCCAGGAAAGAAATTAGAGATAACATATTAATCAAGTCTGTAAAACTTAAACTCACAAATGCAGAGGGCTGACTGTACATAGTTTTCGCCACAAGTCTCCTCCAGAGCCTCTTGTAAAACCAGATGCCTTTCCACCCACCTAAGGAAGGGAGTGGCACTCATTGAATAACACTACGCAACATGATTTTTGTTCCTGGGTTATAAATGTCATTTCCTAATTGGCCCTTCTCTCGGTCTCGGCCCTTCTCTCGGTCCCGCCTGCCTCACAGGCACGTCTGGCGGGGACGAGGGAGCGGGCCTTCTCGGTGGTGGCCCCCCGGCTGTGGAACACTCTCCCTGCTGAAGTTAGACAGGCGCCCTCCTTGATGGCCTTCCGTAGGGGCCTAAAAACTTGGCTCTTCGAGCAGGCCTTCAATTGAGTGTAGTTAAATTGACACTGGAATGAACTAGGACTACGAATTTCGGCTATGACCCCAGGAATTGACGAAGCGGATTTTTAGTATAAGTATATGTTATGTTGTATCTGTCTGGTTTGTATCGTCCTGACTCACTGTACACTGTCTTCTTTGTTGTTGTTCACCGCCCCGAGTCGCCCCCGGGCTGAGAGGGGCGGTCAATAAATGCCAGAAATAAATAAATAATAAATAAATAGATGGAAAAAGTTTATTAAACTGAAAAAACATTGTTTTGGGGAAACATCCTACAGCTCATTTTGCTATAGCTTTTCAATGAATATCTCACCGAGTCTCAACCACTTCAACATATTTCGTGGCAGCCACAAGAACTGGGTTTCTGGAGTGTAACAACTATTTTCAAAGTAAGTACTAAACAATTAAACAGGAAAAAACACTTTCAAAACCAGGAACAGACTTTTTTTCAAATTTTGTTACATAGTGTAATTTAACACTGTTGTGATGATCACTTGTTTTCTTAAAAAAACAAAAAAACAACAACCCAGAAGCATTGCCAGCTATTTGTGTGGGATAGGACTTTGCAGTTGGAGAATAGTTGGCCTCCCCTTCATGATTCTGTTTCAATGTAAGGCCATCGGCCTTTGTGGAGAATACCTTCACAAAGCCATATGGAGCTATTTTACATCGCAGTCCTGTCCCTGTTCACTCAGAAGCAAGACCCACTGTGTTTGCTCATTCTTTTTACTAGGTAAATGTGTATATGTTGGATTGTGGCTGAAATCTTACACAGAGTGAGTGTCCCTTATCTGGAATTCCAAAATCCCTCAAAATCCAAACTTGTCCACATGTGACACATTTACTTTCTTAAATAGTGATACATTTACTATTTAGATAAACTTTGTTTCATGCACAAAATTATTTTAAAACTGTATAGACTTACCATCAGGATATGTGTATATGGTGTATATGCAACACAGATGGCTTTAGCGTTTAAACTTGTGTCCTATCTCCAAGATAGGACACATTATGTATGCATACACAAGTATGGGTATTCCAAAATCCCCCAAAATTCAAAACACTTCTGGTCCCTAGTATTGTAGATAAGGGATACTCAGCTTGAATACAGTTAACTGGGACTGGAAGTGAGCCCCACTGAACTTGAAGTGGTATATCTACTAGCCATATGCACATTTACCCCGTAAAAAGAATGTGTCCAGAGGAGGGGGACTAAAAAGATCAAGGGTCTGAAGAACAAGCCCTGTGAAGAGCAGCTTAAAGAGCTGGCATGTTTTAGTCATAAAAAGAGAAGGCTGAGAAGAGACATGATGAGGACCATGTATAAATATGTGAGGGGAAGAGGAGCAAGCTGGTTTTCTGTTGCCCTGGAGACTAGAATGCGGAACAATGGCTTCAAACTATCTGAACATTGGGAAGAACTTCCTGACTGTAAGAACTGTTCAGCAGTGGAACTCTCTGCCCCGGAGTGTGGTGGAGGCTCCTTTTTTGGAGGCTTTTAAACAGAGGCTGGATGGCCATCTGTTGGGGGTGCTTTGAAGGTGATTTTCCTGCTTCTTGGCAGGGGGGTTGGACTGGATGGCCCACAAGGTCTCTTCCAACTCTATGATTCTATGATTGCATAGGATCACGATATCAGAGTCCAACTTTAATCACTTTCTTAGAGATGCAACACCCTTAGAAGGGCCTTTCCTTCCTGGTAAGATGTACAGCCATTATGAGCATCCTTCAACTCTCAAGAAATTCCTATCTGGCTGTAGATCTCACCAACATTATCTTGCAACCAAACTTATCAGTTCCAAGAAAAGGCTTGTATCTAGTATATTCAGAAAGAAGGTACATGTGTGTGTTCTTCCTGGTACATTATACTGACACACATACACCAGTGTAGGTGGAGGAGGCAGCAGCAGCCTCAAAGGAAGTCAGGCACTGGAAAAAATAAGCTGCTTGGAGCTGGTAGATTCTTTCTGCCTTTTCTTGTCACCAATGCACAATTCTGGAAAAAGTGCAGCCATTAGCATAGTACACCACCTGGTCTCTGGCATTTCTCTCTTAGTTCAGCTCTTCTGAATGCCCTTTGTCTCTGAAAACAGCCATATATGCATTCTGATCACTTTCCTTATAAAGAATTTGGGATTTAATGAAAACTTGGAATTGCTTTACAAGGACACTGGGGAAGCAGGGAGAGAAAAGAAGATTATTCTTACTTGCATATATTTTGTTTAAGTGCAGAGTCTAACTTTGTGGAATTAAAGGGACTTTATTTCTACTTATTATTTATTTATTTATTTGCGGTATTTGTATACCACCCTTCTCAACCCCGAAGGGGACTCAGGGCGGTTCACAGTGTTGGCAACAATTCAATGCCATTGATAAAAAATAGTTTAAAACATCAAAATTGACTCTCCCTTTATAAAACATTGAACATTAACTGGGAGCAAGCTCCACAGAGCACAGGATGGGTTTGTTTATGAGTTGGTAGACACGAGATCATGCTGCATGCCTAGTTGGAAACAACACATTGCAAGTTTCATCCAAAAAGAGTATTTTTCAAAAGAGGACAGGGTTTCATCAGGGATTTTATCTTTATTATGAAATTTGCCCTTTTCACTGCATATTTCTTTCCTTACCAGACATAATAAGCTTAGCAAGGATATTTTTTGGGATTGTGATGTGAGCATAGCAGTTGTTCTTCTTGGTGTGTTTTTGGAGATCTCAGACTGATGCGGGGCCCTTCCATATAGCTCTATATCCCAGAATATCAAGGCAGAAAATCCCACAATATCTGCTTTGAACTGGGTTATCTGAGTCCACACTCCGATAATGTGGGATTTCCTATCTTGATATTCTGGGATGTAGGGTTGTGTGGAAGGACCCACGGTCAGTCTTCCTTCTCAAGCTCTTTCACCAGCCTAGTACCCTCTGGGTGCATGAGACTACAACTTCCATTGTCCATATCTAACAAGGATTTTGGAGAATATGTAACAGTTATGGAGGGAAGAGATTTATGTGGCCCTCCAGATGTTGTTAGACTAAAACTCTTACCATTCCTTATCATTTGCTGTACAGGCTAGAGCTGGTGGGGTTTACAACCCAACACCCTTTGGAGGAACCCATGATTCATATCCCTGATACACAGTGAAAATGAGAAGTCTGACTTTTTGCTACCTTAGATATTACTGCTACGCACAAGAGAAGCCCTGTGTTGAATTATGGAATGCTCTCTAGTTAAATGGATAGAGTCATGTAACCTCAGTCATGTGTGCCAGATCTTTAGCAGTGAATGAAAATCCTATACTCCTAAGCCAGAAAGTCGCAAGATGGAGGGAAAGAGGAGATGGGAACACAGTGGCTCAACAGTCAAGGTGCTCGTTGATGCAGTTTTGCTTTTGAGTCCTATGTAGTCTGTACATTATGGAGGTCTTTCCTCAAGACTCAAATACAGCTCGCTCCCAGACTGTTGGCTACTTTTTGTTTCTTCCTGAGAAATGTTATAACATATCTTTTCCCTTCCACTCCAGTTTCCCAGCTCGACATAACCAGAAACCATGGTGGATTACTATGAGGCCCTGGGTGTGCCCCGCAATGCCTCACCAGATGACATCAAGAAGGCGTAAGTTGTATTCATGCCTGAATTGCTGCCTGAAAGGTCTCCTTGCTAGGAGAAAATCTACACTATAATAGTTCAATCCTATTTTAACTGTCATGGCTCATGTGGAATCCTGGGATTTGTAGTTTGGTGAGGCATTTGGAATTGTTTGTTAAATATATCTTTGGAAAAGTGCAACTACCAGGCTTCTATAGAATGGAACCATGACCTTTAAAATATTATCCAACTGTTGTAACTCTGTAGTGTATATGTACTCCAAGTGATGCTTTCCTTAACCTTGTGCCGGGTGTGTTGCTGAGTGTATGCCATCATAAGGGTGATATATCATGTTGTTGGCACCGTTTTCCTGATTGTGGAATAAAGTAGAAGACAAAAGTACATTTTCTTGGTTGATTCAGCAGCCCAGAAAGGAGAAGTCTGAGCTCCACCTTTTCCTATGGAGAAGCTAGGAGTTACTGGCTTAAATTAGGGACTTTCAGTACTTGGGATAGGTGACCACATTGTTCCTGATTCTCTATCCCACGGAGTCTGCATTTTCTGTGCTGATAAAATACCAAAAACCTGCAATTTTCTCTGAAAATAACGTCTGTGGGGAAATTATGGTTGTTACAGGCAATGTGGCAAGAAAATTTGGTGATTGCAGCCATGAAATGTTTTGTTTACTTTTTAAAAGGAACATTTGAAAGAAATTTCAGGGACAGAAGCGAATGAAAAAGAAAGTGAAACAATCTGACGCTTTGTAAAATGGTTTTTAAACCACTTTACAGAAAGATCACCTTATATTAGGCATAGATAGGAACCATGTGATCCTAGAGATGTTGTTAAACTGTAAGTTCTTGCAGCTGTATGCAGCTTAGTCTTTGGTGAGGAATGCAGCTTTGCATCTGAAATGATTCCCATCTTGGTGTAGAGGTGTAACCTGTTTGCAGGACCGTGTGTGTGTGTGTGTGTGTGTGTGTGTGTGCATGCATTTTAAGGTGGAGTAGGAGATGTGTATTCCAGTCCTGTAAAAATTGGGTGCTCATGGCTAGCAAAGGGAGTGGGCTGTTGCTTAAAGACAAATATTAAAAAAATGAGGCGGCATCATGTTATTTCTGCTGTACCTAGTGTTCTTTGCAGTATTTCATAAAAATAAAAGTAATATAAATCAAAAAGTTGTTTAGCCCCTAATTGCCCAATAGAGAAAAATGCTTACCTTGAATCATGTCCTGGATGGGTCTGACAGCAACAATGTATTCCATAAGAAGATAGCCCTTAGAGCAAATTATTCGATGAACATGATTGTTTTGAATCTACCTTTTCCAGTTGCACACCATTCATAGTGGCTAATAAACAAATCCTATCTTAAAATTCCGTGAAATTATCAATCAGCAAGAGCAATGATAAATGTATATAGCAGCAAGAATTCAGACGTATCCCCTGCTTTGCATATGAAGGCCCCCAGTGGCTGTTGTGTGTGCGGGGTGGGGCTAGGGAAATCTGTCCCACTCCCAATGTTTTTGGACTGCATCTCCCAGCATTCTGGGCATCAGCAATGGCTGGCTGGAGCTAATGGGAATTTGGGGTCCACTGCCATATGAAGGCTGCCTCTGTCAAAAGACAGAGCCTTGATTGAGTACTCTCTTTTGGGCATGTCGCATATGTGTAAGGTGGCTCGTCTTACCAAATGGGGTTTTTATCTTCATTTAGTTCAGTGGTTCTCAACCTGTTGGGTCCTCAGATGTTTTAGCCTTCAACTCCCAGAAATCATAACAGCTAGTAAACTGGCTGGGATTTCTGGGAGTTGTAGGCCAAAACACCTGGGGACCCACAGGCTGAGAACCAGAGGTTTCGTTTGTGCTTTGGAGCAAGTGAAGTCTCCTCACCCCCAGTTGAGAACAGGTAGCAGAAGAAAAACAGATACTTGCTTCAGTTGATCTGGGGATCTGAGATAATGAATGATGTCAATTAGTTCCTCATCAAGCTAAGAGTCTGTCATCCCAGGGAAAAGAAAATCCTCTGCTGTTACAGGGTCTGGGTAGAGAAAGGCTTGGAGGGATGCCATGGTGAATGGGTGGTGCTCAAGTCATAGTTGGGCAAACTGATGGGAGAAGAAAAGTGTGTCTGCAGAACTGAATCTCACAAAATATATATACCAGCAGAGCTAATTCTTGTTGTCTCTTGGATTCTGTGAAAACAGGTACAGGAAGAAAGCTCTGCAATGGCATCCAGACAAAAACCCTGACAACAAAGAATATGCTGAGCAGAGGTTCAAGGAGATAGCCGAGGCCTATGAAGTGCTCTCAGACAGTAAGTGGATGGGCTTTTGATTCTCGACCCTGCCTACCATACCCTTCGTGGATGTTTTACTCCACTCTGGCTCTTTCTTTGAGATTCTTTTTATTAAATTGAGGGTATGTTTCCTTACCTGCTACAACTGAGCACAGGCTGGCACTGGAGGAGAAGAGGATGTCTGTAGGCCTCTGCAGTCGGGTGTAAAGTTTGGTGCATTCACTCAAGTCTTGGAGAGTAATTGATTGTAGGGACAGTCCACCTTAAGCCAATTAGACTTCCTTTTAAAAAGATGCTAAACATAAATTGTGTTTCATTACTCTTTTTTTGCCTTAGCTCCCATCTTTAATAAAGCCTTAGTTCCAACAGACCCCTCAACCTCTGAGGATGCTTCCATAGATGTGAGTGAAATGTCAGGAGAGAATGCTTCTGGAACATGGCCATACAGCCCAGAAAACTCACAGCAACACTTAGTAATTGGCTTATTTTTTTCTGGGTTTGTGTAAGTGAAGAATAGGAAACATATAGCACTCAAGATATTGGACAACAAGTCCATTATTTCTTTCCAGCATAGACATTGGTGCAGAGGGATGGGAGCTGCAGTTTCATAAATTCTGGAGAGCTGAATATTTCTCATCTTGGTTATGTTGTGGAAAAAATGTTAGCTTTCTCTGTTTGTCATGCAAACTCTGCTAACCCTTAACTGAAGCAGGATGTGGTTGTAACTGGAAAAAATAACCCAGGGACTTTCTGATTTCAGAGAGCAAGCGTGAAGTCTATGACCGATATGGCAAAGAAGGCCTCATAGGTGCAGGTAAGCAGACCCTGGACAGGATTTGGGTTATGTTGGGGCTAAACAAGGGCCATCTCACTGCTTCAGTGCTTGGGTTAACTGAAAAGCAGCAGTCCACATTTCTGAGTGAGAAGCGAACAGAAATAAAACTACTGGCAGTGAACTTACGTGAGCTAAGAAACGTTGACTGCTTCATCAGTTGATACTGCACCATATTACAATGTGAGGGATGGTCTGTATGGAGCTGAGCTTGGGAAAACAGTTTCATGGCTGCTTTGTTACTGAAGCTTTTTCCCAGCTCATATCATAGTACCAAATCTACGTGGTTTGTAGTGGAATTAGCCTTTTTCCTCATCAAAAGCAGGGCTCCTTAAACTTTTCCACTTAGGCCCCTTTAAACTCAATAATTTTTATGTAACCTTGAGTATATAGGTGTAAAAATCTAGCATTTGCAAGGTTTGCCAAACAGGCTGATTTTGTTTTTTTATGAAGTACAACTGAAGCATCTTCTGCATAGACCACTATAAACACTGCACATATAAATGTCAAAAACAGCTGCTAGGTGGTGGCATCCAGAAAACTTTTACTATTGACATTTTTTGTAACCCCAACATTGAGCTATGATGACCCCATTTGGGGTCAGGACCACAGTTTAAGAAGCAATGATCTCAAGAATAGAGAAACCTGTGTTTTGGGGGAAGTAAAACCACTCTGTACAAGAGCATGGTGTGTTTTTGGTTTAACAGCTTTCTATTTGGTTAAAATGGATTTCTCTAGCTTTCTGGCTTTCATGATACTCCTGGACCAACAACAGACTGGCTTGGCCTGCAGACTCTGAAGGCAGCCATGCCTAGTTAATAGTTCAAAGACTGGACAGGTAGTAATCTCAAAGATATTTTAATTATCTAAATCCCCAAAACTTTAACTTGAACAGGAGGTTTTAATTTTTCTGCATAGAATGTTACCATGTTATCATATGGGTCCTTGCCATTTTTTTTCTTCCAGGTGGGCCCAGTGGTTCCAGACCTCATCCAGGACCTGAATTCACCTTTACTTTCCGCAGCGCACATGACGTGTTCCGGGAGTTCTTTGGAGGGCGAGATCCTTTTGCTGACTTCTTTGGTATGTACAAGTTTGAATTCTCAAGGTGGTATCTCATCCTTCTGGTTTGGGATGCTCTGTGGAAGGCTCTCTTTGTCATCTCTTGACTTTGGTTCTAGAAGGACAGACAGTGAAATCCTTCAAGGTGGGTAGTACTTGAGTGATTGAAAGGACTGGCAGTGAAGGGTTGAGAAAGAATTCATGGAGACCTGCTTAGCTTTGTAGCAGCATCAAACAATCTCAAATCATTCTGTGGACCTTTTGAAATATGTCATATGTTGAAGTTGGTAATTGGGGCAATTCCAGAAAGCATACAATGGTAAAAGAAAAATCACCTGTGCGTCTAAGAAAAGTAAAGGCTGAAAATCTTAAGTAGAAGGGAGTTAAACAGCTTGCAGTCCTTTCTTTTTGGGTGAGTCTTAGACAGCAAAGTGCAATGTCTCTTTGAATAGGAGATGGACTAGTTGAAGGCAAAGTGTTGACATTAGCTACAAAGTGTTGACATTAGCTCCTATCACTGCTATTAGCAGAAAATCAATGAAGTTTATGGAAAATGTTCTGAGTTGAGGGATTCCTCTGCATCTTCTAGCAGCTGACAATCTATAGACCTCATCAGAGAAGGGAGGATTAAACCTTCTCATTGCCTTGGCTCTGAGTCTGGGTGGTGGTCGGGGAAAGGAGTTCATGCATACCTGTGTCAGGGACATAATGGGTATCTGTGCATATCAAGAGGAAATGTGTGTGTGTGTTTGTGTGAGGGGCACTCAGATGGCAGATCTCAGTGGCCAAGGAAGGGAGGCTTTAATTTCCCTTTTATGTGTGCTGAAGCCAGGAGTGGAGTGGCAGAATATCTATCTGTATTGGTATATCTGTATGTTAAACAAATGGTGGGGAATGTGTGTGCACATGGTGAGGAGGAAATGAGTTTTGTGCATGTACTAATTTGAGGAGGCATCAGATTTTTAGCATTTGCAGACTACCTCTGTCCTTGATGTATTTCCAGATGACCCCTTCTCAGACATGCGTGGTCCCCGACATCCTGCTGCAGGAACATTCTTCTCACCCTTTCATGCAACACCAGGTAAGGAAGGAATATTTGCTCCCTTGGCCCGCCTCAAACTCTCTGTAGTCACTTTTTTATTCTAGGTCCCACTGACTCTGTCTCTCCTGCCAAGGTTCCACCCTACAGTTGAATATTTTGGGTTTGGAAATCCTGGTTAAGGGATTTTCAACTTGTTTTTCCTCTCCTTTGCTGGGTTACTCTGCTGGGTTTTGCAGGTTGTTTCTCAGTTCCGACAGCACTTTCTCTCACAAGCGCTTCTCACATTCTCTCCCTCTCTCTGTCTCTCCCTTGCAGAGTTCTTTTCCCCCACACTTGGTCCTGGGATCAATGCAGGAATGGGCTTCCGCTCTGTCTCCACCTCTACCAGGTTCATCAATGGCAAGCGAATCACTACTAAGAGGTATGTAAGCTTGACCAAACTTTTCTCGTCAACTTTGCTGTCATTTGCTTTTGACAATTTTCTGCCATTCTTCCAGAATATTAGAGCATAAGACGTGTGTGTGTGTTGAAGCCTGTGGCCCTCCTAATCCAGCCAGTATGCTGGATTAGATGGGAGATAGACCTCGCTAATATGAATTGAATTACATGTTCCTTGCAATACAGAGCTACAAGTATTTCCAGAACAAATCATCTCTGCTCATTCAGGATAACAAGCTGCTTGGGATCCCACCCATTATAATAATGGTTTGTTTGTAATATTTATTACCTGCCTTTCCTCCAGTGAGGTCAGGTTTTCTTTCCACATGTCATCCTCTTGGCAGCCTTGTATGTTTAGCTCAGGCTGAGAAAACCAGGCCGGTAACATTTCTGCTCCTGATACCCAAGGCATTTTAATAGATGTCAAGAAGGAACTTTTGAAATTTCTGCATGCAGAACTTAGTTGGGTACCAAGCAGTTAGACAGCTCCCATAGGTGGTTAAAAGCCACTTCCTATTACTTGTAGGCTATGCTTTCCACTTTCTGCTCCAGTGGCCTCTAGGTTCAGATGTTTGGGTGTCTTAGGAACCCAGTGCCCACAGCAGTGTGGAGTTGGTGAGAGAAATAACGCAGTCTTCTCCCAGTGTGTCTAGACTTTCTTTCTTGGTACCAGCCCTCCTGTCAGGATTGGGATTACAGATGACGGTGAAGGGTGAGGTTCAGAGTTTGAGAGTTGCTGCAGGCTCGAGAACTGCTCCTAGAAACCTGAATAACTAGACCACTTTTGCCCTGCGTTAGCTGTTATGCCAGCTGTGCTTCATTGGAAAGGACAGATCTGGCCATACTGTTTGATCACCTATTTTTGTTTTTCACTGCCAACTTCAAACCATGAAAGAGAGTCTGCCACAGGTCAAGGTGCTTGCTCTTTAGTTATCAGTCCTTCAACGCTGAGGGCCAGGATATCTGAAAATGCAAATCATATGCATTGTAATTGTCAGGATGCCTGAGACAGCCGTGTGAAAAGGCTACTCCTCTTCTCCTGACATGAAGGGGGGCTTGAGAAGGAGATGTGGAATGTGGTACAGATAAGAACATCTGGCAGTGTTTTGAGAATTGAAAGTGTAATGTGTGTTTTGGGAATTGAAAGTAGAAGCTGTGAGAATACATTATGAGTTGGGTGGTGGTGGGGATTAATTTCTTGATCTATGCCAGGGAAGGGGAGGGAAAAGTTAGAATTGACTTTCTTGAATTCTGGCAAGACAGAATAATAAATACTTTGTTTCCACTGATCTGCATTGTGAGTGCGTCTCAATTCCAAAAGTTGCCAGGTTCTGACAGTAACAATATTTCAAAGTTGTGTGTCTCACAGCCAAAAGTAGCTGTGAAGAAGACAAAAACAAGGTCTTTTTTTGTAGCCCATTAGGAATATTTCTTCCCCTAATGGTTATAGTAGTCCTGGCTACTATAACCTAATGGTTATAGTAGTTCTCAACCTGTGGGTCCCCAGATGTTTTGGCCTTCAACTCCCAGATATCCTAACAGCTGGTAAATTGGCTGGGATTTCTGGGAGTTGTGGGCCAAAACACCTGGTGACCCACAGGTTGAGAACCAATGTAGTAGTCCATTCTTGGCAACTTTGTAGGTTGCTGGCAAAAGTATGTTTGTCCTTACTGGACTGTAATGCTTTTTCATTCAAGACTGAAGATTTTAACATTACAATGTCTGTTATTAATACTCAATTTTGACTATATTAGTCTTTTGTTTTTAGAGTTGTGTTCTGTGAACTTCCTTGGAAGTCTTTGTTATGGTGGAAAGGCAGTTTAGCAATCTCTTATAAATAAAATATAAAATTATCAGCAGGAAATGGTTCAGTGGGAGTTGCTATGCACTGTTTTCAAGCTTTTTAAACTGTTTGCTGGCTTCCTTTCACCTGCTGCTATTCAAAAATTTACTTATCTTATGAGCTGAATTACAGATCCTCTTCTGACAATCAGCTGGAAGATGTGTGTCAGATCACAGCAGCATGTACTGGATAGGGTACGCTTTAGAACAGTGGTTCTCAACCTATGGGTCCCCAGATGTTTTGGCCTTCAACTCCTAGACATCCTAACAGCTGGTAAACTGGCTGGGATTTCTGGGAGTTGTAGGCCAAAACATCTGCAGACCCATAGGTTGAGAACTGCTGCTTTAGAATGTATGTAGTTTGACACCAATTTAACTGCCATGGCTCAGTGTTACGGAGTCATGGAAACTGTAGTTTTGCAAGGTCTTTAGATTTCTCTACCAATGAGTGCTGGTTTACCACCAAACTACAACTCCCATGATTCCATAGCTTTGAGTTATGACAGTCAAAGTGGTGTCAACTCCATTAACAGGGAGAGCATAATATTCAATATTTATTAGAGCAGGTTGGATGGGGACTGATGCTTTCCATTTGCTTCCATTGTGTAACATAATCTCTCCATCCCTCCGCAAATGTTCTCTAGGATCGTCGAAAATGGGCAGGAGAGGGTAGAGGTGGAAGAAAACGGGGAGCTGAAATCAATCCAGATTAATGGTGAGCAGCTATAAGGTGATAAGGGGGTGGTATCCTGAGTTCCCAGGACAAAGCCTTCTGTTGGCTCAGCAGCACATGCTCCTGCCTTGAGCAAGAGTCAGAAATTTGATGCCTTCCCTTCTGCCTGATCTCAGTCTGTCTCCTGGGAGACGGGGAGTAATAGACCCTTGTCCCCATGGATTTCTTCTCACAGTGACACTTAATCTCCAGCTTTGAGGGAAGTGTGTGAGAATGTGCACACGCACATGCATGTAATTGGTAGGATGCTTTTGGAGCAGCTGTGAAATGTGCCTGATGATTCTGGGGACTAGTTAAAATGGTATCTGGGTTGTGGTGAAGGACGCTAGAGGCTTAGAGGATAGGAAAGTTACTTTTGAGGGACCACAACTCCCAGCACCCGCTAATCAGCATGACCACTGGGCATGGTGGTTGGGACCTTCTGGGGTTGTTGTCTCCAAAAGTAGCATTACCAATCTTTTTTTTTCTCCCCATGTCAGGAGCGACTTGAGAAACCACAAGTCGCTTCTGGTGTGAGAGAACTGGCCGTCTGCAAGGATGTTGCCCAGGGAGCACCCAGATGTTTTTGATGTTTTACCATCATTGCTGGGAGGCTTCTCTCATGTCCCTGCATGGGGAGCTGGAGCTGACAGAGGGAGCTCATCTGTGCTCTCCCCGGATTCAAACTTCTGACCTGTTGGTCTTCGGTTCTGCCGGCACAAGGGTTTAACCTCTTGTGCCACTGGCGGCTCCTGATTCTCAAGCTGTGCATAAAATAAAAAAGAAGTGGTCTAATATGGATTTCAGTCGGTGTATACTGCGTTCAAGGCATTTGTTGCTTCAATAAATGACAATACAATTGGAAGAAGATAATTTTGCTAGCTTAGTTCTCAACTTTTGCAGCGATAAAGCACATCTTTTGTTCTAATAGGGATGTTCCATTTTGTTCTTGTATCGGCTCAAAAAAGCCAGGGACCACACGTCTCCACAATTAGAGTGCTCTAGTTAGGACCCACCTTAAGACAGTCTAGAACAGAAGTTTTCAACTGGCTGGGATTTCTGGAGTTGTAGGCCAAAACACCTGGGGACCCACAGGTTGAGAACCACTGGTCTAGAACCTAAAAGGGATCTTGCTCTATCAGTGGGAGACCTGTAGTCTACAGCAGGACTTCTTAAACTTTTTCCACTTGTGATCCCTTTCTGCTTGAGAATTTTTTTACGTGACCCCATGTATATAGGTATATCAAATAGATATAAAAAATCAAACATTTTCTGAAAATAAATCTGCATTTGGTTTCTTCTCTGTGGAGTGTAGCTGAAGCATTTTCTGCAGAGTCCATAGTAAATGCTGCACCTTGTTGCTAACAGATTTGTGTCAGTGGGTGGCATTCAGAAACCTTTTACTGTTGCCAATTTTTTCCTGACCCCAACATTGAAATAAAGGAATCGGGACCCACAGTTTAAGTAGCAGTGGTGTAGAGTAGGAATGGGAGAAGCACTGATACTTCAGGCTTTAACTTTAAGCCAGCAGTGATAGAGAATTGTAGGAAGGCCAAAGATCCCCAATTGTTGGGCCCTACTGAGCGAGGCTGGAGGAGAGACGAAGCATTTGTGAAGTTGAACTGTGAAGGATGTGAGGAGGAAGAGGGGCAATGGAGAACAGGTCTCTCTCACTGTGATCTTGGGCTTTTCCCTTGCAGGTGTTCCAGATGACCTGGCGCTGGGCCTGGAGCTGAGCCGGCGGGAGCAGCAGGCCGTGCAGAGCCGCAAGACATCGTCTTCTCCCCCAGTGACGCCTCTCCAGCAGCCACCTGCAAAGCGCCCATCCCCCAGTTCCTCCCCTGTGATCTTGTACACCGACAGCGATGAGGATGATGAGGACTTGCAGCTGGCGATGGCCTACAGCCTGTCTGAGATGGAGGCCGCAGGCCAGCACAGAGCAGGTGCGAGAAGCCCCATGAAAAAGCGGCCCCAAGGAAATACTCCCTTTGCGCAAGGGAGTCCTGTCATGGACAGCCAGGCAGGGGGGACTTCCAGAGGCTCTTCAGGGGCCACGGGTGGGAGTGGACAGGGGAAGGGCAAAGGGAAGGGCAAAGCCAAAGACTGCTCCCCCAAGAAGAAGAAGGACACGCAGTGCAGCCTTTTGTGACTCCAGCCTGAGGCTTGTATGATCAGGACCCGGGCCAACGGTGGAATGGGTTGTTCCTTGAGGACTGCAATGGTGCGTTACTAACAGAGATGCCCAGGGCCCTTTCTGCCAAAGAGGTGGCACTATTGAGTAAAGGGCAAGCAGGATCCGATTGTGTTGACTGTGTGTGTATGTGTGCACGTGTGTAATTTGGCTTGTAGAAGCATTGCCTGAGCAGCCTGCGCACTACAGACAGATCTGGTGGCAATCTGCAAGCTCAGACTACACTCTCTGCCTACCTGTTTTATTGCATGGTTTGACTGCATGGTCCTGTTTCTGTCCCTCCCTCTTCCCATGCCGGATAGATAAATCAAGGGGGAGGAAGGGGACTTGCTATTGGCTGTCATTGGTTGACTGCTTGTTATCAGGGTCGAGCCTTAGGCCCTGTGGCAGCAGAGGTTGCTTTCACCCTTGGAGTTTTGTGCCGGCTTAGCTCCTTGGCAGAATTGGCCTTTACTAAAACTCTGTCTCAAACTAGAATAGCTTGATGCCTTATATGGGAGGGGGAGGGGATTAAGGCCATCTTGGCATACATCCTCCACTTTTCATTTGAACCAGAGAGGAGGATGGGTGCCTTTTTCTTCACTGTAATATTCTCTCCATCCCTTTCTCCTAGTTTCAGCATGTGCCTTTGTCCTCTAGCAGAGTTGCAGGGGATGGGACAGAGCTGCCTTGCATTAAGAGCTAGCAAGAGAAAGAACATTGAGCTGGAGATGCTGTTTACAGTGGTTGGATTCACAGCCAGATGAGGCAAGCTGTAGCCATGGGTGGGGGACACCTGTGGCCTAGAGCTGTATGTCCTATGAATCCCTCAGTTTGCTGTGCTGATGTAGGCTAAACGTATTTGGAAAGCCATAGCAGTAAGGAAAAGCATAACTCTTAAGATGTCTCCCATTTTCTCTTGGCAGTATTATAACATTTTCAATCCCACAGAGACATCCTGCACAGGGAGATTGGCTAAATAGCTCTAGCTTTAATTTAAGTGGCATATGGGAGTGAAGTTAATATCTGCCGTCATGACCTTGCCGTCCAAAGCATTATGCTTTCAAGTAGAAACAGGAACCAAGCCGTGTGTGTTACTTGTGTCTCATGTTTCCTTTTATCTGTATGATTTCCCAAGTGCATGGGGATTTCCCTGCAGGTGCTACTGCTCAGCCACTGCCTGCTCTAAATCTGCCTTGTTTGTATTTTGCATTACTTACCCATTCGCACTGTGGTCTCCTGCTTCCTCTCCCTTCCTTTGCTTGAGAGTAGTATCTGGTAGAGATCCTCCCTCGGTTTCCCCCTGGTGGCAGGCCCTGGATAAGGCTTTGGTGGAGGCTTGATGTAGGAATGTAACTTGTTGGTGCCCTCTCTTTCTTTCTTTGCCGCCGCCGCCACCACCACTGCTGCCGCTGCCGCTTGTCTGCTCACCTGCCCATCCTTCCCTCCTGTGCTTCCCATGCCACAGACCCTGACGGACAGGCATATTCTGTCTGATGCCCTTCCATGCTGCCTCCCTGCAGGTAACCCTCCAACACTCCTTTTACCTGACTCAGGGTCATTTAACAGCAGGGCTGTGTATATCTCTTACGTCATTGCCTTTTGTCATTCCAAGTGTCCCCAATGATTTTGCCTTGCTTTGTTCGTTTAAACTGTGTTTCTAGCTGCAAGGTGAAAATATCTCTGTGTGTCTTATCTTTGTCCAGTCTCCTCTGTTGCTCCTTCCTTGACCATAAAATATACGGATTTTCAATGTATCATCAAACGCTTCAATGGCTGGAATCGCTGGGTTCTTGTAGGTTTTTTGGGCTGTATGGCCATGTTTCAGAAGCATTCTCTCCTGATGTTTCGCCTGCATCAATGGCATGCATCCTCAGAGGTTGTGAGGTCACAGCCTCTGAGGTTGCCTGCCATAGATGCAGGCAAAACCTTAGGAGAGAATGCTTCTGGAACATGGCCATACAGCCCAAAAAACCTACAACAACCCAATATACAGATTATTTCAAATTGATTTGGAGAACCCCTCTCCTTCCCAAAAAGCTCCATCCTTCAATGTATTATTCTTACAGATCTTAAGTGGTCTGGATGGAGTATTTTAAATTGTACTGAGAAGGTACATGAGAGCTAGCCAGGGTTTGAACACTGGAATACGACTTTGGAGAGCAGGGCTCACATCCCTCCTCAGCCATGGAAACCCACTGGGTGGTCTTGGACAAGTCACACACTTTCAGCCTCAGAAGAAAGAAAAAAAAAACTTCCTTTGAACAAAACTTATCTGGAAAACCATAATAGGGTCACCCTAAGTTAGAAACTACATGAAAGAATACAGCAGTGTTTCTCAACCTGTGGGTCCTTAGGTGTTTTGGCCTACAACTCCCAGAAATCCCGGCCTGTTTACCCACTGATATGATTCCTGGGAGTTGAAGGCCTAAACATCTGGGGACCCACAGGTTGAGAACCACTGGAATAGAGGAACAATGCAGAGGTACTAAATATACACAGCCCCAGAGTGAATGATCCGTGACGCCTTTATCTTGACAGCCTGTATTCATGTGCTGCTCTGTAAATTCTGTCTTCTGTCCTTAGTATCTTCCCCAATAAATAAATGCCTGCCCAATGTTATTTTGGGGATGTAGAGTCAGGAGAAGTATAGGAATAAGTAGTAGCAGCTTGATGTTGTTGTGGGGGATCTAACAGGGCCCATGGAGTGATAACTTGGTCTACTGAATACAACGAGAACATGGTTTGAATATGCAGCTGTGGATTTATGCGAGAAACCCTGTAATATCACAGTATTCCAGACAACTTCCTCAGTGCAGTGCTGGCTTGATGAATTTTGGACCCCTGGTTCAAAATAACAAAAACAAATCCACAAGCAGATACTTTGTGCCTGGAGCATGCCCATTTTTTCTTCTTCAAAAAACAAGTTTAAGATCAGTCTATGTCTTCAATGCCTGCTTCCTTGGGTATAGAAGATCTGGAAGCATAGGTTTTTCTTTGTGTCAAGAGTGATTTGAAAAACTGCAAGTCACTTCTGGTGTGAGAGAATTGGCCATCTGCGAGGATGTTGCCCAGGGGACACTCGGATGTTTGATGTTTTACCATCCTTGTGGGAGGCCTCTCCCATGTTGCTGCACAGGGAGCTGGAGCTGACAGAGGGAGCTCAACCCACTCTCCCCAGATTCGAACCATTGACCTATCAGTCAGCAGTCCTGCTGGTACAAGGGTTTAACCCATTGGCATAGGGAAGCCTAGGTGCCCTGGAGGGATGACTTGGTCAGGGGACTATTTCCCAAGGACTCCTGCCTCTGGAAAGCAGGCACTGGGCAAATAGGCTGCACAGAGAAGCAGCAGCCTTTCCTTGCCATTGCTGCACCCTTGGTCTTTTCCTTCCCCCTGCCTACGTAAGCAGTTAGCCAATAGGAGATTGGCATTCATGCTTACTGTAGTGTGGATGTTATTGAGGGGTAGGGATGGGCAAGAAGGCACCTCTTCCCTGGAGCCATTTACTACCACTGAGTCTACAAATATCTGTTTCCTTTGCCTGCCTTTACATCGGTCCAGTACTTACCCATACAGTGGCTCATGCATGACCTTGTATAGGCCTAGGTATGGAGCACCTGTGTCTTTAAGTTGAAAGCTTTTATGCACACACACGCCATTTCTTTTTCACTACTGAAAGTAGAAATGTTCACAGCTCCAAATTTGCTTGCTGTCACCCACTTTTCACTGCTGTATGATTCACTTGTTGCCTGTGTTTTTTTCTCTCCACCCGTTCACCCCCTCCTTCCTCTCTCTTTCTTCCCCCCCTGTTCTGTCCCTCCTTGTTTTCCCCAGGTGTGTTCTGAGTCTGGAAGAGCCATGGGGGATGGCCTCTCTAGCATTCGTGCTCACAGAAGGCTACTCAAGCCTGGACTTCGTTTGCTCTTCCCCTACCTGAGCTCTGCCCCGGGGACCAGCAAGTGCCGAGTGTGTGACTTTCTTCCCCGTTAGTTCTCTCTGCTGCGTGTCAGGTAGCGCTCACTAGCTCACGAGGGCCCAGGCTGAACATAGCCTGTTCCATGTACAAGTAGCTACACTGCTGATGCTGCTCCTGAATGGAAAAAAAGAAAAACTCTTGGGAGGGGTAGGTTCTCCAGTCTGGGGAAGCCCAAGGCCTTTTCTGTCTGTATTCCCCCTCACTCCACCCCCAACACACATTTCACCCATGTCCTTCTCCCTCAGAAGAGCTTCTGGCTAAGGAGTGACATAGATTTGGCTGTGAGGACAGACACTTACAGAGCAGTGGTGGGAGAGAGATAGTAGGGGTACCAAGTGAACTTTAGCAGGCATGGAATCCAGTCAGGTTGCTAGTGTGGCTACTCTGTGCTGCCACACTATGCTGCTTGTCCTCCTATAGTTGCACAAGGATGTGTGTTTGTGTAGGGAGAGAGGAAAGGGGTATTGGAAGTTAAGTTTTCAGGTGCAACATCATCAGATCATCCATCCCCCTGTGTTATTGCTGAGGGCCTTATGCTCTAGTGCCAAGGGCTAGAAACAAAGTCTACCCATCCCATCAGAGCAACGGGAGCTTTTCAGGACCAGTTCTTCCACAGGTAGAGCAAGTGAGAGCAAGGGAGCACAGAGCACCAGCTTCTTCTGATGGCAATGAAAGAGAAGGCTGTGGCTGTCTCTCTACCCCCCTTCCCCTGGCAAATTGGGAAATTCTACAATTAGCACATAGCTATTCTACATGTCTGTAACTTGGGAGTGCAAGACTGGTCTCGTTTGTAACTCAAAAGTGTTGGCCTGGCATAGAACAGAAGGCATTTATCAATAAACTTCTTTGCAATTAACACCATGTCTGTAATTCCTGGGAAAGGTAAATGTAAAGGTTTTCCCCTGACATTAAATCTAGTCGTGTCCAACTCTTGGGGTTGGTGCTTATCGCCATTTCTAAGCTTAAGAGCCGTCATTGTCTGTAGACACCACCAAGGTCATGTGGCCGACATGACTGCATGGAGTGCTGTTACCTTCCAGTAGAAGTGGTATCTAATGATCTACCCACATTTACATGTTTTAAAGTGCTAGGCTGGCAGAAACTGGGCCTAATAGTGGGAGCTCACCCCACTCCCTGGATTCGAACTGCCAAGCTTTCGGTCAGCAAGTTCAGTGGTTTAACCTGCTGCACCACCAGGGGACCCAATTCCTGGGAAAGCAAGAGGGAAATATTGCATTAGCCCTAAGCAAGGTTTTCAGCTGCATTTGTTTTATATGTCTTTAAAATGGAACAATTTCTGATTCTTCCTTTAGATAGAGGTCACATCCTTTTGCTTCCTTGCAGAGTTAGTGTCATATATGTCCCCACCCCTGAGGCAAAGCATTCAGTGTAATTCATACGTGCTGTGGTTAGGTCAAATATTGCCTAATATGACTGAAGAACTAGTGTCCTAAGTAAGCAGAAAGTGCAATAAAAGAAAACGTCTCTCCCCCCCCCCCCCCGCATCTTGATGATACACAACAGGGGGAGGCTGGGCTGCAGCTGCACAAACACAACACAAACTTTATTCACATCAAATACAAAATTAGATTCTCTAGAAATGTCTTCTCACTGCAGTGAACATGGGGTGTGGGAGAGAGGAGGGAGACAAACACGGGGAGGGAGAACTGCGGTGCACCCTACCACCTTTGGGGAAGGAGGAGAGTGGCTGTGGGGAGGCCGGACTCCTGGGCTTCAGGGAATTAAGGAGGAGGACAGAAGAGAGTCAGTGGTAGTGAAGAAGCCGGACAATCCTTGATCCTGCCCCTTGCTGTGGCTTGGCTCCAGAGACCCTTTTAGGCTGTCCAGAAAGTAGGCTTAGCAAAGGGTGGAGCAGAGGGTGAAGTAAAACCCTGTGTTTGAATACGACGGACTTCCTGCTTGCTGCCCAGAAACTTACATTGCCACTTCCATATAGTGGGGATACGACATGGGACCTCAGCTATGCAAATCCACACTCCTCTCACTGTGGAAACAAGCAAGTACAGAAATGGCATGGGCACAAAGTATGCTTGAGTATAAGGGTGATGAATAAGAGGTGTTCCTGCAGTTGGACTGCATCTCCAATCAACCCCAAGAAACATAGCTAATGGGATGGGATACTGGGAGTCACCACCTAAGATCTGGAGGGACACATTTCCCTACTTGGGCTTAAAAAGGTCAGTAGTTGCGTTTGGAATTTCAGCCCCTGTATTTGTCTTCAGGGGATCGAGTGTAAGTTAACAAGACAGCTGACTAATCTGTTGGGTTGCAAAGTAGGACCTCATCAACCAAAGCCAAGGGGGATGTGGGTAGGGGCAGGAGGAGGACATCAGATTGACAGGACCCAGCTGGGTGAGAAAGCAAGGGGCCAGCATCTCTGCAGGTAACAGATGCAGCCACAGTTGACAATGTGGAGATAAGACTTCAATGGAGGGAGAACACCCTGGGGGCAAGGACATGGCACAGCAGAGGCAAGGGGTCAAGTTGGGCATCACCAAGCTAGAGTACGCTGAGTAGGGCATCATTGTGGCAGCGCCTTCAGGATGGCATTCACCTCCTCCGCAACAGCCGTCAGCGCAAACTCAAACTGGTCCTGGGGATACAGAGGCAGTTGTTTAAAGTGGGATGACCATAACACAAAACTATTACGGGCACCAGACATTCCCTTGTTTCATGTTTTGAATAGCTCCCACCCAGAAGAATGAGAGAAAGAGCACCCGCACAGCAGATGTGTGAAATATGTGGTCTGCATTTAGCTCATGTTAGGAAATTCCACCACATTTGGAAGACTTTCTTCTATTTTTTTTCTGAGGAGGGGACTTTCCCCAAAACCAAATGTTAATTTCATTCACTTCCTGGCTGGGAAAAAGGCTCTCCTAGAGCTAAAACAGAAGGCCAGTGTGGTGGTTTTATCCATGGAAAGCAATGGCAAATCCTCTCTGAAGAAATCTTGGCAAGAAAGCCCCTAGATACTGTCTCTGTTAGCTGGAGAGTCTTGAGCAAGGACTCTCAAAAGATCTCAAAATTTACCACTTTCACAGCTCTTAGAAAGCCTGGGATAAGATTTTTCTCAAAAAAAAAAGTGAGTGATTTTGCCACATAGGGCAGCTGGAATCACGTGTTTGTGCCTACTCTGCAGCAATAGTTCTCCTCTTTTGATCCTCTGAATAATTTTGGAATCCAGTTTCCAGAAGCTCCAATACGCAGCACAGTTAGTGAACAGCAATTTGGGAGTTGAATCCAAAAACATCTGGAGGATCAATAGCTGAGAACAATTTCTGTACAACAACACTAGTTAGAAAACAGAAGACTTCTTTAACTAAGCCAAACTTTGATCTCTCAGGTGTTTTGGATTCCAGCTCTCAGAATTCCTCACCACAGGACAAGGTGGTTGGGGCTTATGGAGCTGAAATCCTTAACTCGATGGCCAAGGTTTGGGGATCACTGAGCTATTTTTTATTTCAGTCTCAACTCTCCTATTGCTGAAAACCAAAACCAAACATCATGTTTTATATACACTCTTGTACTATGAAGCACAAAGCTCTAAGATGGTGGCATCTTAATCTGGGTTGCCCAAGCAGTAGTATTTATTATTTATTTACTCTATTTATACCCTGCCCTTCTCAACCCCAAAGGGGACTCAAGGCGGTATGCCTGTGTAACTGTTGGACAAGCAACCACGCTTTCTAGAAGTGCACTTGAGGGAATGACAACATCTCCACTAGAATATGATCTGTGGGGATATATTCCTGGACTTTATGTAGATATATGAAACCTCAGGTAATAATGAACCCTTTTATTTTCAATGGGACAAGTGATTGAGAAAGCAAGAAGGTTTAACTTGTATAGGAGGCTCCAAGTAAGTAAGTAAGTAAGTAAGTAAGTAAGTGAAGCTATGAATGAACAAAACCATGTATATTGGTTCCATGGATATGGGGGTTGCACTATATCATCAACCTTACAGCAAATGCTTCCCTTTCACCCATAAGGACTACATAGGAAGTGCGACACAGTACCTTAGTCTGCACCATGCCAGGTCGCTGATCACGCACATGCTCCAGTGTGGCTGCGATATCAATCTCCTTCACGCCTGACATGGAGGGGAAGAGATTTTAAAAATTGGTTAGGAGGAAGAAAATAGCTGGTGGTGCAGCTGGGGGCAGGGAATGGGGAATCCTGACACTGAAGTAAAATGAAGGCCATAGATTACAAGGAGACAGCAAAACCTAGAAAAGATGGTGGATGGGAGGGCTGGAGGAGGATTACAGCAATAACTTGAAAACATGAATGAATGTAATATTCTGTGCATCTGAGGCCTTGACCCTTCTGAGCCAGGCAGGCTGTATCCACGGAATGGGCCCCACCCTCTCACCTTTGGCCATTCGGTTCAGAACCATGTCAATAAGGATGTATGTCCCAGTCCTTCCTGCACCATCACTGCAAAGATAAAATAAATGGTCACACTGGGGAAGGCCAAACATAGAAACATCCAACATTGTTTACTAAAATGGATAGACTGGGTAGAGGTGTATGGCTTGGTTGATTCTTCCAGATGGACCAGATAGATTTGACAATACTTTTTAGGTCTGAGAGCAAGGCAGGCTGGGTATGTTTGTGTTGGGCAAGTCACTCTTCCCACCCCATGGCATAACCTTTCTGTGTTCTCCTTTAGAGGAGCATAGAATCAGAGAATTGGAAAGGGTCCCATGGCTTATCTAGCTCAACCTTCTGCTAATGTAGGAATTCATAGCAGACCCTATCCCTTTCAGACCCTACCCCTTTTCCAGGCAGACTACCATCAGAAGCCTCTTTCTAATGTTCACTTAGAATTTATTTTGATTTGATTCCTTTTGTTGGGATGTTACCCTCTGGAACAGCAGAAAGCCAGCTTGCTCCATCTTCCACAAGACTGCCCTTCAGATTTTGCAGATAGCTGCCGCATCCCCTTTTGATGTTCTCTTTTCTAGGCTAAACATATCCAGCTCCCTCAACTTACCCAGCTCCCTGAGAGTTGAGTTCCCTGGCATTGTATTGTCTTGCTTGCCTCCCCAGCTTTGGACACATTTTTATGTTATAGCACATATCTCTGATTACTGCTAGATTCATTCCTCCAGCCTACCAGGGCATTACCTGCAGTGCACCACGATTGGGCATGAACGACCTCGGTAGCATTTGTTCACTTTTCTGCTGGAACAAGGAGAAGATGAGATCAGGGAGCAGCTCCACTGTGGTCCCACTGGTCTCCCCCACCCCAGCCTCACTGCACAGTCAAGAATTAGAAGCAAGTATCAGATTAACACAAGACACCAAGATGATTTCTTTTCTCACTTCCAATATAGAGCTCTGTGTAGCAGGTGGAAGTTGTGTTAAGTGGAGTGCAGAGGATATTCCCTTACGTGTCCATATAGAGCAGTGGCTCTCAACCTGTGGGTCCTCAGATGTTTTGGCCTTCAACTTCCAGAAATCCTAACAGCTGGTAAAGTGCCTGGGATTTCTGGGAGTTGAATGCCAAAACACCTGGGGACCCATAGGTTGAGAACCACTGATATTGAGCATCTGGAATGAATTCAAAAATGGTCAAGAAATGTGGGAGTCTTACAGGAGAGCATAGAGAGCTATCAACAAGGCAGAATGTCTTGAATTTCTCCTTTCCTGCAATTCAGGGTGCTTCTAGGCAGCACCAAAATGCAGATTTTAAAGGGGAGGATAAAAAAACCCAGGTCCACAGAGCAGGTCCCCACACAGACCTGTCAGTTCCAGACTTTATCCCGTTGTCCTCACAGCCCTTCTGTAAAATGGAGGGATAAAATGGAGGGCAGATGGGGGACATCTGCCAAAATCACTCATTTAGGTACTGATCCGCATATGTGCCTATACGAATATCCTAATACAAATATGGAGATATTCCTATGTGTGCATATAAACTTCAACACATAGCAGAGGGAATTTTAATATATATATATATATTGCTGGATTTCCCTTTTCCCCCAATTGCTTATTCACAATCTGTTTAATATCATAAAGTTTAAAATAAACACTTCAGAGACCTCTAATGGATCTCGGCTTCTCTTCTCTTGAAATCAGCTGGAAATCAGCTGTCTCTCCATGGGATCCCGAACAGCTGATCAGCTGTTTCAGGCTTTTTAAAACCAACACGGGTGGGAAGCAGTCTCCACAGGGGGTAAAGAGGGAAAGCCAAGGTGGTGGGTAACACTGAGGTTGAGGTGAGGGGTAATTGTACTGTGGGTAGTGGGTTTCTACGAAAGTGTATGTGTATTGGTATATGTATACAATGTATATGGTCGGTGTATTACATTTTAAAAATTAAATAATATTTAATATTAAAAAATGAGGGAAATCCTGAACTTTACATGACTCCAGGACAACATAGTCATGGGAAAATTCATTTTTTCCTCCCAGAACTGGGATAAAGGAAGACCTTTATGAAATGGGGTTTCCCTCCATTGCTGCAATTGAGTGCCGATTTAGCACAAATATCAGCTGGCTACCTCCATTTTTAACCCGTTCTCTCCCGAATTATAGGTACTGTGTGGAAGGGCCTTCAGCAACCCCCACTGTGTTTTACCAAATTCAGTTTACCATGTAGGATTCCCAAGAACAATATTTCTTATCAACACCACCTTAATCTCAAATAATGTGAAGCTGGAGCCATCCATGTGCGGTGGTCTAAGACCTGGAGAACAAATTTTGTAGATCAGGGCTTGAATTCTTGCTTGGTGCACAGGACAGTGGTATTTGTGTTATCTGAGGGTGAAGAGAAGGTTTTGCTCTACAGCACATAATTTACTAACTTTATTATTGTTGTGTGTCTTCTAGTTGTTTCCAGCTTACAGTGATTTTACTAAATGGTGAACTGTAGAGCAAAAAATTCCCTTCAGTCTACCCTCCCCTCTCATCCACCCTCGAATAACCCAAACATCACCTTTCAGTGTGCATTTACAATTTAATTTGAGTTCTTTCTTGGCTTGAATTTTATTATGTCTCACGAAAGCCTACATTTATTTTACATATTAATAATAGAAAGGATGCCTCCTTTCTGTAATTAACAAGTCTGGAGTGGATGGGAGTTGCACCTCAACATACTCTGGAGGGCTACATGTTGTCAGTCTTAGGAGATTTGTCTATTTTCCTTTTTGAAATATTTTGACATAAAATATTACCAAAAGAACAGCAGGGAAGGCCAGATGTTTTTTTTGGGGGGGGGGGGGTGTACTTAAAAACATACTAGTGCCATCTCCTAAGTCAGTGGTTCTCAACCTGCGGGTCTCCAGGTGTTTTGGCCTACAACTCCCAGAAATCCCAGCCAGTTTACCAGCTGTTTGGATTTCTGGGATTTGAAGGCCAAAACATCTGGGGACCCACAGGTTGAGAACCACTGTCCTAAGTGATTTGCAAACCTTTAATTTTTAACAGAGCTGGAAAAGAACTATTTTCTGGGTTGGAGGTTGTACACATTGCCTGTTTTCAAGGAGCATTTTAGCAGGCATGCTGCACAGAAAAAAAACCTTCCTCTGTACCAAAGTGATCCCACTTGCCATTTACATGTAGACAGGCTTACAACAAAAACTAAAAGCTTTTTACCCACACAGAAATCCCATTAATTTCTAGGCACTTCCTGCCTTAAAGCATGGACCCTCTGCCCGCTCATAAATATGGCAGCCTGGATATTCAATGGAAATGTGCATAAAAGAGAGAGCGAGAGAGCAACTAGATTCTCTTCTGCCCCAGTGGACAAGGAAGCGGGGGAGGCAGAAGGTGGGGCAAAACAGCAGCCTGGGCCCTGTTCTGTTCCATGCAGCTGGCACAGCGGCCAATGATCACTTTTGTGACTATGCAACTGGGCCAGGATTACTAGCTGCAAATCACAAAAATGACACTGACGGCTGTGAAAGAAAGAGAGAAAAGGAAGGAAGGAAGAAGAGGAGCAGCAGCGAAGGTGAAGGAGAGAGAATGGCACAATGCAGGCAGAGAGGAAAGAGCAACGGGGGAGCTCCACGAGGTGAGACTCACAAAGAAAACAGCACCAGAAAGGAGCGTTGTTGGGGGAACACAGGCAGAGCTGAGGCCAAAATCAGATCCTCTCAAATAGCAACTTGCTGGGTCAACTCCCAAATACCACAGAGTCTGATGTGGCAGAAAAACATTGCATTCTCCCAAAACCCCCAGTGCCCTCTCCTCTCTACCATCGCCCAAGCTTGAAGGCACAAATCCAAAGCATTTCTACCCGTTCCTGAAATGCAAGAGTGGTGATAACATATGCCAGAGCTGCCTGTTGCAATGTCTGCCTGGTAAGATTAAAAAATACAGTCCCACACCACACCCAACACCAGGCTCCACACCAGCACAGATGTCAAGCCAACCGGAGTCCCCCTGCCTTGTCTGAGGAAGACGGGGGAATGCAAGGAGAAAGGAGCACACGGGAGGAATAAGACAGAAGGGATAAAACAAGTTAGAATAATTTCAAAAGCAGATTGCATTAAATGCCAGCACTTGGCCAACCAGTAGACACATGAGCAGGTCCTTCAGTGGCCTTGTGGTGTTCTGTCCCTTTTTCCCCTCCCAGAGTAAAGTTTTTATCTATCGGGCTTCTTGGATAAAGAGGTGAAAGTAATAAGATACCAACCATGAAGTTTTTTTTTTTTGTATCAGGAGCAACTTGAGACACTGCAAGCCGCTTCTGATGTGAGAGAACTGGTCATCTGCAAGGACGTTGCCCAGGGGATGTCCAGATGTTTGATGTTTTATCATCCTTGTGGGAGGCATCTCTTATGTCCCTGCATGGGGAGTTGGAGCTGACAGAGGGAGCTCAACCAACTCTCTTAGGATTCAAAAAAACTGACCTATTGGTCTGCAGTCCTGCCGGCACAAGGGTTTCACCCATTGCGCCACCAAGGGCTCCTACCAACCATGAGTGAATTTGGGATTTTTCCACATGTGAACTCTTTGCTGCTTTCAGGAAACACATATATAGTAATCACAATCTTTAGCATAATTGTCTCTCCTGCTTAGTATTTCTGATTTAGGAGGCAAGGGTGCCATTTGAGGTGAGAGTGAATTTTGCTGTGATAATACTGAAGAATAATTTGATATTTTGGGAAGAGCATTTGTGATAATCAAGTGCCCATAACTCCTACCAAAAGATAATAGATAGCTCTGTATTTTTTCATATGAGTTATGGGCATTTGACCTGGCCTGAAAGACAGGAATATGCTCCTTCATTCTTTCCTCTAAATGACACCCCTTCATAAGTTATAAGGTCCACCAAGTAGCTCCTATAATGTTTTAAAATGTGTCAGTCACAAAATCTCCTTGCATTCGAGGCATTCGTGTGGCATTTCCCCATCCTTGCCTATTATGAAGTGTATATTTCCCAGAAGGTAGTTCAGGTACTAAAATCCCCAGACATTGGGGGCAAGGTAGAGGCACAATCACTCCTATCAGTAAATGTTGCTGCATTTGTGATCATGCATCAACTTTTTGTAATGCCCTGAACCTCTGCTCATCCATTCTCTTTGCTGCTCTGAGCATTAAGCATAACAAATCCAAAACATTGCTTCCCCATAATGCCAGCACTCTGGGTTACTTTCTCCAAAGCCAATACTATGCAGCCAACCTGGAAAGCATCCTTTGGCTGTGTTAACATTTTGCAGCACCTGCATCTTTTCTCCCTCGTTCCACTACTATGATGAAGAACAGTGGTAGCTAGCTACTCCTAAAGGCCTCTCTTGGTTCTTTAACCATGCTGCCTTTATAAGCTATAGCTGAATTAAGCAGAGGGAAAATTCCCCAAAGAACGATATGCCTTTCCCCCAAGGCACTATATTTCTATTACCCCAGCCATTATGGCTTCCAGGAGAACTGCTGCCTGGTTGATCAGGACCTTCTCTACAGCAAAGTTAAAGACATTACTCAGTTGCTGGCCATTAAAAGAAAACCAGACAGTGTGCTTCATTATAATGTACTTTGAAATGACTGTAAGGGAAGCAGTTAATAGCCAGAATGTGCTAACTGCTGCTAAAAGGGCCCTGATGGCTGTCTTTGGTGAGACAGGGAAAAATGGGGCTTTGTGAGTTTTCCAGGCTGTATAGCCACTGATGTTTCATCCACATCTATGTCAGGCATCCTCAGAAGTTGTCACAACATCTGAGGATGCCTGCCATGGATGTGGGTGAAACGTGAGGAGAGAATGCTTCTGGAACATGGCCATACAGCCCAGAAAACTCACAGCAACCCAGTGATTCTGGTCGTGAAAGCCTTCAACAACACAAAAACAGGGCACTTTAAAACAGGAAAAATAGCATTCAACTATGAGGAAGGAAGAAGAGTATAAAAGTGACCAAATCTCATGTGGACCCAACATTACCCTAGAAGGGAAATGAGTGCCCCTCCAGATGTTGTTGGACTGCAGCGCTCATCATCCCCCATGTATTTGGCTGACAGGCGTTACAATCCAAAACTGTCCTAGGTAAAGGTAAAAGTTTTCCTCTGACATTAAGTCCAGTCATGTCCGACTCTGGGGGTTGGTGCTCATCTCCATTCCTAAGCCAAAGAGCCGGCACTGTCCATAGACACCTCCAAGGCCATGTGGCTGGCATAACTGCATCGAGCATTGTTATTTTCCTGCCGTAGCGGTACCTATTAATCTGCTCACATTTGCATGTTTTCGAACTGATAGGTTGGCAGAAGCTGAGGCTGACTGCAGAAGCTCATGCCGCTCCCCAGATTCAAACCTGAGATCTTTCAGTCAACAAGCTCAGCAACTCAGCGGTTTAACCCACTGCGCCACCGGGGGCTCCTTAAACTGTCCTAGGGTTCCACAAATTGCTCATCTTTCCATAGAATGACAGGTTCATATTAAAAGAAACCAGGGCACAGCTTCTCTCCTGTTCCTGTGACATGGGGACCCTGTCACCATTCCTGTGAGCCTTGTGCTCTTCTTCCCAAATTACCTGCTCCTCTCTCCTTTTCTCCACAAAAGCTCCCAACATTAACTCTCAGAAATAACTCTCTCCAGCCATCTTTTCAATATCAGGGAGAATAGCCATGAAGCATGGAATAGCCATGAATAGCCTCTGACTGGAATCTTTTTCTTCTTGCGGCAATGCTGTCCCTGTGTAACATGCACCAAAGCCCACCCCGGACACCTCAGCCCCTAGTGGAGGGGTTGGGGTGAAACCCCGCACCTGCGGAAGTCTAGAAGGGGCCGTGTGGTGGTGGGGATGCCCTCGGCTGGCCAGCTCAGGAAGTGGAACTGTGTCAGAGTCCGGGTCTCCTGAGACTGCACATTCTTCAGGTAGAAGCTGCGAACCAGGAAGTCCTCACACCAGATGTGTTCTGAGACCAGGTTCACCTGAATGGAGGGACCAGGATTTGGAGGCAGGATGAGAGAGGAGAGAAAAATAAGACACTTCCTTGGTCCTTCACATCATAATTCTATATATAATTATCATCCAATGATTCTAAGCTTTCCTTCTAGTTCACGCCTTAGATACTTTATTCTTCTGTTCAGTCAGCTACACTTCCTCACTTGTTTTGAGATTGGATTACATCTACCAGCAGCCTTAGCCAGCACAACTGATAGTAAAGAATGTTGGGAGTTGTAGTCCAACAATATCTCAAAGGCTACATATTTTCTACCCATGGAGCAGAGGAGATGCAACTTTGTTCATGTAGGGCAGTGGTTCCCAACCTGTAATTTGTGGACCACCAGTCGTCCCCAAGATCAAAAATGTGGTGGTCTGCTGCCTCACTATTACTACACCATTGCCTTGAAACTACAAGGCAATGAGCATGACCGGTCTCGTAAAACCCTCCTATACTGCTGAGGCAACAGGGATGTCAGGAGGGGAGAGGCTGTCTGCCCACGAAAGATTACTACTACCACATCAGCTCTAGATTATTAGATATGGTTTTCTGTGGATGGGAAGATGGTGACTATTGGGTGGCAAATGTTTTGTTTCAAAAACTAGAGCTGATGTAGTCTATCAAATGCAATTTTCTGAATCAGCACCCCAAATAACCAAACTAAAGTTGACCAAAAGTTGATTTTAACCCTTTTAGTACTTATGTTGGAGAGTGGTCCCTGGTCAAAGTGTTCTCTGGTCAAAAAAAAAAAAAAAAAGGTTGGGAACCACTGATGTAGGGAAAAGAGATTGAATTACATCTACCAGCAGCCTTAGCCAGCACAAATGATAGTAAAGAATGTTGGGAGTTGTAGTCCAACAATCTCTCAAAGGCTACATATTTTCTACCCTTGGAGCAGAGGAGATGCAACTTTGTTCATGTAGGGCAGTGGTTCCCAACTTGTGATCTGTGGACCACCACAGTAGAGGTAGAGGACACATTAGTTCTGGAGGTAACCCATTAAAGTGTGCTCAGTCAGGAGTTAGAGGTCAGCTTCTTCCAGACCTAGTGACTTGATGTTGACCTCACAAGGTCTTTGCTGAACTGTTTCTGTCAACTACTTCATTTTCTTCTCTACAGAGCACTGTATTCTGGTCAAAGGAATTGCAAAATCACGTAAAATGGTCAGGAAGTTTGATCAAGAATTAGGGATGCTTGAATCCTACAAGTCAATCAGGAAGATAGGAAGCAGGACAGAATTCAAAGACATTGTTGCATTAGTCTGGAATACTACCATGCAAAAGGATTTTGAAGCACCTTTGCAACTAATTGAAAAGAAAAATGAAGATGTAAGCCTAAGTTTTTGTAGATTGAGTCTACTTCCTCAGACGCAATCAGGACAATTTAGCATCCAGCTACTTAAGAGCCAGTTTCTTAATTTTCAAGGAGCATGAAAGAACTGTTGGATTGCCTAAAAGTGATATACAATTTGATGCAGATGGAGTCTAGCTTCTTGGTAAAAACTTGCTGCTGTAGGAGGGAAGAATGATGGAAGGAAGGAAATGCCATTCTGTGATGTATCTTCAATCAGTTGGGGGCTGCCTGGTTCATTAATGCTAGAACTCCTAAAACTTCCCCACTGATTAACCATGGAGTCTTGGAGCTTGGAAATGTTGTTTTATTTTGGACAGCAGGTGCTGGTAATCATCACCTGAACCACAGTCAGGTAGCTTCCACACACCTGGGAGTCTGTATTAGAAGGGCATGAACATGATATGATCCATGGATGGCCACCTATCTTTAGAGGAAAGCCAAGCGAGAGTATCTAATAAATAAGGAAAAATGTATCTTAACAAGAAAACGCTTTGATAGGCCCATCTTAGAAACGTCATAGGTTAGAAATTATCTGAAGGTACACAACAACAACCACAGCCACCACAACAACCATGGAAGCCACTAGTTCTAAGGCTGTTATCTTTAACACAACAATGTGAAGTTATGCAGGTCACTGAAGACCAAGACTTGTTCGGCTCACCTCATAGATGTGGTAGAGTGAGGATCCCTCATCTGGCCAATAACGGTCGCACTGTTTAACGCCATCCTCTACCAGGGGACTCAGCATTACAATGACCGTGCAGCCATTCTCCCACACCATCTGCACAGAAGAAATAGGCATGACTTGGCCCACCTTGCAATAATGTGGTGTGGGAGAGCTAGGTCTACTGCCTTGAGTTCATGAGTAGAAAGCTGGGATAAATATAGCAAATAGAAAGTTGAGTTAAATATATCACCGTTCTCATGCTCCAAAGCAGAATGCATTCTTCTCCAAACTGAAATGAGGCAGCATCCCCAATAGGTAGGATTTTTTGTTGTTGTTGTTGTTGTGTTAGAAGTGACTTGAGAAACTGCAAGTCACTTCTGGTGTGAGAGAACTGGCCGTCTGCAGAGACGTTGCCTAAGGGATACCCAGATGTTTTACCATCCTGTGGGAAGCTTCTCTCATGTCCCCACATGGGAAGCTGGAGTTGACAGATGGGAGCTCACCCTGTCTTGTGGATTTGAAACACTGACCTTCAGGTCAGCAGTTCAGCTAGCACAAGGGTTTAACCCATTGCGCCACCGAGGCAGGTATAGAGAATGTGGACTATTGATCATGGGACAAGAATGAGATTACAATAATCTCACCTTTAGGAGGCAAAAGACACACTGACACAAACCCATTCTCTCTCATTCCCACAATGGCTCTTTCTTGTTCCAAACAGGACGTGAACAAGTCTGGTATGAAACCCACCCCAGTGCTGTTAGTGTACTCAGCGCCTCACCTGCAACTCTGCAGGGCAGAGAATTTAGCATATTGACAATCTCTACTTCCATTTTTTAAAAGCAAGGGTACATGTTTCAACCCATCAAGATTTGGGCAATTATTTGGCCACAGGGAATACAATTCCTAATTTACACCAGGGGTAGGAACTGTGTTGAACTGGAAGCTCTTGCTGCCCTAGAAGACTGCAAGGAGTCCCAGGAGGCTAGCACAATCCCCACCCCTAATTTAGAAAGCGAGGCCAGCCAGGACAGTCAGAGATTGAGTTTCAGTGTCCCCTCAGTTTAGAAACAGTGAAACAAAGATAAAAAGGCAAAATATGAGGCGGAGGTTTGCCAGACGCTGGCCTCAACCCTCCATCCTCACAGCACAGCTGCATCAAATACCTTGCCCATATCTTAATGCCAAACCCCTGAAGCTGCCTCATATAACTATTCCATGATTCACAATCAGCTCACAGAAGCACTTCTACAGCTTCACAGTCAGACACAAAATGATCATGACATTGCTGAGAGCACAGGATGACATCATGGACCTCAGCACTGATATTATTTCATGTCTGGCTATGGGGACATAGCCAGATGTTTTCCAAAGATTGCCTGATAACTGATGAGCATGTGGAATAGAACTATTTTAGACCTTTCTCAGTAATTTCTGTGACTTTGGGTGCTGCAATGGAAATAAATAAATAAATACCAATTCTCATTGCATCTGAAAAAAGGACACCTGCATACAGAACAAGGATGTTTTCATAGACAGCATAAGGAAGAGTTTGGAAAAGTTACTTCTTTGCACTATGACTCAAGTAATATTTCATCCAGGTGTGGAATTGCAGTACACAAAAGCAGTAACTGTGCAGAAAGATCTGTGCAGAAAAATAGTCTTCAGATGGGAAAAGCCACCTTGGCGCTATCACCTACTCCAGACAAGTTTTTCCCCAAGCCACCCATGGTCTCACCTGCCAGAAATCAGCAATGGTGTGGGACAAGGGCCCCTGAGTGGCAAGGTATGCTGGCATCCGTGGATCATGGTCAATCTGTAATGGAAAGAATAAACGCTGTAGGTTTCCTGGAGGGAGGCAAAATGGGGAAAGGGCTAAGTCCAGGATGAGAGAAGGCAGCCACAAGGGGCTAGGCTCCTAATAGGTATTTGCTGAGGATTGGCAACTAACCTTCCCTCATCTAAGATACAGTGGGTTACAAGTCTCCTCAATCCTTCCCAACTTAGTGGTTCTCAACCTATGGATCCCCAGGTGTTTTGGCCTACAACTCCCAGAAATCCTAGCCAGCTTACCAGCGGTTAGGATTTCTGGGAGTTGAAGGCCAAAACATTTGGGGACCCACAGGTTAGGAACCACTGCATTAGATGATGATTACAATCCAAAGTGATGGGGAAGGCTGCCTGCTCACCATGCTCACTCTGACTAGAGATCTTGCACCAGTACAACTATCATATTTGTCCATAAATTAACAAAAATATAATCTATCTATATGAAATACAATTCCCAAATCTCACTAATCCATTAGCATCAAGAGAGGTGATCTGCCCACATAGAATCATAGAGTTGGAAGAGACCATCCAGTCCAACCTCCATTTCCAAATGGATTTGTTTGGAAGCTGAATTGGGGCCAGCTTTATCTCATGAAATACTGCACTCAACTATCACACTCAAGGACACCCAGATAAATGACTAAAATCTCCTGCCTGAAAGCAGAAAGAGAGGGCCATACAATCTCCTTCCAAAGGCAAAAGATTGTGCAGACAATTTGAAAGAGTGGGATTGAAGATGAGTGGAGCAGAAGTTGTCTAACTGGAAGTGCAAGACTTCACACCAAGAAAGTGTGAAGGTGTGCTTGATTCTGGGAGACAGGTGGCAGACAACATGTAGCATAACTTCTCCTGCACTGGCAATACTGGGGTAGATAGGGCAGAGGATGCTAACCCAGAAGATTAAGCCATTTGCACTCAATGAAAGAGTCACACAGCAGGAAACAGCAGAGGGGGATGTTCTTCCATTTATAATGGGTCTGCTGCCTTTAAACCAGAATCCTATGGTCTTTTGGAGGGCCACTTCCAATGGACTGTCAAGTCCCAATAGGAATGGAAGAGGTTCTTCCTTATAGTGGGGGCAGTGAGGTTAGATGGAAGTGTTCAACATGGGAATCTGGGTGACTTTTTCACTCACGATAGGACTGGCATTAATGAAGTCACTCCGGGATGGGTTGCTCTCTGCTTTCAGTTTGATGCGGGCATGGTCATCTGGGAACAACAGAAAGTACCAAGAGTAAATGCAAAACGCTCTGCTGGAACAGGTGGAGAAGTTGGGGGTATTGTGGGCTTCAGGCCTGTCAATGATAAACTTCTTGTGGGGTGGGTGTTGAGAGTTTTTACCCAACCAAACCCAAAAGACTGAAAATTATGGGTCAAGTTAATCAGTCAGGCTTATACTCCAGCCCCATTATGCCAGTGAAGGTCTTGAAAAAAGTAACACTACCAGTGTTGAGGGAACTCTGTCTTGTTATGCTGCCTATATACAGTGACTATGAGATACTCACAGGGCACATAATCCGGGTTGCGGTTTTTCTTCACATTGGCTTCACACTGGGCAGCATCACATGAACTTGGCTCAGCCTGATATGCGCACAGTGCTTGCCACTCCTTGGCTAGCCGATCGCGATTGCGTAGGTGGTCTTCCATGTATGCCTGCCAAAAAAGGGGAGTGGGGAACGAAATAAAGTGATCATTTCCTGAACTTGACTATGGGCAAGAATCATAGAGTTGGTAGGGACCTCGTTGACCATCCAGTACAAGAAGCAGGAAATTCACATTCAAAGCACCCCTGACAGAAGGACATTCAACTTCTGTTTAAAAGCCTCCAAAGGAGGAGCCTCACCACACTCCAGGGCAGAGAGTTCCACTGCTGAACAGTTTCCACAGTTAGGAATGTCTTCCTAATGTTCAGGTGAAATCTCCTTTCCTGTAGTTTGAAGCCATTGTTCCACATCCTAGTCTCCAGGGCAGCAGAAAACAACCCTCCTCCCTCTGACTTCCCCTCATATCTTTATACAGTATATGGCTAGCATGTCTCATCTCAACCTTCTCTTCTCCAGAGACAAAGAAAACCTCTCTTTATCTCTGGAGTACAACTCACACAACTTCCCAGGTTACTGTAGCCACTGGCTCTTCTGGACCAGGGTTTCAATCAGTGTGGCCCACAGGATGAAAATTTCAAAACTCTGACACCCAAAATAAAAACTGCCAGTACAAATTTTGAAGCTATAAAACGCAGGCTTTGTATATAGTCAGCCTTAGTTTTAGCCGTTGGCATTTCTAGGGAGGGCCAGGGGAAAAAATTAACAGCTTCTGTTTAAAACCCTTAAGAGCCATTGCCAGTCAGTACTGATTATTCTGGATTACACAGACCAATTAATTGTCCAACTCTATGATAGGAACTTTCCTCTGATCCTTTGACCTCTGACTACACTGCTGCTTTTGCTTAGTTTCTAAAATAAGAGGTCCAATGCGGTCTGACATGTGTACAGGTTGAACATCTCTCATACTTGGGACTGGTTTTTTTTCCAGATTTTGGAATGCCTACATTTGCACAGGTATACATAATGAGAAGTCTTGGAGATAGGGTCAAAGTCTCAGCATGACCTTCATTTTATACATTATTTTTTAACAACTTTGTCCTCAAAACAATGTTTATTGGACCATCAGATTGAAAAAGGTAACACTATCTCAGCCACCTGTGTAAACAATTTTGGATTCTGGAGTATTTTGAAATTCTGGATGAGGGATGCTATTTTGTTATACAGGAGATGCGGCAATGAAAGCCCTAGCAGTTGGAAAGCCATATCTGATAAGCTCATGCCTCTTAATAAAGTATTTCCCTCAAAACACACATACAGACAGAATCAGACTAAGTGCTAATGTGACTCACCAGGATCATGTGACCAGTGGAGATATCCATGTTGGACTGGACAGGCTCCTCACACCAGGATGGTGTGCTGCTGTGGGAGCTGGGACTGGCTTGCGGAGCATCGCTGAACTGGGAGGAGACGCTGCTGACGCGAGAGTTCTCGGCTGGGGCAGTGGGCGGCGGGGCTTCTGCCCGACCAAAGAGTGACTTGGCAGCCATATGTTGCCGGCAGAGCTCCTGTGGAAAAGGCTGCAGCTGAGAAAGCTATTCCACAACAGCCTGGACAGGTTCACATAGGGAGGAGCAGCCATTACAAGGCAAACACCAGTACTAAGGTGGACAAAGACACCCCCGTTCCCAACCACAACACCAAATACCCTTATCTCTGCACTCAAGAGTTGCCAAAATAAATACACAAGGCATTGATGATTAGAGAATGACTCATTTTTGCCAGCTGACAGGTTGGGGAAATACACCTGTTCAATCGCAGGTACCAGGAGCAAATTGTCTTGGGGGTATCTGAGGCCAATGGGAGTCAGAGTGGGTCTAGCCAAACAGGAGCGAACTCCTTTGCAACCAGGAAGAGGAACTATGTCACGTAGGGGTGAGGGCAAGGAGTGGGAATTAGAAAACCCAGATTGAAGTTCCCACTGAGTCACGCTCTTGTGGTGGGGATACAGCGAGAAAGAGAAGAGCCATGTGCACTATCTTGTGTCCATTGGAGAAAAGCTAGCTATAACTGTTAACTAATATGTAAATAAATAAATAAATAAGCAAAGTGTAAAAATTCTTGATACAAACTCTCTCCTCAAAACCAGGTCTTTGAAGTTTTGAGGTTCTCCTTCCTCCACACTTTCCATAATTATTTAATACTTGGTCTTGAAAGGGACATGGAGGATCCTCCCCTGGCCCAACTCCCTTGTGTGCCTAGAGCACTCCAGCCATTGCAGAAGACAGTTCCCTGCTCCCTACTCCAATGCCCACTGAAGTGGTACCTGGTACTCAAAGGTGCTGTCAGCAGCTCCCTCGGGGCCCAGTCCTGCCAGCCGCTCTTTCTCTCGCTGCTTCGCATGTTGGCGCAGGCAGAAGACCACCGCAGCAGCAATAACAACACCAGCTACGCAGGCCAGTAAGACAAAGGTCAGCAGCACAGAGCGAAAAGTATCCCCAAAGTGTGTTGGGTGTGGGTAGGTTGCTGCCTCATTGCGCTGTGGGAAGACACACATCAGAACTGAGCTTTCACTGGAGAGAGGAACTGATTTTTTGCAATAACATGATGAAGAGGATAATACACATCTCCATTAGAGGTTGCTTGATTGCTTTTGCAGTGGAACTCAAATCAAATATCTACAGTTTCCCCTTGGTATCTCCTGATCTTTGGTGTCAAAAACTGTGGATGCTCAAGTCCCATTATATGCAATGGTGTAGTCAAATGTTTTCCCATAAACAAAATGACAAACCAAAATCAAGGTTTGTCTTTGGAAATTTTCTGGGATGGGAATATTTTAAAATATTTTAAATATTGTTCCTCATCTACCATAATAGGATTTGGGACCTTGACAGGTAGTGCCACCTGCAGAATCAATGCCTATGAAAGACCAATGGTACCCCATTTTCTCATATGCTTTGCTTTCCTCCTTGGGAAAACAAACTTTGTCCACACTACCATTAGCACATTTTCATTCACCCCACCAGAATACTGTATGCTGCAGGCATTGCAGCATATTCCCTCTCCTGAACTTTGTACTTCCATCCTACATACACATTTCTAGAACTGGGTGGATGATACTTGGCTCTTGGCTGATAATGCTCCATGGATACTGTGAACCATGAGAGCAACATCCACATATCCTTAGAATCATAGAGTTGGAAGAGACCTCATGGGCCATCCAGTCCAACCCCCTGCCAAAAAGCAGGAACATCACATTCAAAACACCCCTGGATGGCCATCCAGCCTCTGTTTAAAAGCCCCCAAAGAAGGAGTATCTGCCACACTCCATTGCAGAGAGTTTCACTGCTGAACAGATCTCACAGTCAGGAAATTCTTCCTAATGTTCAGGGGGAATCTCCTTTCCTGTAATTTGAAGCCATTGTTCTACATCCTAGAATCCAGGGCCACCTGCCCATTTCATCTAAACAAAGACAGGTTACAAAAAATGCATGGCCAAACACATCCAGATTTACCTGTCCAACACCCATCTGCACGATCTTCACTCCCACCTCTGTCTCCAGCTGTGGCTTCACCAGTGCTAGAAGAGAAAAAGAGAGGAAGGGGCAGAAAAAGAAATCCATCTGGGAACACAATCTTGAGAACGAGAGACTGGTACAGCAACAGTTCTCAAGAGAGAAATTATTAATAGGTTGCTGGACAGAGCTTGGAAAATTACTGTTTTGGATTACTGGCTAGGGGAATCTGGGAGTTTTCATTTCAAAGAAGTTAGTAGTAGCAGCTCTTTCAAAGGATGGAGAAAGAATTCAAACAAGAAATTATCCAATCCTTGATTCATAAAAGATGATTTCCTCCATTGATAGTTTGCTCACTGAAGTACAAGTGGCAGGTGGCATGGGAGACTTCAGGAGGAATAACATCCAGCCAGCTGGGCAAGAAAAGTGGACAAGAATGTGAACAGAGGAAGAAACAGGTTGGGAAGCAGGGGCTTATGGGACTGTGTTGTGATTCAAGCCCACCCCCCCCCACCCCCAAATTTTACCTCTTTGACAAGAATTACCAGTCCCTTGGTAAAACCAGGACAGGGCAATGGATCTGTAACCAGATGGCTTCTCATACATTTGCAGTCAGCTTACCAGCCCTGTTGGCCACATCACCCAAAGACAGGTTTTGGTGGTTTTGACGGATGCGGAAAGTGAGGGCCGGGCCCACAACACTGCAGGGGGAGAGGGCTCAGGTTACAAGAGTCCGATTCCTATCCAAGTGCACCCTTACCCAGTAAGCAATAGTAATAATAATAATAATAATAATAATAATAATAATAATAATAATTTATTTTTATAACTGGGGGGAATCAGAGCGGTTTCCAAGTAACATTATCAATACATACAGAATAAACAACATAACCATAAGATTAACAAAACAATATAAGCATAAATATTGTTGCCATAACACATATATATTAAAAGTAATCCTGCCTGTTCAAGGCAATTTAAAAGGCCTTAGACTGAGATTAGTGCAAGCTCAAAAATTCTAAGGGGCCCAGGAATTAAGTGCAGTGCTATAGCAGGGTCTATGGCTGTTTATTTCCGGGGCCTATTAGAGGAAGTGACCTGGATAACTGGTAGGAAAAATAGGGCCATATTTAACAATGTCTAGGGCTGAGCTAGAACTAGTCATCCTCAAAGGCTTGTTGAAACCACCAGGTCTTCAAGCTCTTACAAAGGGAGGGGAGGGATGGGGTCTGTCTAATTTCCCTGTGGAGGGTGTTCCAGAGGTGGGGAGCCACCACTGAAAAGGCCCTCTCTCTTGTCCCCTATTCCCGTCCTTCTATTCTTGCATGCTACCCATTCTTGGTATCCAAGGGATAGCAAAAATGGTAATGGCGATGAAGAGTTGCCTGAGGCCCTTTCTACACTGTGATATAACATTTAGATTATTTGCTTTGAACTGGATTATACAGCAATGTAGACTCACATAATCCAGTTCAAAGCAGTAATGTGGATTATCTGATTTGATAATCTGGATTATATGGTAGTGTAGAAGGGGCCTAGGACACCTTTAAGTTCTCTGCCCATGCAATAAAATCATATTCAGTGTAACAGAAGTAGTTCAACCACCTTAAGTACCTCCTTCTATATATACAAGCAAGCATCCTGGTGACCTTTGGGAATGTATCAGGACAATGGGCTATCAGCCACCCGGAAAGGCTGGGAAGATCCTGAATATCCTTCAACCCCAAGAGAAGCTTATTCTGACAGATATGTCACCAGCACTCCAGGTTCCCCCCTTCTGCTTCCTGAATTCCCAGACGTTTGAGTTCTGCTGCTTGCCTGATGTTGATGAAGCTGGCGGTAGACAAATGCACATGTTCCGCTAGGATCTCCAGGAGCCTGATGCCAGCAGCAAGTCCCAATGGCCTACAGGAGACAGAGACAGAGTAGACTAGGAGTCAATAAGTGTATGTGTATGGGGGACTACTTGGTAACAGAGAACAGATGGACAAGACATTGGTCTACGACATTTGCATTCACCTGATGAACAGGGCAAGACCCTCCCCTCCTGCTGTCCAATTAGGAAGCAAGATCAGTGATGTGGCCTCATCACAGCAGAGCCTGACACCAAGAGAGTCCCAACCACACTTCTCTAGACCTTGTGTCTATGCTAGATGTTTATTTAGTCCCATCTTTGAAACATTAGATCTGTCCCCCCATTGACATCACCCATATTTCCTTGGTTTCTCCCCCATTTTCAAGCCCCTACTCCCTCTCTCACTTCTGGTCGGTGACGATGTAGCCGTATTCCTCTGAAGCCAATGCCATCTCTGTCCGCTGATCTTCCTTGCTGGGTCCCCCATATGCCGTGTGGCTTTTCTTTACCACAACCTGCTCCACAGGGCTGCTTATTTCCTCCTTGGCAGCATGCAGTGGATCAGAGTTTCCTGGGGAAGCTGTTGTCACTGCTGTTCTGACCTCAGTTGGATCAAGTGTCTCCTTCTGGGCCAGAATTTGTCCCTCTGTGGGAAAAGCACTACTGTGGGTCCCCTGCAAAGGTGGCAACTCCAACTTCTCCCCATGTTGCATTTCAGCTTCTGTTGCCTGAGGAGAAAGAGGTTGGTCAATTGTTAGAGGTTAGCGATAGCTGTAACCATTGCTTCTAAGCTGCAATGACCAGCTATGAGTGGTTCATCTTGCCTTGCAAATTGTTGAAGCCCATTCTGTCTCACAACTGTCCATCTAGAAACTGGCCATCAGACAGAGCATCTAATGAAGTGGGGGATGTTGTATGCCAACAACAACTTATGGTGACTCATCTTGGGTTGTTAAGATTTGTTCGGAAGGGTGTTGTCTTTGCCTTCTGAGTGTGACTTGCCCAAGGCCATCCAGTAGATTTCCATGCCTGAATGGCGGCTCAAACCCTGCAGTCCTGCACGTAAACCACTACACCACACTAGCTCTGAATTTCAATCTACTGAATACACTCAGAAGGAACTATGCTTACCCGCTTAGACTCCAGGGCTTCTGGTCCAAGCCCACCAGCTGGAGAGAGAATTAGAAAAGGGAAATGCTTAATTTTCACTCTGCAAGATCGGAAAGTTCAAGCTTGACAAGAAGGCAAATGTTTTGTTTCAGAACTGCTTTTCAATAGTCCCAAATATGCAGGGTGGGTGGGTGGGTGGCCTTGGCTACAAAATGAATGTGGAAACTTGGACCTTCTGGGGCCATTCCATTACTATTGGCCCCAGTCAGCAGGATTAAGGGAAAGAGATAATGGGAATTGTGATCCAGCATCTGGAAAGTCCCACTTTAGAAGTTTTTGGTCCTCATCATCACTCTCATTTTTATTATTCCTTGTAGGCACCAAGACAAAGGTGCTGATATAGGAAAACAGGTTCCAGACTGAACCCTAACACAACCGTAGCTCTGGACTTTATGAAGAAACAAGACAATTAGGACAATAATTACAATGCACAACAGCCTATCCTTTATGAATGGAGATATAGTCCAGATCCTGTACTCTTTTGTCTTTAGACACAGTCTTTCTTCATTTTCCTTTTCTCCAGCAACACCTATACCAGTGGTGACTTCTGCTACATAAAGACACATTTTTTATTCTCTTATACAGTGGTCCTCAATCTGTGGGTCCCCAGGTGTTTTGGGCCCCCAGAAATCCCAGTCAGTTTACCAGCTGTTAGGATGTCTGGGAGCTGAAAACCAAAACATCTGGAACCCACAGGTTGAGAACCACAGCTTATATTACATCGCCATATTTACCTGGATAGTGTAGGAGTCGGAGCATGTCCTGCGGTTTGATTCCATAGCTAGCAAGCACTGCCATCAACCTCTGTACAGCTTTGTCTGTGATAGCAAGGGGAAAAAAAATGAAAGGTAGTTACTGCAGGACTAGAGCATGGATTCCCAGAAAATTTCATCCAGCGTGGCTATGGGAACTCAAGGAGTTGTAGTCCAAAAGGCCATTTTCCAAGCTGTTTCCAAACTGAGATCCTCACCAACACAGTGCACAGGGAGAGATGTTGAAGAAAGCAAAGACAGCCTCACCTGGATCTGCTCCAGCTTCAGAGCTTTCACCATAGTCCTGAAGGACCCCGCTGTTTCTGGAACTTTGCTTGTACTGGCTCCTGGGCCTGGATTTTCCAGACTGCTCCTGGGTCAAGTACAGCGCTCCTAGGTCTTGGAACAGCTGACCTCCATCCAGTCCCTGCTGCCCCCTGTAGGAAGGGGCAGTGCTGGCCCCAAAAAGAGCCTTGGAAGCAGCGGCTCGGTCCAGGAGTAGGGGAGACTCTGGGTTGTGAATGCTGGGGCGGTCCTGGAAGTTACCATCGGTGTAGCTGAACTGGAGCAGAACCGTAAGAGAGGAGCATAAGAAACATTGTCCTGAACTAAGGGTGCATCAATAATGTAGAAGCAATGAAGCTTGATACCACTTTAACTGCCATAGCATACAGGCATACACACACACACACACACACACACACAATGGGGTCCCAGATGTTGTAGTTTTCGCCTTCTCTATGCCAAAGAGCACTGGTTCCTCACCAAACTGTAACTCACTTCATTGAGCCATGGCAGTTAAAACTGACTAGCATTTGTTTTCAGGAGGGAAGTAAAACTGAATTCACTTTATAATATAGATGAACTCCAAGTCAAGCTGCTGTTCCATTGAGCTCAGCATTGATTTGCAATTCTTTCTGCAAGGTTTCAGGGAGAATACTTTCCCAGCCCCACCTGAAGACCCTAAGGATTGAACCAGGGACCAACTCTATACAAACAATTGGCTCTGCCACTGAGTGATGATCCATCACTTGAAGAGCCCAGGGCACAGAGAGAGAAATAAGTTAATGGGTACATGTGTTTGCTTGGTTAAAAAAAACACCAAAAATTCCCAATGAATGAAAACATTAAAGTCAGAAATCTGCCTTTCAAATTGCATGGTATTCACTATGGTATTCACTATCCTTATTTTGAACATCATGGTCTTTGGTACTATTTGCTTTCAGGAGGGGATATTTGTGTAACAGTTGCTCCACTGAAAAGAAGGCTTTGGGGATATAACCCTTTATTTAAATAGCAGCTCTGCAGATCACATTGGAATGCAAACCCCAGTATCTCTAGACAGCAAAGTCAATGTTGTGGAATGCTGGGAACTGGACCTCAGCAACATCTGGAGGACTGCAAGATTTCCACTCCCGTTTTAACCAATCTATTTTTTAAATTAACATAAAAGGCTATTTAAGGTTTAAAGATGTATGTAGCTGAGCCCCAGCTCTTGATAGTCACAGGCAGCATGGGCAGTGGTAAGAGCGGATGGGAGCTGGAAATACAACAACTTCTGGAGGGTCACAGTTTTCCCATTACTGTTTTAAATAAAAGTGCTTTAGAGGAAAGTCCACATAAAGCAATGGTTCTCAACCTATGGGTCCCCAGATGTTTTGGCTTTCAACTCCCAGAAATCCTAACAGCCGGTAAACTGATTGGGATTTCTGGGAGTTGTGGGCCAAAACACCTGGGGACCCACAGGTTGAAAACCACTGACATAGAGGAAAGGGCCACCCCACAAGGTGTTAGAGGTTGCCTTTTGGGACACACACCTGGTGATGAGGGTAGGAAGAGAGGAATGCATCCTTGTAACCCAGCTCAGGCTGTGAGGCCAACAACAGTTCCAAGTACCGCTGCAGGAGGGCAGGAGGGAGAGGGGGCTGGTGAGCTGTCTGGAGGGAAGCAGGCTCAGGTGGCAAAGACGTTCTCCTGGGAGCTGGATACATGGGTGGAAGCCTGGAAAAAGAGCAAACCAGGACACTGTCATTTTACCACCAGGGGCACACAGGGATTCACATTTTTCAACCCAACAAAACATCTTTTTTCTGTTCATTATTGCATAATCCCAGCTCTAGCTCTAATTCTGGCTTATTCTGTACAGCCAAATTCTCTCAGAACAACCAATTCAGAGATACAATATATATTGACTTTAATGAAAATTTCTGGCTTCAAGAGTTGTGTTCTGAATTGTTTACAAATTGTTAGCATGCCCTTGACTTGATCCTGGCATGGGAAATACGAGGATTTCAATAATTTAATCCTGATTTGCATTGAGTGGCCAGCACCCCCAATGTGCATTATCACAGAAGCTCCATAAATATACATGAACATTTTTTGGTAATGTAAATTACAAGTTCAGGATCCTGATAAGGGAAAAGAAAACTCTTGCCTAAGATGCTCCACCCCAAATCCTGGTCTCTATGCTGCCCGGGAAAAGAGAAAGCCCTGTACTCAAGGCCAATATGATGCAGCTAATCAGGGTTGGGCAACTGTAGAAGGTGCAGACCATTTTTGACAGGCAAAACTAGAAATGACATCAATGTCACTCCACAGCAGTGTTCTGCTGGTTTTGGAAGGGTTTGTGTGATGCATTTTAGTTACCCATAACTCACGGAGGCTGTCAGAGTAGTGATTTACTAATGTTTACCCCACAATGTTTGAGTGTGGGCTTTTGGGAGAATCTAGTGGGCCACAAAATAAGTTCACAGGATCATATGTGACTCCTGAGAAGCAGCATCTCCATTCTTGAACTAAGACATACATTGCCATTGTCAAAAGTTTGATAGATAGCTGTCACTTAGAGTGCAAGAGAGTATGAGAGTAGGTACCTTCCCCCTTATTCTGACATACAAAAGGTGGACTCTTGAATCCCCGACTTGATGACCCTACCTGTTCTCAGCCACTGACTCCCATAGGGTTGGAAGGTGAAGCTTAGGAATGCGTTCCATTTCCCGGGAGATCACGTACTGGGTAAGACCATCTTGCCACGACAATCCTGCCATGAAGATGTGAAAGCAAAGATAACAAGAGTGTGGTAATCAAAGCTAGGTACTAAATCCAAACCTTGAGAGGATACGGAGCCTCCTAAGCATGAGAGCAACGTTTTATCAAAGGATATTCCACCCCTACTAACAAGGTATAAAAGAGGAGGGAGAATTATGATGTTACTGAACTACAATTCCTCATTATTACTTATATTAGTTAGGACCAATGGAACTTGCAGTCCAAAAATATCTGGATGGTGCCTGATTCTCATACTTGGTATAAAATATATGGAAGAATTTAGAAGGAATATCTAGCAAAACCGCTGATGACTTTGGATGAGTTGCAATCTTTCTTTCTCTCTGAGCCTGACTTTACAAGGTGGTTTTGAAGATAAAGTGGGGAGAAGGAGAGCTATGTATGCAACTGGAAACTCATGAAAGGGCAAGATACAAATGCACTGAATAAAAAAAGAAGTGAATACATAAAGTGTGCAAGCAATGATGCCAAGGCTACAGGAAAGAACACAAAAGTGCTCATAAACTCTCTCTCCAATTTCATGCAGAGTTGGCCCATTTTCCCATTTTGTGTTTACTATTGTCATTCAGCCTGGTAGACAACACACCTTGTGCCATGAGGTGCTGGAGGACATCCTGTAGACGTTGGAGTACAGCTGCGGAGACCTGGAAATAAGGCCGGTCTTGCTGCGAACTTTCCTGGCATTGACCAAACAAGCCATCTGCAAGTACAACATGACCACAGAATGGGGTGCCACACAGCCCAAGTGGCAAGTGGTATGGGGAGGGGAGAGGAAAAGGTACACAGAATAATGAACTGCCAGATGGGGTGGTAATTAGCAGTCTAACACACATTTAGTGAGGAGACTTAAAAATAAATAGGAGCATAAAATGGCTTAAAAATTGCACCACTGCCCTTCCTAAGAAAAGTACATGTGTTAGCTTGATTATGCAATCTTATGTGTACTTTTCTGGGAGAAAACCATAAAGAATTTGGTCGCACATACTTCTAAGCAAGCATGCCTACGGCCACATTATGAGATACAGGAAAAGAAAAACAATATCTTTAAGTAAAGGTACAGTTTTTCCCTGACCTTAAGTTTAGTCGTGCCCAACTCTGGGGTGGCGGTGTTCATCTCCATTTCTAAGCTGAAGACCCAGCATTGTCCATAGACACCTCCTAGGTCGTGTGGACAGCATGACTGCATGGAGTGCTGTTACCATCCCACCAGGGCAGTACCTATTGATCTACTCACATTTGCATGTTTTCAAACTGCTAGGTTGGTAGAAGCTGGGGCTAAGAGAAGGAGCTTACCTGCCTCCCCAGATTTGAACCACCCACCTTTTGGTCAGCAAGTTCAACAAGCAGCAGTTTAACCCGCTTCACCACCAGGGATCCCTAAATGTCTTTATGGCAAGGTAATCAGCCTTTCCTTTCCCTCTGCTGCTCCACCAATATACCCCACAGGGACTAATAGTAATATATACTCCTCTAGAACTTCCAGACCAGATCCTGCTTGCAAGCATTGCTGTTAACCTGAAAAGCTGATTGCAATATTAAGAAGTATCTTGAAGACATATGCCAGCATAGAAAGAGATAAGCCCTAGACCAGTGCTGCTCAACCTGTGGGTCCCCAGATGTTTTGGCCTTCACCTCCCAGAAATCCTAACAGCTGGTGAACTGGCTGAGATTTCTGGGAGTTGTAGGCGAAAACACGTGGGCACCCACAGGTTGAAAACCACTGCCCTAGACTTAGCCTGGAGCTGTGAAAAGGAACTCTTGTAAACTTTAACTCACAGAATATTCCCAGTTGCAGAATTCCTTGCCACGGCATGCTAGGCTCTCTGTTGTTCAATAGATATACAGGGTTAGTCAAAATGCATAGGCCAATAAGCCATTCAATTGAATGGCTTATTGGCCTATGCATTTTGACTAACCCTGTACTTTGGGCAATTGATTTGCTGTTGTGAAGGGGTATTCAACATCAGAGGGGGGCTGCACCACTCTTCCCCTTTCCATATGGTTTTATATTGCCTTTGAATAATTTTTATAGACAATTGAATTGTATCTTTAAAAAAATCTGTTATTGGTCCCAGCATTGGAAGATAGGTGGGATCTAAAATTTAACAAGCAATCTTTCTCAAGCTCTGTGTTGATCCATGGTAGAACTTCCAGAGCAGATCCTGCTTGTAAGAATTGCTGTCCAACTCTTCCTTCCACCATGTGAAAAGTATAGCTTAACAAAATGAGGAAATTTAGATTATATTTCAGGCCAGTAACAGCCAGAATACTTTTATTTTTTGCTCTCATCCCTATTAATGCCTCTCTAATAGCTATCCACCCACACATCCATCCCAAGTTAATTCACCTTGCACACAGACTTCTTCTTGGGAGCAAAGTCTTCTATCAAACAGGCATCCTAGAAAAGAGAAAGCGAGAGAGAGAGATGTGTCAGAGTCTCCCAGACAGAGGAATAATTAATTCATAGAGGAGATGACCCGGCTGCTTTTATTTCAGCTGGGGCTGAAATCCACGTGGCTGCTGTGATGATTCTTTAACCAGAGCAAATATCATAATTCAAAGTGCTGGAAATAGGCTGCAGACTGGATCCATGTCTTTCAACTATGGGAGATGCTTCATACACAAATTTATTAGACTCAAATATCACGTAGCATTTATGAAAAAATAATGATGGGGCTCTGGCTTGCCAGCTAAACATTTGTATTGAACTAAAAGTCAAAAAAATAAGAAGGTCTCGCCAATCTAGAATGTCCAAACGACCTAGCAATTGGCCTAGATGTTATACAGAAATTCTCCTTTCTTATAGCAGGGAGAATAAAACTAACTCTTGGATCAAATCTGTCTTGCAGGACATTATCTTCAGTGAAAAGAAGAGAGGGCCAAAGGGGATACATATGTATTCTTTGGCTGATTTGGGAATGTGACCCCACACCAATTGCTTGCATTAGAGGCTCTATTTTTACCAGCTCTGTGGTACAAAGTAGCCTTACTCATTAAAAGGCTGATTCTGGAGAGGAAACTGAAATACATGAAGCATCTGAAGTAACTGAAGTACATTCCCTGATCAGGCATTGAGCTTTATGGATTTTTAAAGAGAAGGAACTGGAGCTACAACTGTCAGAAGCTACAAATGGGACACAGAGATAAACAGAGATCCCATATATCTGGATGGCACAGGCTAAAAACAGCATATTCTTTCAACGAAAGGAAGGAAGTGTAGCCCACAAGAGGCTGTTGAGGATGGGGCAGAAATTGAGATTGGAAGCTTTTGTCTCCTTAACTTTCTTAGCTTAGCTTTGGCTCCAAGTCCCACCATACTTCATTGAGAAGGCCCACTTCAGGACAAGCTAGTTTGTGGGTAGGGGCTCAAGAGGCTGCAAGAGGAGAGGAAGGGGATATTGAATCTTTCCCCCATGAACTCCCCAAAGTTACCTTTAGTGCAGTGGTTCTCAACCTATGGGTCCCCAGATGTTTTGGTCTACAACTCCCAGAAATCTCTCCCAGTCTGGGAGTTGAAGGCCAAAACATCTGGGGACCCACAAGTTGGGAACCACTGCTTTAGTGGATTGGAACCCAACTGCTCAATTAAACATTTGACAGGTTGGCTTGCCATTTCCCCAGATGATAGCTTTCAAAAGTGAAGTGACAACGACAAACTGCTAAGGCCAGCAGGACCTTCACCTTAACCAGCTACTGCTGGATTGTAGCTCTATCATCTCAAACCAATGGCTACAATGATTGGATGATGAGATCTGGAGTCAAGTAACATGTGAAGGGCCATAGATTCCCCAGCCCTAAACTAAACCACTAAGTTAGTCCATTCTTGCTTGCTTCAAAAGCAGAGATATTATTACTTGTTTCCTCTTGGCAGATAGAATGTTTATTAACTTCATTAATCTTTTTTGGGATCAGAATTGGGGGATTGCGCTCATACTAAAGAATTTAAAAATAATTATAATGAGGAATTGTAATTAACACAATGAGGAAACCAACCATTCGAACCCCCAACCCAACCTAGAAACCAGGCATTGATTAATTAAATGGAACTCAGAAATGCTACAGGAACAGCCACCAGAACGGAACAGGAAGCAACTAGCTATGTAGGTTTTTTTTAAAAAGGAAAGAGGTATAGTGGCCATGGTTTCTGACACCAAGCAGATGGGATGCAGAATCCTTATCAGTATTAGCACGGAGGCTCAAGACTGGAAACAGAGCTGAGGCTGAGAAATGTTCAGTAGAATAAACTTTGCTGTAGGCAACTAGTTTATACAATTCACATGTCTATTAGGATGTTAGATGCATTATGTCTGTACTGTGCAATTTCCTTTGGTTCTGCCCTAAGGGATCTACCCCCCCCCCACCCCCAGTTCAGCCATCCTGGGACACCAGTTTGGGGATGAAGAGTTTTGGTTTTGGGACAGTCTTGGGTAGAATTCCTAGTTTAGGGGTCCAGTCTACCACTTGCTGCAAAGGGATGACTAGATCCTATGAACTAAAGGATGTTGATGTTTCCTTTGCTGTAGACCACCAGAAGCATTCATTTTTTTACTGTGTTGCTGTTGTTGTTGCCTTTATTTATATATTTTCTTTTTCCCAAAGGGAAGACTTAAATTAAAATAAAAATACTATAGTATAATATAATATAATACTATAATATAAAATGATCAGGATTAAAATGCAATTACCAATGTGGTGTAGTGGTTACAGAACTGAATCAGAACTCTGAATCTTCATTCAGCCATGGGAAAGCTTTAGATTACCTTATTCAAATCATACTCTCTCAGCCTCAGCTAATCTCCTATAAACAAATTTTACCAAGAAAAACCTGTTGTTGTTGTTATTATTTATTTATTTATTTAGTTTCACTTTTCTCCTATGGGTGACTCAAAGCAGTGTACAATAATTAGGAGCAACAGAAAATACATGGCATACAAATTAATATAAATTAAATAAAAACAGGATATAATAATATTAATAATAATAAACAGCATTTATATACTGTTCAGGGCAGTTTCCAAGTAACAACACCAAAGTATACAAAGTAAACAGCATAAATATAAAATTAACAAAACAACATAAGCATAAAATATCACAATAACACATATATATTAAAAGTAATCCTACCTATTCTTCATGCCTATTTGCTAGGGCGAGAGAAAAAAAGGGTGATAACAACTTAAAAGTGCTGGGTTAAGGCTAGTACAAAATTGAAATATGAGGAGGCCGGGGAATAGTCTGATATAACAGACTAATAGCAATAGTAGGTACGGGCCTATGGCTACTCATTTCCAGGGCCTATGAGAGGAGTGACCAGTGTAATAGGTAGGAAGTACAAGGCCATATTCAAACAATGTCTAGGGATGGGCTAGAACTGGTCATTTTCAAAGGCTTGTTGAAACCACCAGGCCTTCAAGCTCTTGCAAAAAGACAAAATTGCCCCTACATAAACCATAAATAACAAATTAATAACTTATGACATATACAACACTACAGGGTTGTCCTAAGGTTACTATAAGTCAGAGAAGACTTTAAGTCATATAACAATAACAACCAACATTTAGAGACAATTTAGACCATACAGTTAAAAATAATAAAATGCATCTATAAAAATAATGGTTTAAAACATGTTTTAAGTATAGCATTTTATTAAAAGTTCCATAATTTTAAAAAGTCACTGATAAAGCATATCTTACAGCAGTGCCATGTGTCTGTTTTCAATACCAAATCAAGCTTCAGGGAGATCTGGGACTGTATCTGTTCCAGCTCAGAACAAGGAGGACATGATGTCATTTTTTAAAAGAACACACATTAATTAGTCAAAAGCAACATATGAGCAAGTTAGAAGGCATGAGAATAATACATTCTGACAAGGATGTTACCTGGATGCTGTTTAAACACTGATGGAATTACAGATACTCATTCTGTACCAGAGACCAGAGTTTGCATCTCTGCTTAGCCATGGAAAACCAGTTGGGTGACCTCAGGAGAAGTCAAAGGTAAACCCCCTCTAAACAAACCTTGTCAAGAAAACCCTGAAATGCATTTGCGTTCCTGCATTGGAAACCACTTGAGGGCACACAACAGCAATAAAGGAAGTGCAGATGTAGCTTTATAGTTGAACAAGGAATCAGATAGGAGCTGTCTGCATGGAACTAACCATGGTCCTGAAATCTACCAGCGAATACATTTGGAGCTAGGAAGGAATGTCCACTTAGCTCCCTTTTCAGAAAAATGTAGGAATGGCACAGCATAGCAGCTTCACAGCAATTGGTATATCCGGAGCAACATTTATTTATTTGCTGAGCCTTATCTTTGATCTCAGTGACAAGATTAACAGCAGCAAAAATAAGTATGGGATTATAAACAAGACAGTACAGATATGCATTATCTGTGTTTTTGAGGAAAACCGAAACAAGGAATTGCCAGGCTGGTTTCATAAGGCCAGGGGAAAGATAAGGAGCCAAAATTAGAATTAAAACATGCAGTGAAAGTTTCACTTATGGTTCCTGTCTTTTGACAAACACTTGCAATATTTTTCAGCCCCAACCCGTTGATGGTGCAAACATTTCCTAAGGTTTGAAATATGACACCTGCTAATAGCAGCCAAAAGGTAGATGCAGAAGGAAGCACAGAAACTGTGAAAGCTCCCTCAGGGTTGACTGATATTTTATGGAACAGATGTCTGCCATATGTATGCTGATATCTTTTAACGAAGACCATAAAAAATGAAGGAGAGACTCTTATCTCTATAGACACAGGGACAGACAGTGGGGATGTGCCACAGAGCTCCAGCTGGACACAGTTCCCTCTAGGGTATCCATCACTTGTTTACAGGTACACACATTTCCTTCACACTTTAGAAATCCATCACAGCAAATACTGACATATCAGTGACAGACATGTTTGTTGCATAAAATGTGAATAAGCCCTTACAGGGCTCCAAGAATGGGAGGGTGGAAAAGATTGCTATAGGCATTGCTCATCCATCCAAAACAGATTCCAATAGTATTATATCAATAGCCCCAAGCCTGCATCTCTTCTAGCATTTGGGAAAGCTTGTTAATTAGTGGTGCTGAAACAGATGACAATTTCCAAATCCCCACTAGCCATGTTTAGGAATCCTGGGATCTGTAGTCCAAAACGTAGGACTTCCAAAACCTGCTTTTCTTTGTCAACACAACTCCAGATTGTCTTGGGAGGAATTGATTATTTGAATCTATTCCAATATGTTTACATATCAGAAATAGCCTTGGTCACCTTGGTGGCCAAGGGTTGGACAGGAGAGTGTATCCCTGTTGGTCCTCCTGGGCCATTCAGTGGCATTTAATACCATCAATTTATTGGTTGCTTGGCTGATATAGGACTTGGGGCATCACTTTGCAGTGGCTTCAATCTTTCTTGATTGAATATTCCCAAATAATGTTGTTTAGGCTATTTGTCACTAGTTGTGGGGCTCCACAGGGGTCAATACTGTTCCTTATGCTATTTATCATCCCTATGAAATCACAGAGAGGTAATACAACAGTTTTGGATTAAGTGTCATCAGTATGCTGATGGTATACAGCTCTATCTGCACTTCAAACCCTTGCCAAAGAATAATTAGAGACAGCTTTGCCAATTTCTTCCTTGGTGTTATAAAGAATAGGGCAGGGAGCAATGGATTAAAATTCCAGGAAAAGAAATTCCACCTAAACATTGGGAATTTTTTTCCTGAGAGTAAGAGCTACTTGACAATGGAATAAGCTGCTTTGGAGTGAGGTGGATCCTCCTTCTCTGAGGCATTTAAATAAAGGCGGAATGGCCATCTGTCGAAACAGCTTTGTATGTTCCTGCATGGCTGGACTCGATGGCCTTTGCGGTATCTTCCAACTATGATTCTATGAAATATAGCCTACAGGACCTGTTATTTTATAGTGACCTCCCATCCATGTACAAACCAAGATGGGCTCAGATTAATTTCCAAGATTAGACAGTATATTGTCCCTTTAGGCTTTTTAGGCTATCTACAAACCCTAAACAATTTGGGAGCAGTTGTTGAGAAACTGCCTCCTCCTATATGAGCCTGCCAAAAAGTTGAGATCTTCAAAGAATGCTCTGTGTTGTCGAAGGCTTTCATGGCCAGAATCACTGGGTCTGACCTCACAACTGAGGATGCCTGCCATAGATTCAGGTGAAACGTCAGAAGAAAATGCTTCTGGAACATGGACATACAGCCCAAAAAACTTACAACAACCCAAAGAAAGCTCTGTTGCATATCCAAATACTTTGTGAAATTGGGCTAGTGGATGCATGTAACAGGTCTTTGTCTGCAGAAAGGCCTTGACCATGGAGCTCCCTTAAATGGCTGGCTGCATCTCTTCTAAAATTCCAGCAGGCAGGCATAACAGAACTGTTTCTTATGGGATTCAGTGTCTGAAATTGCTGTTTTGACCAATTTAAAACTGGATTTTACAAATGTTTTTAGACTGCTATTAGGAGTGTTTAAAACTGAGGTCCCCAAATTAAGGTCCACAGGCCGGATGCGGCTCTTCAAGGTAATTTACCCCAGCCCCTGGCCTAAACTTTGGGTCTCTCTCACTCTGAAATGACTTGAAGGCACACAACAACAATCCTCATTAACCTGATTATCTCATCAGCCAAAAACAGGCCCATACTTCCCACTGAAATACTGGTAAGTTGGTGTTGGTTAAAATTGTTATTCATTTTAAATATTGTTTTGTTCTTCCATGGTTGTTTTTTACACTACTAGTAAGATATGTGCAATATTTTTTGCACTACTAATAAGATATGTGGGAGCCCCCGGTGGAGCAATGAGTTAAACCGCTGAGCTACTGAACTTGTTGACCGAAAGGCCGCAGGTTTGAATCCAGGGAGTACTATGAGCTCCCGCTGTTAGTCCCAGCTTCTGCCAACCTAACAGTTCAAAAACATGCAAATGTGAGTAGCTCAATAGATATCGCTCTGGCGGGAAGGTAATGGTGCTCCATGCAGTCATGCTGACCACATGACCTTGGAGGTGTCTATGAACAACATGGGCCCTTCAGTTTAGAAATGGAGATGAGCACCAACCCCCAGAGTTGGACATGACTGGACTTAATGTCAGGGGAAAACCTTTACCTTTACCTTAATAAGATATGTGCAGTGTGCATAGGAATTGGTTTATGTTTTTTTTCAAATGATAATCTGCCCCCCCCCCCCCCAAAAAGTCTGGGAGACTGTGAAGTGATCCTCGGCTTAAAAGCTTTGAGGACCCCTTGTTTAAAGAGTACTTTAATGTATTTCACACCATTTATCTCTGTATTGGTTTAATTGGTTTTTATTTGTTCATCATTTCAGGATCGTTTGTGATGTGGGAAGTTCTACAGAAATACTTTAAATAACAAATAAATACATGGTATTGATATAAGATATGACATAAGATTGCTAATCTCATAGATGATTCATTCTTTTAGAATATATATTTGTCCTCCTTCTCAGAATAAGGAGTACAGCGTTTTTTCAACCAAAATTCGAGACTTCTGCTTCTTAGCAAGCTTACATTTTACTTCTTAGCAAGCTTACATCTAGCTCTCTTACATTTTACCCATGAGTGACTCTCTATTTAATAAGTCATTTAAAGATTGTTGTTTTTAAAACTGAATCTTACATATTGCAGTTTTGCCTTCCTTTATGGTGCTTCCTAACAGTTCTTTAAATTTAAAATCTTCCTGCAGTTTTTAATCATGATTTTATTGCCATTTGATGTACATCTATCTTTTACATCTTATGCATTACTATCTTAAGTGTTTTTATTAGAGAAGAAAGACAAACTAAGAACATTTAAAACATTCAATAAACAAAACTATGAGATGGCAAACATGGAAAACATCCAAAATACATAATTCAAGCTATTAAGCAATAAATATGTATGTACAGTAGCAGATAAATATTCTAAAGGCACCAGATCCTATTTGATCTTGGAAGCAAAACAGCATCAGACCTGTATTTGGATGGGAGACAGCCAAATAATGTCAGGTGCTGTAGGACTACATATTAGAGGAAGAAACAGGAAAAATCCCTTTGAGTATTCCTTGCCTTAAAAAACCTAATGAAATCCATGGGGTCATCATACATTGACAGGTAACTTGAAGGTATATTCATTAGCAGTAAAAATTCAAGTAATTCAAGCCAAGCCATCAGAAGTATAAAACTGCTGGAGAAAACTTTAGTGTTCCCTAAAAAGCATTCTTTGTTAAATAGTGAAAAGCCATCCAAAGAGCCTGAAAATGACTTATTGGTAGGGGACAGGCAGTGTGACTTCTGAAATTCAACTCAGAGAAATTCAAATTCTATCCTTGGTCGCTTTTCCAAAAGCCACCAAGTAACATAGTCACTCTCCCAGCTCATAAGACTGTTGTGAGGAAAAAGAGGGGGAGAGAAAAGCCATATGCAGTATAGTGGCAGGGTCTCACTGGAAGAAGAGCGATTTGTAAATGTGGCATATAAATAAATAATACAGAAGAAATTTCTGAGAGCGAGACAAATTGAGCCTCATTTCAAATGCAGGTGAGTTCTTTCCTTAGCAATGTGTTCTCAATAATTCAAACACTCTTAAAAAGAAACTTATCAGATAAGATAAGTTACTCAGGAACCCGAGTAAAGCTTATTGAACAATCAACGTCACCCAAGATCATATAGATAATTTATTAAGAATCTGTTTTTATTACTCCCATGAGAAGCTCTGGAATCAATGGTTAGACATTGCAGGGAGGCAAAATTTGGGTCACTATTAGGAGAAACTTCCTAAATGAGAATTATGAATAGTGGAAAAGAATGATCTGGAACATGTTGGGCTCTTCTTCTTTGGAAGTATTTAATCAAAGGTTAAATAGCGCTCTGTCATTGAAAATGGAACTGCTGAATTCCTTTAAAGCAGTGGTTCTCAACCTGTGTATCCCCAGGCGTTTTTGCCTACAACTCCTGGAAATCCCAGCCAATTTACTAGTTGTTGGGAATTCTGGGAGTTGAATGCCAAAACACCTGGGAACCCACAGGTTGAGGACCACTGCTTTAAAGGGACATGAACAGTTTATCAGCAGGGCTTTTCCATCTGGAAGTTGTTTTTCTTGCATTTTGGGTTCCAGTGAAATATTTCTTGAGTCCCAAGACCAAAAATGATGCAATATTGTCCATCATGGCTGCTTATGCAATGCATTGTGAGTTGCTGTTATTCCATCCCAAATTATCAGGTAGATCATTGCATAGCAAAGGTCCACGATTTCATGAATTGCTGTTGAATTTTGTCACTATTTTCTAGGTCACTGTTTAAGAAACAGATGGTTAATATGCAATCATACCATTAAAATGTATACATATTAATGATATGGATTAATTATATGAATGATAATAGTATCTGCTTGTTTTCTGCTGCCCTGGAGACTAGGACGCTGAACAAGGGCTTCAAACTACAGGAAAGGAGATTCTACCTAAACATTATGAAGTATTTCCTAATGGTGAGAGATGTTCAGCAGTGGAACTCTCTGCTCCAGAGTGTGGTGGAGGATCCTTCTTTGGAGACTTTGAAACAGAAGCTGGATGGCCATCTGTTGGGGGTGCTTTGAATGCAATTTTCCTGCTTCTTGGCAGGGGGTTGGACTGGATGGCCGTTGAGATCTCTTCCAACTCTATGATTCTATAATGTTCTTCAACAATAACATATTTTTCTTTAGATCAATATTGTTCTTGTTCATTCTCTTTCTCCAAGATCTCCCTCACATATCCAAAAGTTGCACTGTTTTTAAGATTGTGAAATGTTATTTTAGCTCACTCATGTCAATTTTTGAAAGAAGATTTCAATTCATTTTCTCCTATGACCAATATAAAGCCAATATCGTCACAAATGTCAACATCTAGAAATCTTTCTCTGTGCTCTTCCCTCTTTGCAAGGTCAATGACCATAAAGCTGTTGGTGGCATGCCTTCAAGCATGTACAAAACTCAGTATCACAATGAAAAAGATTAAGATGAAGAGCACAACTAATATTCAATTTATTCCTTGATTCCAAGAGCAAGCGTAAATGTACACATCTGAATTAGCTCTCTCATCTCACTGCACTCAGACCCAAAGCTTCAAAGACCAGATTATGGTTTGTCAAGATAAATCTTCTTAAACAGATCAAAGCTTTGGTATTTTAAAAAGCACCTTACAAATAAGAAGCCATTTAAACATAGGAATTGCACTTAAAAGAGAGCTCCGAATGCATACAAATAATTTCAAAAAGGTGAAGGGCAGACAAGAGCCCTTAACTATAGCTGCAAAACTTCACAGGCAGAAGAAATACTCTCCCCATGTAATGTTACCTGCCATAGATTATGAATACCAATGATCAAGGAATATATGTGGGCAAGTCATACCATTTTGTTAGAATCCCATCCTCTGCCAAACATTAGCATGTGCAAGAGAATCAAAGATCACACCGTGTTTTAGGAAAAGCAGGTCACTGAACAGAATTACGATGAATACATATATTTCACCATTTGGTTGAACGGCTGACTGCCTTGAGGAAAAACAGCCTTCCTACTATATAAGCATCTTGAAATATAGGAGACAGCTAAAGCAGTGGTTTTGTACTGTGAAAACTGGCAATTTCCCCCCAACTGTGCTCACTGAGTACAATTGTTTTTTTTCCACCATGGACATTTGCAGACGACTGGGAACGAATGGATTTGCAATCAACACTGGTCATTGAGGCACCACTTTAAGAAGCTCTGCTATAAAAAGTCTCACCTGAGGACTAAACTAGATCAAATATGAAATGTACATGTTTGTTGCATTCATGTTAACTGTGGAGGTTCATGTTGGTTGTGAGGAGTTGATTCTAGTGCATCCTCTCTGAAACGGTTATTATAATGTAAAACAGCGGTTTCAATGGAGATCCTGTGCTCAGTATGGCAGAAGGAGGAATGTTAACCTGACCTCCAGCTGTCATTTTGATAACAACAGCACTCATACCACCCACATGTACATAATTAACATGTAATATAATAGCAGTGTGTATGTATGCGTGTATTTAGGTAGGGAGAAAGCTCAGTTAGGGTGAAATTACTCAGCCGATCTTGAATCGTGTGATTAGTCCAGCTACAAGGCAGCACAATATTGTAAGAGTGAAAGAACAATAATACAGTGTTCCCTCCCTACTTTGCGGTTTGCTTTTCGCGGACTTACTGTTTTGCGGTTTTCCTTCCTTGCTACTCACTGGGCTGAGTCCTGGTTCTGTCACCAGGACATTGCCCAGTGAGTAGCGAGTGAGCAAGGGAAGGCAGGTGAGTGAGGGAAGGAGGGTCACAAAGGCAGAAGCAGCGGCAGAAGCAGGAGCCTGAAAGAGGTGGCCAGGCTCCTGCTCCTGCTGCCCTTGCCACCCTCGCTCGCTCACTCACTCACCCGCCCTCCCTCGCTCACTCACTGGGCCAGGTGCCAGTGGCAGAACCAGGACTCGGCCCGGTGAGTAGCGAGCGAGGGAGGACAGGTGGGTGAGCGAGCGAGGAAGAGAGGGAGGGCTGCAAAGGCAGAAGCAGGTCTATTGTATATAGCGTCCCTAATTTGCAGATTTTCACTTATTGCAGGTGGTCCTGGAACATAACACCCATGATAAGTGAGGGAACATTATATAGACCCATCAGTCTGGCTTTAAAAAATGTAATAGATCACAGATGTCCTAATTTAGATTCCGGAATCAAGCATAATTAGATGTGCATATAATTTGGTTGGCCAACTAAGTAGTCTTTGAAAAGGAGAGAGCACGAAACTCTGGTCTCTGGACAGTTGCCCTTGGTGCTTTGTTTTGTCATTTCTTCTGAACTGACAATTTTCTGCACCTTTTATATCTTGCTATCACAAATCTCTGCACATGGCGTGATGTCAGCTTTGTTTCCATCTGGTGGCAGACAACATGATGAGGCCTCTGAGCCCATCTAGAAATGGTATCTTTGCACCCCGTGTTCAGCTGTTGGTTGGTCTCCTTCTCCCACAGAGAAACACCAGCTGTTCTAAAGCTCTTATCTTAGTTGTCTGAATTTTCCTTTCCCTTCTCTGTATCACAGGCCTTCTGGATCAATATCAATTTAAAATTAAAGTACTTTATAATTTGTCAAACAATTTAAAGTCTGCCAAATCTACCTTTTTATGGGCATGTTTTGGAAATTTTGATCTCGGTCAGGTCATGTCAGGTAATGCTACTTAATGCCCTTTCCTTTTCAGCTTTCTTTCAAGACAATTAATAATAATAATAATAAAATAATAAAACTTTGTTTATATTCCGCCCTATCTCCCCGAAGGGACTCAGGGTGGATTCCAATCACAAAAAGACAAGTATTCAATGCTTGAATACAACAACCAATACATTCACAATAGCAAAAAACAATAACCCAACATATAGAAACAAATTATAAGTTAACATCTAAAACTCAGATAAAATATAACCTATCAATCAATATAGAACAAAGCAACAAACAAAAGCCTCAATTTGCCAGAGCCAACTGAATTCCTTTGGGGTGTATTAAGTAGATTATTGCCAAAGATGTTAACTGGGTTAGCAAGGTAAACAGGGCCTGGAGACGGATGACAGATATTAATCAGAGGTATAGGAACAGTATCATTATCTAATCCTCCTCCTCCTCTTCATAAGCCAATTAGCAGAAGTATGTTTTCAGTTGTTTTTTGAACCACTCCTCATAAGCCCCCTTCTCTTTGTTTCCTTAGGGAGGGAGTTCCATAGCTGGGGGGTGATCACGGAGAAGGCCCTTTTTCTCATTCCCACCAGCCGTGCTTGAGACAGGGGTGGGACCAAGAGCAGGGCCTCCTCTGATGACCACAGTGTCTGAGTTGGTCTATAAGGGGAGATGTGGTTAATCAAATTGCCCCATTCATATCACATTCTCTCTATAATATTACTGTATTGCAAAGCATGACTAATGTTATATTATTCATATAGTAAAATAACATCACCTAGAATTAAGAATACATGGATCCATGAACTATTTGATATTTATATGGTAATGTAAAGCATTACAATCATACTTAAATGGAAAACTTGCCATAATTTGATCTAACAACTCTTCTGACTTCAAGATTCTCTCCCTCCTGAGCCTGTAATTTATTTACATTATTTTTATTTTTTATTATAAACCAGCCTCTGAGAACATAATCTAAAAGACATCAAATAAATTGCTCAAATAAAACCAGTTTTTTTATAGCGGTCCCCAGGGACCTATCTTATAGCTCAAGAACCTAAGAGTTAGTTTATCCTCATTAGTATTAAAAGCCCCTCCACAGTGGCTCTGAAAACGACACACAATGTGAATTTATTTTATCTTGTTACTTCTAGGCATTTCTACCTCCCTTCTATCAAGAGATAACCAGAGCAGTGATGAATCACATAGAGAAGTCTCTAGAACTGTGAAAGATTGCTTGCTATTCCCAATGTTCCAGTTTATCAAAAACCAGACAAGCTAATGCTATGCCTATCAAGACCAGAGAGACCCCCTAATGTGCCTATCTAAATCCCTCAGGAGAGATTTAGAACCTATGCAGGGTAGACACAGGCAAACAATACTCCCAATTTGGGGACGGGGGGGACGGGGGGGGGGACAACACATATTTTCAGAAAAATTAAAGTGCACTCTTTACATATTGAAAGTCACCTTGTACTTTAGAAACATCAAATGTAGTCTGTATAACTTGGTTTGGCAAAACATTCCTGTGTTTGGCATGTTTAAATACAATTTATTCAGATTTTTTAGAAGTTATTATTAAAATAATGATGATTATGATTATTAGGCACATATGGAGCTTCAAGGTCCTGAACTGTTAAGAAATTGTAAGGTACCACTTTCATTTTGCCAGTTTATGAATAATAGGGAGAAAATGAAAACAAGAAATTGTTAGCACTAGTAAAACAAAGAAAACTATAATTTCTTGCCTCATCTAGTAAAGGTAAAGATTTTCCCCTGACATTAAGTCCAGTCATGTCCGACTCTGGGGGTTGGTGCTCATCTCCACTTCTAAGCCGAAGAGCCAGCGTTGTCCGTAGACAACTCCAAGGTCATGTGCTGAAGAGGTGCTTATTGATCTACTCACATTTGCATGTTTTCAAACTGCTAGGTTGGCAGAAGCTGGGGCTAACAGCGGGAGCTCACAGAGCTCCCTGGATTCAAACCTGCGACCTTTCAATCAGCAAATTCAGCACCTCAGCAGTTTAACCCACTGCGCCACCGGGGGCTGCCTCATGTACTCCTCTATAATGTTAAGTAGACATAAAGCACTCGTTCCTATGAAAAAGGAAGCAAGTACTGAAATTGCTATGATTTGATGCTGTGCATAGTATTGAGAAGACAATTATGCTGGGGAAGGTGGAAGGTAAAAGGAAGAGGGGCCGACAAAGGGCAAGATGGATGGATGGCATCCTTGAAGTGACTGGACTGACCTTGAAGGAGCTGGGGGTGGTGACGGCCGACAGGGAGCTCTGGCGTGGGCTGGTCCATGAGGTCACGAAGAGTCGGAGATGACTGAACAAATGAACAACACGGTATTGTATAAAGACTTTATTGTTATACACTTTTTAGAAATAATTTGGGATAGTAAATATATTACTTACTTACTCATATCCTGCTTTTCTCCCACAAATGGGTCTCAAAGCAGTTAACAAATAAGAAAGACAATTACATAATACATTTTTTTTTTTACAAAAATACAAAAACCACCATCCCACCCAACATATAGCAAGAAATACAGACACTGCAAAACACAAGTTACATAAATATAAATAGACATAAAAATAATCACATATATCATAATTATAAAGTTCCTGTGCCTCAGGCCAGTAAGGTTGTCCTAACATGTTAAAAACATTTGACATTAAACTAACCAACTCTGAGCTTCAAGTCTTGACCATGTGAGTCTGAACTGGCCAAGATGACTGCAATTTTATCTTGTCAGGGAAGGCCTGCTTACTCATTCTAACTATGTTATCTATAGTGTAAAATAAAGTATTCTATAACTGAAATTTTTAAAAATTAAAGATTTCAAGAGATAAAAAACAGGAAAAAACTGTTATTTCCCCATATTTTCCAGAGTTTTCTTCCCCATGTTATCAATCCCCAAGAAAACATGGCCCATGATAGACCCTGGCTCTTTGGTGGGTCTGAAGCCTGCAAGGGAAAACAGATTCCAATACAGATATATGCCTCAGGGTTTTCACCTTTGTTTGTGTATAAGACTGTAAAAAAATAGAAGAAAGCAAACCAGATTAGAGAATAAAAAAGGCATAAGACCAACAGGCATTTTCTCTTTTCCGTCACATCCACATTGAATATCACAGCTGCCCAGTTGGTGAGTCAGAGAGGACCACAGCGGCATACGTTGCATTGCCTCTGACGTCTTTGCCAGCGTGAGTCAGAGGTCTCTGGAGGAATGGGATTCTGCCTCCAAGCAGAGCAAGGATGGCTCTGGCTCCATCAGCACACCTGTCCAAGCATTTCCCACCTATACATTTAGCCTAGTAGTAGATCTAAGAAGGCATATCTCAGCAACTGGAATTGGCCATAAACATAAGCATACCCCACGATTTTCACCAAAAACAGCAGAAGATGCTAGATGGGGATAGGTCTAGACTTCTACAAGTGGAAGACCTAGGACTCTACCACACAGCTGAATAAAACCCCTCATTATCTGTTTTGAACTGGAATATAAGGCAGTATGGTCTCAGATAACTCAGAGCCCTTCCACACAGCCCTATATCCCAGAATATCTGTTTTGGACTGGGTTATCTGAGTCCACATGCCATATATTCCGGTTCAAAGCAGATAACGTTTCTACTGCTCCCTCATTTGGATGAAGATGAAGAAGCCTCATTCTGTTCATCTTACAAAGACTATGTAAGTTTGTTGCACTTTTTGTAACATTGCAAGCTTATGTTTTAACTCTGCTGATAAGAGTAAAGTTTTTCTCTTCCTTTTCCTCTTGCCTGGGTGCAATGTTATTGCGTCTTCTGCTTTGGACCAGACTAAATTCCGCTTAAACTTCATGGACCATCCAGTCCAAACCCCTGCCAAGAAGCAGGAAAATTGCATTCAAAGCACCCCCGGCAGATGGCCATCTAGCCTCTGTTTCAAAGCCTCCAAAGAAGGAGCCTCCACCACATTCTGGGGCAGAGAATTCCACTTCTGAACAGCTCTCACCATTAGGAAGATTTCCTAATGTTGAAGTGGACTCTCCTGTCCTGTAGTATGAAGCCATCGTTCAGCATCCTAGTCTCCAGGGCAGCAGAAAACAAGCTTGCTCCCTCCTCCCTATGACTTCCCCTCACCTATTTATACATGGCCATCATGTCTCCTCTCAGTCTTCTCTTCTGCAGGCTGAACATGCCCAGCTCTTTAAGCCGCTCCTCATAGAGCTTGTTCTCTAGACCATTGATCATTTTAGTCTCCCTCCTCTGGACACCTTCAAGCTTGTCAACATCTCCCTTCAATTGTGGTGCCCAGAATTGGACACAGTGTGATTCCAGTTATGGTCTGACTAAGGCAGAATAGAGGGGTAGCATGACTTCCCTGTATTTAGACACTATACTCCTATTTATGCAGGCCAAAATCCCATTGCCTTTTTTTGCCACCGCACAACATTGTTGGCTCATGTTTAACTTGTTGTCCACGAGGACTCCAAGATCTTTTTCATGCATACTGCTGTCAAGCCAGGCATCCCCCATTCTGTATCTTTGCATTTCATAAAGCTGCAAGTAGAAATAGAGTCCAACAACCTTCTCAGTGCAGGATCTCCAGCTAATACCACCCCAGTAAATTATTGTGTTGTATATATTTGAAGACACCCAGAAAAAGAGAGCACACTATCATTCTAGACTAGTGTTTCTCAAAGTCTGCTCCATCAGATGTTTTGGACTTTGCCTCCCACAATTCGTAACAGCTGGTAAGTTCACTGGGATTTCTGGGAGCTGAAGTCTAAAACACCCAGAGAAGCAGTACTGGAGAAACGTTCTAGACAACTTGTTCCAGTGCCAAACTATTCTTACTATCAAGAAGATTCTTCCAATGTTCAATTGAAGTCTATCATCCAGTAGCTTAAAACCATTAGACCTAGTTCTACCCTCTGAGGCAGCAGAGAATAGGCTTGCCCCTTCCTCTTTGTGTCAGTCCTTGAAGTATTTAAAGGGTGCAATCATGACAACCCTCAATCTTCTTGTCACCAAGCTGAACATGCCTAACTCCTTCAACCTTTCATCATACATTTTGTTCTCCACAGCTCTTATCATTCTTGTTGTCCTTCTCTCAACCTATTACAACTTGTCTATATCTGCCAAGAGCTTTCCTTCCAATGGCTTGGAGCCTTCAAAATTGCAAATCACAATATTTATACATTTCAAGGCTTCAAGATTTTCAAAGCACAGACTGCTGACTTTTGCCTCGGGGCCTGAACAATCACCAATATATAGGCAGGACAGCAGAGTGTCTGCAGAAGACCTTCAACCAGTTTCTTGGCACTGGGTTGGCAAATTCCTTTTCTTATCCCACATGCCCCATACAAACTGAAAGAACATAAATGTATTTTTACCACTCCAGCTTTTTTTCTATAACCAGTGATCTCCACATTCAAATCTTCCAGGTGTTTTGGATTTCAATTTCCAGAAGCCTCAGCTGCCTTTATTAATGATCAGGGATACTGGGAGCTGAAGTCCAGTGTTTGGGGAACATTGTGTCACACACACACTGTTTCAGAGAGTACATTTTAGAATATAGCAGAAACAGGCACTCAAGGGCTTTTCCTAACATCCAATATATAAAAAGGCCCTAGGATATCTGCAACATGTATGCTCAGCCTGCAGCTATTTTTGTAGCGTATTTCATTAAAACTTAATGGATGTTAATGCTATGTTAAGAGTGCTGTCTATGGTTTTCTGTCCCTCGTAAATACAGAAACATTAACATCAATGAGGCTTATGCACTGATAACAAGATTTGGCTTGTCAAATTCTGGAAGGCCACGAAAACCTTGGTATTTACAAATCCTTGATCAATCTGTAAAGGCCCCCTCGGGTCCAGCACAAGCCGAAAAGCACCTTGTACTCAATTCCTATTAAGGCTATGAAGAGATAGAAAGCAGCATCACGAAATCCAGATTCTCAGAGGGGCAGAAATATTTTTTTGTTGATAAATGACGGAGAACTATACCATTGAGTCACATCTTGCTATCTTGAGCAAGGAAGGTGTTCCACTTGCAGTGACTAATCATATGAATATAACATCTGGGATGTAATAAAGGTAGGAAACAACGTAATAAAAAAAGGGAGATGAGACAACGGTTTTAAAACTGAGTTTTTCCTACTCATCTACCATCACTGAATGGAACTGAGTAAAATCTTTATGGCTCCACTGAATTGAACAAGGAGCTGCCACTTATTAAGTATCACCTGTCCATTATATGCATATAATCACTTCCATGTTAGATGTTTGTAATTATCCTTAAATTAGGAGAACAATACTATTCCTCTCTTCTGTTTCCCTAGATTGCTAATCAGGTGAGGTTATATCAGAAAACTAAGCTGCTATATCATTGATTCACAAATCAGTTACATAAACATGATGTAGTTAAGTAAAGGTAATGGTTTTCCCCTGACATTGTCCAGTCGTGTCTGACTCTGAGGGTTGGTGCTCATCTTTATTTCTAAGCCAAAGAGCCAGCATTGTCTAGAGATACCTCCAAGGACATGTGGCCAGCATGACTGCATGGAGTGCTGTTACCTTGTTGCCAGAGCAGTACCTATTGATCTACTCACATTTGCATGTTTTCGAGCTGCTAGGTTGGCAGAAGCTGGGGCTAACAGCGGGAGCTCACACCGCTCCCCAGATTCGAACCTGTGACCTTTCGGTCAGCAAGTTTAGCAGGTCAGTGCTTTAACCCACTGTGCCATTGAGGGCTCCTTTGATGTAGTTAATTATTAACCCAATGGCCATCAATAGGTTAATATTATCTTACTATATTAGAAATAGAGCCCTTTGGTGGCACAGAGGGTTAAACGGCTGAGCTGCTGAACTTGGTGACCGAAAAGTTAGGGGTTTGAATCTGGGGAGTGGAGTGAGCTCTTGCTATTAGCCACAGCTTCTGCCAACGGAGCAGTTCAAAAACTTAATGTCAAGGGGAAAGCTTTATCTTTTCATTAGAAATACAGTTCATATCAAATGCCTCATGGGGAGATTTAAATTTAATCTTACGCTCTTGTAAAATTACAATTCTCACAATAAACCAACAAGCAGAACCTATCCAAAAGGTTGCTACTGAATACCTTCAAGTCATTTCCAACTTATGATGACTCTAAGGGAGTAAGATCTGTTCAGAGGAGGTTTGCTTTTGCTTGAGACCAAGAAAGTGCAACCTGCCCAAGGTCACCAAGTGGGTTTTCATGAGTAAGTAGTTATTTAAATCCAATGCCCTAGTCTAATACCCAAACCACTACATCACTCCATGGCTCCCATCAGCAAATACATCAGGAAAAAATATGCGTAAGCAAGAAATGGCTAAACTAGATGAATCCATGGTAATATGAACATTGCTAGTAAATGGATGGATAATAGCAGATTGTAAAACCATTGCTTGTATATAAACTGAATATCCGAGATATAATAATTAATATATTTTAAAACAGGGAGGAAAGGCATATCTGTCACATTCACTGCAATAGACTCATGCTGCCAAAGGTTCTTCCTCCTACCTGGATTAAAACAGACCTTTAACTTAAAACAGGAGGTATTTAGAAACTGAGAGTGGTTGAACAGGAAGCAGCAAGATCAATATTTCTGTCTTCAGACCTTCTTCAGACTCATTAGGCAGTAATAACTTCGTGTAATCTGCCAAAGGGAAGGACAAACCTTTCAATGCTGCTCTGAACTATTTAGTCTAGTCAGGTACTTAGAATTCCCTCAAATAACAAATTTCAAGAAACCATTAAAAAAGAGGCTGAAGATTAAATCAGGGCACCTTGGGATGTATAGTTCAGAGTGATGTTTAGTGTGCGCTGGTCTACAATCCCAAGTATTTTATGAAACAACAAATTCCAGAATTCTTTAAAGTTAAAGTGGTATAAAACTGCTATAACTGTAGATAGATACACCTCTAGCCAAAGGTTTCTTTTCTAACACCTTAGACCTCCACAACAAAAAGGAGACCTCCTGAGAAGAAGCACAGGACCATTCTGAAATGCAACAGGCAGATATACACATTGTCAGCAAGGTATCTATAGATAACATGATTGGTTTTGCTTTTTAGGTTCATGGCAGAGACATGACCAAACAGGATACAGATCTTGCCCACAGGTCTACCACATTTCCTCCTTTTCTAGCCACCTCACTTCTTTTAGATTCTACAAATACAATATTTTGTCAGCTCCACTGGCTGCCAGTCTGCTGCTGAGCACAATTTAAAGTGCTGGCTTTAGCCTATAAAGCCCTAAATGATTCTGGCCCAACTTACCTGTCCAAATGTATCTCCCTCTATGAATCATCTTGGAGGTTAAGATCTTCTGGGGAGGCCCTGCTCTCGGTCCCGACTCCTTCGCAAATGCGATTGGCGGCGGAGAGAGATACGGCTTTCTCATTGGTAGCCCCTCAGCTGTGGAACTCCCTCCCCAGTGATATTAGATTGGCCCCTTCCCTCCTGGCCTTCAGAAAGAAGGTGAAAATGTGACTTTAGGATCAAGCCTTTGGAGAAGAATTGTAGTGCAGTAGATGGGTACGGAATATGTGCAATGACTACTGGAATGGCCTCAGATTACAACTGTGGATGGCGTGGTTTTAATAGTGAATGTAATGTTTTAAAATGTTTTAATGTATATTTATTTAAATTTAAATGGTTATTTTAGTTGTATGTTGTTTTAAGGCATTGAATAGTTGCCTATTAGAGAGGCACATTGAGTCCCCTTCAGGGTTGAGAAAGGTGGGGTATAAATATGATAAATAAATAAATAATCTTCCTATTTCCATTTCACTACAAATCTGGGGCTACAACATACATACCACCACAACACTCCCCCCCCCCCCTCCTGCAATTGTTATTCCCCTGCATTACAGTCCTGGCTATCCACTCACACTTCATATAGCCATCATCTTGTGGAAGGAAATATCTTCTCATTTCAACACCATATCCCCAATTTAGCCTCCCTGGTCAAGAAATTGCTGAGCAAAGGACTCCATTAGTAACTCAAATAGTAAGAAAACGGTGACCTCAGACAATCATTCTATGTCAAAATGCAACAACAGGGCAGGGACTAATGCCTCACAGCACTACTTTCCTTCTCAGACACAGAATATACAGGCAACAACTCCATATGGAAACAGTTTCTTCCCTCAAACAGACAAGCAAAAATCTTTCATGGTCTTAAAACTGAGGTAGAAATTATGTAGTTCTCCATATGTTGTCAGTGTAACACGCACAAGCCTCAGCTAGCATTGCTAGTGGAGAGGAACAATGGGAGTTGAAATTCAACATCTTGAAGAGACACAAATTGCCAAACCTCATCTAAAAAGATGAAGAATTGTCAGATAACGCCACTTAAAACAGAGTTTCTCAGGATTGAGTACCCATCATCAGATATAAAAAATTCACACCTGTACTCACTGGGTTGCTGTGAGTTTTCGGGGCTGTATGGCCATGTTCCAGAAGCATTTTCTCCTGACGTTTCACCCACATCTATGGCAGGTTGTGAGATCTGTTGAAAACTAGGCAAGTGGAGTTTTATATATTTGTGAAATGTCCAGCATGTGGGTGAAACATCAGGAGAATATGCTTCTGGAACATGGCCATACAGACCAGTGAGCGAAGCAGGCCAGAGAAGGAGGCTCTAAAACTGCTGTCTCCCAGCTGCTCTTTGTTTAACATCTTTGCCTGCAAGAACAGGAGAAAGAAGGTGTTCTGGCTACTCACTCCTATACCAGTGAGCGAAGCAGGCCAGAGAAGGAGGCTCTAAAACTGCTGTCTCCCAGCTGCTCTTTGTTTAACATCTTTGCCTGCAAGAACAGGAGAAAGAAGGTGTCTTGGCTACTCACTCCTACACCAGTGAGCGAAGCAGGCCAGAGAAGGAGGCTCTAAAACTGCTGTCTCCCAGCTGCTCTTTGTTGTCCCGGTAAGATGGCGGGAGTTCCGGTAGGATGGTGGCGTGGTAGGAGCAGCGAACCTTAGCTCCTGCAGAGGAAAAGAAGTTTACCATCCAAATTCGGCAGCCTGGGTCACAGAAAACCTCTCCTATAGTTGTCAATCCAGGGTCACGAAGGTGGCCTTGGGGAAACAACTGAAGGAGCGTTGCAGGAGCGCCGACAGAGACAGAGGCAGAACTGGAAAGAAGAAGGAGGTAGAGCGGCCAGCCACCATTGCAGCCCGTGGCTTGCAAACTTGCAAACTTGCTCCCTCCCTACTCCTCACTCCCCTTGACCGCACGCCGTCCCCTGCTCACCTTTTCTGGCGTTTGGGCGGAATTGAGGCTGCTCGGGCGAAGGGCGAGTACCATCCCTCCGTGCCTGCTCGGGGACACGCTTCGCCGCGTCGGCCCGGGCTCCAGGACGTGCCGGACCGAAGACGCGCTGACGCCGGACCGAAGACTCCGTGGCCTTGCTCTGCTCTGTGGCCTTTGCGGCCTTTGCGGCCTCCGTTTTTGGCCCTGCGGCCTTCCGTTGGCGGCTTGCCGGGTCATTCTGCCGCTACTGCTGTTTCCTGTGGCTGCTGGGAGGAGGCCTATCCGGAGCCGGCTGCCGACTGCGGAGCGACCCCTGCGGCCTTTGCTGACTGCTTTGCGGCCTTTGCGGCCTTGCTTTTCGACCTTGGCGGCCTTCCTGGCGGCTCGCCAGGCTGTTGCGCCGCTACTGTTGGTTCTCCGCGGCTGCGGGGAGGAGGACTGTCCGGAGCCGAGAGGGAACGTTGCTGCTCCAGTTGACTGGCCCCTTGGGTTTCTGGGCCTCCGTTGTCCTGGCTGCCTTCGCTCTGGCTTTCGGTCAGCTCACAATTTGTTCCCTCCCTATTCCTTGATCAGCCTTCCAACGCACCATCTTGAGGGCTGGCTGTTGGCCAGCTTTCCAACGCGCTGGCCTCATCGCCCTCCAACGCGCTACCGCCATCTTGAGGCTTGGTCTGCTTGTCCAGGACTTGGTCAGCCCTCTTAACATCTAAGTATATGACCTTTAGCAGGCCTGGAAGTGTTTTACCCTGCAGGACAATTAGAAAACAGAACCAACACTAGCCGCTGGCTACGACTATCTTTCCACCACCTTATTGAAAACTGCCGCCATCGCATGTGATCTCTAACATCTCACTTGCCAACCATCAATTTCCGGAGTATTGTGTTGACCATCTTCTGGCCCCAGCATTTTGGCATTTGGGCATCTCGTTGCTTCCAATTTCAGATAGAATCTTAGATAGACTGTGTTGACCATCGTTTTTAATTCCGTCTGTTTGACTTTTGATTGTGTGGACCATCCTTGTTTATTGCTAATTGCTAATTAATTCAACTCCATGACCAGTTGGTTACCTTGTGCACTTTACTAATTGTTGATCTTGCACTTTATGCCACTAGCACTTTAAACGACTTTTCGGTGCATTTAGCCAACTACAGCACTTTAATCTTGATTGTATAGCTAGTACCGATGCAGGCCTCCATGACGCATTTTAATTAACACCTTGGGTTATTAAGCCATCGCATTTATATTGTTGTTCTATTATATTGTGTTAAAACACCATCAGTAATTTAACAGCGTAATCCCTGCTCTAACTGTGTGTAACTTCTACCACCCATGTTTCCATCTGCTCCTTGGCAGCTGTTGACTTGGTTGCTAATTTTATATGTGGGTAAGGATAAATGGAATAGTGCGAGGGATCTTGAATATAGCTTAACGGGACTGAAGTACACCTGGAAGGATAAGCTATGGCAAAATGCAATTATAACATCGTATGTAAACCATAACGATCCCTGGTTTATTAGTATAAGCACCAAATGCGTCATGGAGGAGGGAGAGGCTTCCGTTAACCGAGGAGCCCCCATAGAAGTCGTGGTGGGGAAGGGGAGATACGGGAAAAGGAGACCTTTAATTCGGCCTAGGGAACGTGGAACAACTTTAGTAATCCCAAATCGGTCTCCTGATACGGTAAGCAGGTGTAACCAGGATGGCGGTCCCTCGGGATTGAAAGTGGTGCTGTTGAACGCCAGATCTGTCAACGGCAAAACAACTGTCATCCAGGATTTAATCTTGGATGAGCGGGCAGATCTGGCGTGCATCACGGAAACCTGGCTGGACGAAGCTGGAGGTGTAAATCTGACCCAGCTTTGTCCACCCGGGTTCTCTGTGCAGCATCAACCGAGATCCGGAGGGCGGGGAGGCGGGGTTGCAGTAGTCTATAGAGATTCTATTTCTCTGACCAGGACCCCCATCCCGCAGTCAACAAATTTTGAATGCGTCCACCTGAGGGTGGGTGACCGGGACAGATTAGGGATTCTGTTAGTGTACCGTCCACCTCGCTGCACTACAGTCTCCCTACCTGAGCTAGCGGGGGTAGTCTCGGACCTGGCATTGGAGTCCCAGCGGCTGCTTGTGCTGGGGGACTTCAATGTCCATGCTGAGGCTGCCCTAACGGGAGCGGCTCAGGACTTCATGTCTACCATGGCGACCATGGGTCTGTCCCAACAAGTATCTGGCCCCACCCACAGTGCTGGACATACATTGGACTTGGTTTTCTGTCAGGGATGGGAGGAAGGTGGCGGTGTTGAGGAGTTATCCATCTCTCCGTTGCCATGGACCGACCACTTCCTGGTCAGCTTTAGACTTACTGCGCCCCTTAACCTCCGCAGAGGTGGAGGACCTATTAAATTGGTCCGCCCCAGGAGGCTTATGGATCCGGAAGGATTCCTGATGGCTCTTGGGGATTTTCCCGCCACCGCGGTTGGTGATCCTGTTGATGCCCTGGTCGCTCTCTGGAATGGGGAGATGACCAGGGCAATAGACACGATCGCTCCAGAACGTCCCCTCTCAAGTAGCCGATCTAAACCGGCCCCTTGGTTTACTGAGGAGCTGGCGGTGTTGAAGCGAAAGAAGAGGGAACTAGAGAGCGTGTGGCGTTCGGATCCGAGCGAGTCAAACCGAACACGGTTTGTGGCCTTTTTAAGGTCATATGCCGCGGCAATAAGAGCCGCTAAGAAAACTTTCTTCGCGGCCACTATTGCGTCTGCAAAGAACCGTCCGGCTGAACTGTTCCGAGTTGTCAGAGGCCTTTTAAAACCCACCATTCAGGATGGGTGCCCTGATGACTCGGCTGCTCGCTGTGAAGCTTTTGCTCGGTTCTTTGCAGACAAAGTCGCTTTGATCCGCTCTGGACTGGACGCCGCATTAACGGCAGTCTCTGAGGATGTAACACGAGCATCTGCTTGTCCGATTTTGATGGATTCATTTCAATTGGTTCAAACCGAGGATGTGGACAAGGTGCTTGGAGGGATGAGAGCCACCACATGCATCCTAGACCCCTGCCCATCCTGGCTTCTAAAGGAGGCCAGAGGGGGATTGGCCGAGTGGGTTAAGGTGGTGGTTAATGCCTCCCTTCGGGAAGGCATTTTTCCAGCCAGCTTAAAGCAAGCTGTGATAAAACCGCTGTTGAAGAAGCCATCACTGGACCCCACTCAATTGGTAAACTATCGGCCTGTTTCCAATCTTCCCTTTTTGGGCAAAGTCATGGAACGTGTGGTGGCCTCACAACTCCAGGCATTCTTGGTAGACACGGATTATCTAGATCCGGCACAGTCTGGCTTTAGGCCGGGACATGGTACCGAGACAGCCTTGGTCGCCTTAGTGGATGATCTCCGTCGGGAGCTCGACAGGGGGAGTGTGTCCCTGTTGGTGCTACTCGACCTCTCAGCGGCCTTCGATACCGTCGACCACGGTATCCTTCTGGGACGCCTCGCGGGAATGGGTCTCGGAGGTACTGTTTTGCAGTGGCTCCGGTCATTCCTCGAGGGTCGGTCTCAGAAGGTGTCACTGGGGGACTCCTGCTCTACCCCACAACCTTTGTCTTGTGGGGTTCCTCAGGGTTCAATACTGTCCCCCATGTTATTTAACATCTACATGAAGCCGCTGGGTGAGATCATCCGGAGTTTCGGAGTGCGGTGTCATCTGTACGCAGATGATGTCTAACTCTGTCACTCCTTCCCACCTGCTACTAAGGAGGCTGTCGAAGTCCTGAACCGGTGCTTGGCCGCTGTGACGGTCTGGATGGGGGCGAACAAATTGAAATTGAATCCAGACAAGACAGAGGTGCTCCTGGTCAGTCGCAAGGCCGAACAGGGTATAGGGTTACAGCCTGTGTTAGACGGGGTCGCACTCCCCCTGAAGACACAGGTTCGCAGTTTGGGTGTGATCCTGGACTCATCGCTGAGCCTGGAGCCCCAGGTTTCGGCGGTGACCAGGGGAGCATTCGCACAGTTAAGACTCGTGCGCCAACTGCGACCGTACCTTGGGAAGTCTGACTTGGCCACGGTAGTCCACGCTCTGGTTACATCCCGTCTTGATTACTGCAACGCTCTCTACGTGGGGTTGCCTTTGAAGACGGCCCGGAAGCTCCAACTAGTCCAACGGGCGGCAGCCATGGTATTAACAGGGGCTGGACGCAGGGAGCACACAACTCCTCTGCTGTACCAGCTTCACTGGCTACCGATTAGCTACCGAGCCCAATTCAAAGTGCTGGTTTTGACCTTTAAAGCCCTAAACGGTTCTGGCCCTACATACCTATCCGAACGTATCTCGGCCTATCAGCCCACCAGGACCCTTAGATCTTCAGGAGAAGCCCTTCTCTCTATCCCACCTGCTTCACAGGTGCGGCTCGTGGGAACGAGAGATAGGGCCTTTTCTGTGGTGGCCCCCCGGCTTTGGAATGCCCTCCCTACTGAATTAAGATCAGCCACCTCGCTAATGGCATTTAGGAAAAAACTAAAAACCTGGATGTTTGAGCAAGTCTTCAATTGACCTTCGATGTGATGTTTTATCTGACCATGGATTAGCAATCAAGATAACGAATTGGATGATGATTTTAACTATGAGATGTCCCGATCTGTATTGGTGGCCCAATACTGTGTATGTTTTTTGTATGTATTTTTATTTTAATTTTATATGCTTAAATGAATTGTATATTTTAACATGTTGTAAACCGCAATGAGTCGCCGCACAGGCTGAGATATTAGCGGTATACAAGCATACCAAATAAATAAATAAAAATAAATAAAAATACAGCCCCGAAAACTCACAGCAACCCAGTGATTCCGGCCATGAAAACCTTTTATAACAGTTTTTTTTTTTACAGTGGACTGTCAGTTAACTGGCACCCATGTGAATTGGTAGATGCCAGACAAAAATAGTTTCTGGTTGCTTGAGAGTTACTATTAAAAACAGCCCTAACTGATACTATATCCTATACTATAAACTTCATATCAACTTGATATTAATATTGAAATGCAATAATTAAAAGCGAATAAAGACAAACTGAATTTAATATAACACAGTTTTACTATATCGACTTAATATTAATATTGCAATAATTAAAAGCAAATAAAGACAAGCCGAATTTAATGTAACACAGTTTTACTATATTATAAACACAGTATTTTACTTAAAGCACTACATTACTTCTTTTTTGTGGCTGTTTGATAGTTCTAGTTACTTGAATTCTGAAGTCTATGTAAGACGTTATTATCCATCCATCTTCTTCAATTGCATGCCTGGTTTAGTGCTGAATTACACAACCCAAGAGTATAGGACAAGTATGAGCCAAGCAAGGTCCTCCAGATGTTGCTGAACTGCACCTCCCAACACTCCTCATCGCTGGCTATCCTGGGCTGGGGCTGATGGAAGATGCAGTCCAACACAATCTGAAGGACCAAATAATTGCCCCAATCTGAGAGCAGCCAAACAAAGAGCCTTATTGAACCAACTGTGCCAATTCCAGCTGCGGTCTCACAAAACTGACTTAGAGATTAATTCTGCAAACAAGGAAGCAGAAAACCATAAGCAGAGCCAGGAAGGATACTGGGATGCACTTCCTCACCACTTTGTGTGGGCTTTCAGTTGGGAATGAGGGGTGTGGTGAGGGGGAAAGATGGAAGAAACATCAATGCTCATTGCTAGAAGGAATCCCAGCATTAATAGAAAAAGGAAGCCCAGTTAAAGCAGGAAGGGTGCAGCTGACATTTGCAACAGGCAGCTGGCTCAAAAGCTGGAAACGGGAAAGCAAGGAAGATGGAGAAAAAGGCCCAGCAAAAGCATGACGTCAGGGACTGAATTAATAAGGAAAACATGGAAGGGGGAGGGAAAAAGGGAGATGGAGAGATCCACTCTGGAAGTAAAAAAGGGGGCGGGAAAGAAAAAGCAGAGAAGGAGAGAAAGAGGGAGCTAGGCGACCCTGATAAGGCTGTGACGTTAGCATCTTGGGCTGCCACGCAAAATGGTGACAATATCACTCCAGAGGGGGTTGGATCCTCAATCGGGGACACACAAAAAGGCGAGAGTTAGGCCAAGGAAGAAGAGGAGCATGTGCTACATTTCCAAGAAGGGAAAAGAGCTTGCCACCCACCCTTCTATGGCATTGGAAGGGGAGGGATTTTCAGGGAGCAAAAAGGAGAAAGGGAAGGGTAACACGGGGCACAACCCATATTTGTGGGCGAGTGGGGCGTAGAGGAGGTGGATCTTTCCCAGAAAAGTGATGCAGGACCTATTGAGAGGGTCCTGTTTCGTCTTTCCAAGTGATGTAGGACTTACTGGCAGGTACTGCATGGTTTGGAAGCACTCAAAGCTCTCCGATGAAAGGGCAACGGGGACAGACAGCCTTTGCAGAAGGTGGGCGTATTCAGAGGCGGCCCTAGAGAACTTACAACGGTAAGCAAATAGTATTTTGGCGCCCCCCCCCCCCCAACCAATCACTGATATATATTTTCTGTTCATCGTGGGAGTTCTGTGTGTCATATTTGGTTCAATTCCATCATTGGTCGAGTTCAGAATGCTCTTTGATTGTAGGTGAACTATACATCCCAGTAACTACAACTTGCATATGTCAAGGTCTATTTTCCCCCAAGATTGCCTCAAGAGCGCCCCTGGGCAAAATCAACTATACTGCAAATGCTTACTTTGCGTAATGGGTTGAGCCGCCCCTGGGCGTATTAGGGGGCCACGGCATTGCAAGTGGGGCCAAACTGCATTCATCATACAGTGTAGACGACCCCCACCCCCCCCCCCCCCCCCAAGGCAATGGGAGACCACGATTCAGCCATGGAAGCCCACTGATTGACGTTGGGATACCTTGCTTTGGAAAGGATGATTTTTCCAAAGAGAAGAGAGTTGATTTGGATGGAGGGAACGAAAAAGAAACCAAGCCAGCGCTTTGCAGAGCAAGCTGCACCTTACCATATGGGACCGAAGGAGCCAAAGGACCGCTGTTACCATCCCTATGCCAACCTAGGGCCCTTCCACCCAGCCCTATATCCCAGAATATCAAGGCAGGAAATCCCACATTATCTGCCCTGATATTCTGGGATATAGGGCTGGGTGGAAGGCCCCCCAGAAAGCAGCAGCACAGCAGAGGCAGTCACGGTGAGACCTCAAAAGCCCCTCAATTTCGAGCACCCCGAGTCTTACCGTGCAGCACTTGCAAGGGGCGATCCCCAAGGGCTGACAATGCCGGCGGTGGCGGGAGCAGCAGCAAGAGGAGGAGGCGACCCAGAGCCCGGGGCAGACTCGGCTGCCACCCCCGCCCCATCCCGGCTGGTGGAGGTGCCCTCCGATGCTCACAGCCCGGGCAGCCGCCGCCTCCTCCACGATCGCCCAGGCTGCTGCTCTTCCTTTTGCTGCTGCTGCTGCTGCAGCTGCACCATGGCTCAAACCTGGCACGCGACGCCCCCTCCAGACCGGCCGCGAGACGCTCGCCTGCCCTGGAGCGCGCGCCCACCGCCTCCCTCCCTCCCAGCCGGCCAATCGCGAGCCACATGCAAAGTAGACCCGGGACTGGAACAGCCTATCACGGCGCCTGGAAAGGACACGCCTCCGTCCGTAGACTCTACGGCCGCGCGCCTCGTAACCACGCCCCTTTCCCCCCAGCCCCCCCTCCCCAAAAGAGAGAGAGAGAGCCCCGCCCCTGCTTCAGGCTCTGCATTAGGCCCTCCGCATCCACATAATATTGTGGCTTAACCGCTTTGGGTCTAGGATCTTAGTTTTACAAGCCTTCTCCCAGCAAACTCCAACTCCCATTATTCCATAGCACTGAGCCATTGTAAATACAATGGGTCTCAAACTGCATTCATTCTCCAGTGTGTAGATGCTTCCTTGGCTGGCACACCTCTTGCTGACTGATCGGTTTCCCCGCCAATCAGGGCGCAGCGAGGCGGTTGCAATCCCACCCCCCGCAAATAGGCACCGAGTCCAGCTCAAGGTTTTGGCCGCTTTCCATTGAAACTTCCTCCACGACGTTCCCCAAAATAGCCCCTTCTAAATCGACAGCCCCTCCGGATTACGCAGCTCCCATTCAGCCCACATCCGACTTCCGCCTCCCTTTTTTTTCCCCTCTTGGACGTCGATGGCGAGGAAGCGAGGACTGCTCGCTGTTGCTTCCAAGGCAGCCAAGGCAGCCTCCCCCGCCTCCCCAGAGCGGATTGCTTCCTTCCACACTCGAGTTCTTTTTAAGGCTGGTGAATATCTGAAGGATGCCTACTCAGTGGGCAATATCGAAGCAAGCTTGCTCCGTTAGGATTGGCATAAAGGGCAGTCACACTGTAGAACTGATGCACTTTGAAACCCTTTTCACTACAGTGCTATAGAATCCTGGGAGTTGTAGTTTTCCAAGGGCTTTGCCCCTCCCTGCCAATGAGTTCGGGTGCCTCACCAGTCTACACCAATTCCACAGCTTTGAGACATAGTCATTAAAGTAGGATCAAACTGCATCAATTCTACAGTGTAGCTGTACCCATACGCTGAGTTTCCCATAGGGAACAATCTAGAACACCTGCATCACATTTTTCTTGTGTTTTCAGACACAGATTTGTCCTATACTAACAGACTTTGTATTTCTAGGTGCAAAGATTACTGCAGATGCAGACTGTGGCCAGGAAATCAGAAGACGCTTACTTCTTGGGAGGAGAGCAATGTCCAGTCTCAATAGAATAGTAAAGAGTAGAGACATCACACTGGCAACAAAGATCCGCCTAGTCAAAGCCATGGTATTCCCTGTAGTAACCTACGGGTGTGAGAGCTGGACCTTAGGGAAGGCTGAGTGAAGAAAGATAGATGCTTTTGAACTGTGGTGTTGGAGGAAGGTTCTGAGAGTGCCTTGGACTGTGAGAAGATCCAACCAGTCCATCCTCCAGGAAATAAAGCCCGACTGCTCATTGGAGGGAAGGATACTAGAGACAAAGTTGAAGTACTCTGGCCACATCATGAGGAGACAGCAAAGCCTAGAGAAGACAATTATGCTGGGGAAAGTGGAAGGCAAAAGGAAGAGGGGCCGACCAAGGGCAAGATGGATGGATAGCATCCTTGAAGTGACTGGACTGACCTTGAAGGAGCTGGGGGTGGTGACGGCCAACAGGGAGCTCTGGCGTGGGCTGGTCCATGAGGTCACGAAGAGTCGGAGACGACTAAACAAATGAACAACAACAAAATGCATGCAAATTAATAAAACCTTTTAAAGGGCCCCCTGGTGGCACAGCGGCTTAAAACCACTGATCTGCTGAACTTCCTGACTGAAAGATTGGCAGTTCGAATCCGGGGAGCAGGGTGAGTGTTACCCCCAGCTTCTACCAACCTAGCAGTTCGAAAACATGCAAATGTGAGTAGATCAATAGTGAGAAGGTAACGGCCTTCCATGCAGTCATGCCGGCCACATGACCTTGGAGGTGTCTATGGACAACGCTGGCTCTTCAGCTTAGAAATGGAGATGAGCATCACCACCCAGAGTCAGACATGACTAGACTTAATGTCAGGGGAAAACCTTTACCTTTACTTTTAAAGTCAAATCTTTTCCCCAAGAGATTAACATATTCAGCTTAGATACATTGTGCAACATCAAGCAAAATTTGCTTAAATGTTGGGTAGATAAATGAGAAGACTACTTGCAGCAGAACTAAATGACGACAACCCCCACACCATTTACTACAATGGGTCCGATCAATGATGTAACAGACCAACAACTTTTAGAGTACTACTTATTCCTCAGTCCTGGCCTTGTCTTACTCAACTGCTGAGTATGCCTGCCCCATGTGAAGCAGGTGAATCTAGCACTGAATGAGATATGTAGAATAATCACAGGATATCTTAAACCTTCACCTGTTCATAGACTCTACAACAGGCATGGGCAAACTTTGGCTCTCCAGGTGTTTTGGACTCCAACTCCCACAATTCCTAACAGCCTCAGGCCCCTTTCTTTCCCTCCTCAGCCGCTTAAGCAGCTGAGGGGGAAAAGGAAAGGGCCCGAGACTGTTAGGAGTTGTGGAAGTTGGAGTCCAAAACACCCGGGGGGCCAAAGTTTGCTTGTGCTTGCTCTTCAAGCTAGCTGGCATTGCCCCGCCCCCAATGTGTGACTGGAAGTTGTTCCTAATTGCGAGAGAAATAAGGTTGAACACTGAGAAAGCAAACCACTGCATGGCTATCAACCTATTCCCGGTAGTCTTAAATCAAGGGAAAGTTTCATGAGAACCATCACTCCTCTGTATGTTCCTCCAGCAACAGGAAGACTATCCTTCTGGGCAGCTAAACCAGGCAATCCCAACTGGATGGCACCCCGCGAGGGTCTTCCTCCAGGGGCAAACCAAGAATGGGCCACTTGGAAGTCCCTGAACAGACTCAGAAGTGGAGTTGTTAGATCAAAAGACAAGCTGGCAAAATGGCACTATCTAGAAGAATCCTCCATCTTGTGTGACTGTGAAGCAGAACAAATAACTGCATATGTATGCTTGCCCACAATGTCCTGCCTCATGTACAGAGGAAGAACTGTTTAAAACTACAGACAATGAGGTTGCTGTTGTGTGTTTTTGGTCTAAAATTATTTAGCTGCTAGTGCTCCCTTTATTTCATCAGCTTTATGAGCTGCTGAACTTGCTGACCAAAAGGTCGGTGGTTTGAAACCGTGGAGTGGAGTGAGCTCCTGCCGTTAGCTCCAGCGTTTGCCAACCTAATGGTTCGAAAACAAGCAAATGTAAGATCAATAGGCACAGCTCCGGCGGGAAGTTAACAGCGCTCCATGCCGACCACATGACCTTGGAAGCATTTATGGACAATGCCGGCTCTTTGGCTTAGAAATGGAGATAAGCATCACTCCCCAGAGTTGGACAAGACTAGACTTAATGTCAAGGGGAAACCCCATCTTTTATTTATGCAATGCTTTTGACATGAAATAAATAAATAAGCCCTGGATTGTATAGTGAAGATGCATGCCTTATTTCACAGCCCACTTCTCCTCCTACATACCTAAATAACCCAGAGAAAACCATTTTAAGGAAAGGAGCAAGGCATTTCAATTTAAAAAAGAGATGATGGGTTTCATATTTAGTTATTCCACATGGTTTGTCCTCTCCTCAGTGGATCTAAGAGGTTGGAAATACCCACCCACTCAGCAGGTGCTAAGCCATTTCTTAGTCCCATCTGCCTCACAAGGTTTTAGAGTAAAACTTGAGAGAACTATATTCCCCACTCTGAGCAATTTGGAAAACAAAACAGTTGGATATAAATGTAATGAAGAAATAAACCAACACAGTAGCCTACCAACAGCCAACTTCAAATATGGCTTCCGATATCCAGAAATAATAATAATAATAATAATAATAATAATAATAAAACTTTATACCCCGTCATCATCTCCCCGAGGGGACTTGGGGCGGATTACATGAGGCCAAGAAATTATGTAGGACACCCCAAACCAGGCATGGGCAAATTTTGGCCCTCCAGGTGTTTTGGACTTCAACTCACATAATTTCTAACAGCTGGTAAACTGCCTGGGATTACTGGGAGTTGAAGTCCAAAAGACCCGAAGGGCCGAAGTTTGGCCATGTCTGTAAACCAGTGTAAACAACCTACATTAATGCTCTCATAATCCCTGACCAGAAACTACAGCCTGGGGATTATGGGAATTGTAGGTCAAGATACCTGAATCCCACCAGATCACCCTATCTCAAACTCCCAAAAATGTATTCTATCAATTTGTGATGAATGATGGAGTCTTTCTTGACTGTCTCCTCATTGTTCCTTGGCCATTTTTCACATGAATTTTATGAGTTCATTTAAGGACAAAAGTAAAAGCAAGGGAGCAATACTATGGCTTTAACAAGAATTTACTCATTTTGTATAATACAAGAATAAAGCTATTCACATTTCAAAATGGGTATGTTAGGTTTGCACAATCTGATGGATGTGGACAAAAGAAACTGTAGTCCAAAACACCTAAAAAAGCTACAAGTTATGAAAGACTGTTGTATTTTTTGCTGTTTCATATTAAAATGAATAAAAACTATTATCCGACATCACACCAAAACTGTTTTTGTCTCATTCCAACTTCAATATAGAAAATCATTAATAACAAGAACTCTTAAGGGGAGGGACAAATCCCTGTGACCCTTGGAAAGCAAAAATGGAACTAAAAAAGAAAATACAAAGTGTTTGAATTCATTTGGAAAAGGAGAATGAGAGAACATTTGGGGCAAATGAAGAGGTAAGTATCAGGGCTCCTACTATTGGTTGTTACTATGAGCAAGTCCTCCAAGGGTGCTGACCATGTCACTTTTGCTTTTACAGGGGAACATGAGACCCTCAAAGTTCTTTGTCCCATGTACTACAAGCAATAGTGAGGGAAGATGGGAGCTTCAATTCAAGGGCTGAATGGTTCTCATCCCAATTGGTTCAAATCTATTTGAAGCATTTATATGTATAGTCACTATTTTGGACTTGAGCAATTACTTCCCACAGAAATGCCCATTACACTACATCCTCAAAAATAAAAGAATAAGACACATTTGTACCACTATGATGGTGTAATTGTGTTGAAGACACATCAGTAAAAACCTACTGTATACAAGCAACCTTGCAAATGTGCAGTTCACTTGTTTTAGGGGTGTATGGATGTTCCTAGATATCAATGCCTTGCCAGTGTTATGTAGTGGTTTTGAGTATTGAACACAGAGTAGATTTACACTGTACAATCAAGGCAGTTTGACACCACTTGAGTTGCCATGGCTTCATACTATGGAATTATGAGAGTTGTAGTCTAGTGAGGTATTTATTATTTATTTAGTTACGACATTTATATGCCGCCCTTCTCACCCCGAAAGGGACTCAGAGCGGCTTACAAGTAAAAAGTAAATACAATATATTGTATTATTATCATAGCACAATATTAATATTATATATTACATTGTACTATAACACTATAGCACTCTTTGGCAGAGAAGGCCAAAGACCTGGTAAAACTACGTGATTCCATAACAGTGAGTCATGGCAGTTAAAGTGGTGTCAAACTCCATTAATTCCACAGTGTAGATCAGGCGTGGGCAAACTTCGGCCCTCCATGTGTTTTGGACATCAACTCCCACAATTGTGGGAGTTGAAGTCCAAAACACCTGGAGGGCTGAAGTTTGCCCATGCCTGGTGTAGATCCTTCCTAGGACCCTGAGAGACCATGGCTTGAATCCTCACTCAACCATGGACACCCATTGTATGATTTTCAGTAAGTCACACACTCTCAGCTTCAGAGGAAAATCATAGTAAGTCACCTCTAAAGAGTGGGTTGCTGTGAGTTTTCTGGGCTGCATGGCCATGTTCCAGAAGCATTCCTTCCTGCCATTGCTCCATCAGTCCTTTCTCAACCATGATGGTGATCATACAGTGCTCATACAGCCAAGAAAACTCACAGCAACCTAGTGATTCTGGCTATGAAAACCTTTGACAGTACACTTCTAAACAAATGCTGTCAAGAAAATCCAATGATAGGGGTGTTGTTAAGTCAGGAGTGACGTGAAGGCACACAACAATAACAACTAACGTCTCTCATTGACATTCTGAGAGAACGTCTTCATAGAGAATGATAAGTAAGTAGTTCAGAGCTCTGCTAAGCAAGCAAAGAAAGGATGTAGGAGTGGGATGAGAAACTCAACGATGCATCATCTGACATTTACCAGTCCTGGCTTGTCATCTACATGTTCGGTGCCATCTGAGGCATCAAGATGACTGTGGATTATCCTTTAAAGCAGGGTTCCTCAAACTTTTTAAACAGAGGGCCAGGTCACAGTCCCTCAAACTGTTGGAGGGTTGGATTATAATTTGAAAAAAATGAATGAATTCCTGTGCACACTGCACATATCTTATTTGTAGTGCAAAAAACACTTAAAAACAATACAATGATTAAAATGAAGAACAATTTTAACAAATATAAACTTATTAGTATTTCAATGAGAAGTGTGGGATGAGATAGGATTGTTGTTGTTGTTGTTGTTGTGTGATTTCAAGTCGTTTCAAACTTAGGTTGACCCTGAGCGAGGGCCGGGTCAATGACCTTGGAGGGCCATATCAGGCCTCCGGACCTTAGTTTGAGGACCCCTGCTTTAAAGCTTCACTCGCTTGATCCAAATTTCCGCATAAGGTACAAGGATAACACTCTTCTATATCAGAGCCTCTTTGATTGAAAGCTCTGCAATGCAAGTTTGTTCTGGGGCCGAGATAAAGACATGCAATTTACCAATAAGCAGCCAGACACAGACCCCCTGTATGGCACGGAGGGCATTGGATTGAATGAGGTTTTTATTATTATTTAGCCATTTTGGTGAAAACAGGAAGGCAAGCTTCTCTTTAGCATCGAGACCTCTGTCAGTTGCTCAGCAGATCCTGATTCAGCTCAGGAAACCGCTCAAAAAAGCCCTAGAAAAAGAGAAGGAGAGAAAAGGAGGAGTCAGATCTGGGAAGGATGGGAGCCTCGGTCCTCAGGGAGAGGAAGCCGGGCAGCTGGAGAGAGAGAGAGAGAGAGAGAGAGAGAGAGAGAGAGAGGGGGGGGGGGGGGGGGGGTGGCGTCACCATGGCAGCCAGAGAGGATCATGAGGCACAATGTTTCCATGGAAACCAATCACTGACTCAAGGCCACTGTCGTTGCCACGGTAACATACAGACAAGACTCAAAGGGGGAGAGAGGAAAGAGGAAGTGGGAGGCAGCAGGGCGCAAACCTCAATATGTGTGTGTACGTGGTGGGGAGGAAAAAGGGGGATTAGAAATGCAACAAAATGAAAACCCAGGCTAATTCTTTCACTCCCAAATATCCAGGCTTCATCAAGGGGATCCACGTCCCTGCAAAAACACTTTTCTCAGCCTTGTGGGGATAGAAAGGGAAGGGAGAGGAAAGTGGGCGAGGGAAATAAATGCAGAAGTAATTATAATTCATAAATGTAATAAAATCAATATAAATGAGTACACAGAAATTGAATTGTGGAATCCAGCTGCGGGCACCACAATTCAAGGATATTGACAAGGTTTGAAAGCCAAGCCCAATAAGGAAATGGGGATGTTTGGCTTGGGGGGAAAAAAGACTTGGGGAGGGGGGACACACCAGATAACCATGTTTTAATATTTGAAGGGATGCCCCACTGAGGAAGGGCAAGCTTGTTTTTCTGCTACTCTGGAAGCCAGGGCACAATGGAGCAATGGATTCAAATCAAAGGAAAGAAGATTCCACCTAAACATTAGGAAGAACTTCATGACAGCAAGAGTGGCATATGTTGCCGCTTCACATGGTGATGGAGCCTCCTTCTCTGCAGGTTTTTAGCATAGGCTGGATGGCCATCTCTCAGGAGTGCTCTGATAGTGTGTTCCTTCATGGCAGAATAGGGATGCACTGGATGGCTCTTGGGGTCTTTTCCAATGCTTATGATTCTGATTTCCTCCCCCACACCCTTTGTGCACAACGGGTACGTTTACACCTACCTTAAAAAGTGTGATCGACTGAAGGACCCCTGAGGTGCAACACATTTCGCGAATGGAGTGCATGGCTAGTTGCGGGCAGCCGATATCCAGGACGCGCAAGCCCAGGCGGGAGGACAGGAGGGGTCCGATAGTGGAACCACAGGGAGAGTCATTACGGACCATGAATTCCTACAAGGTTCATACAGGAAAGTGGCATGAAAAAAAATGATGTCAAGACATAAAAATTCAATTAAAACCACATTATTTCCTATTGGGAATTATATTTATTGATTTATTTCCAACACTTGTACCCCGCCCTTCTCAACCCCCGGGGTGGGGTGGAGGGACGACTCAGGGCAGCTTCCAATTGGCAACAATTCGATGCCACATAAAACAACCAATAATTATAAAAATTAAGAGCATTGAAATAATATACTTACAATCTACTAAGCTATTACCACTCTGGTGGCCTTCGTCTAACCGAATTCTATGATTGAGTACTCCATTTAACTTATCAATAAACCATTTCCAAGCCAACTGTCAACATTGTCATTGTCATTTCCGCCGAATTACCTGAAGGCCTGGTCCCGCATCCACATTTTTACCTTCTTTCTAAAAGTGAGGAGGGATGACGATGACCTAATTTCCCCAGGGAGTGAATTCCACAGGTGAGGGGCCACCACCGAGAAGGCCTTGTCCCTCATCCCCACCAAGCTACAAACTACAAGAGAGGAGATTCCATCTGAACATTAGGAAGAACTTCCTGACTGTGAGAGCCGTTCAGCAGTGGAACTCTCTGCCCCGGAGTGTGGTGGAGGCTCCTCCTTTGGAAGCTTTTAAGCAGAGGCTGGATGGCCATTTGTCAGGGGTGATTTGAATGCAATATTCCTGCTTCTTGGCAGGGGGTTGGACTGGATGGCCCATGAGGTCTCTTCCAACTCTTTGATTCTATGATTCTATGATTCTATAAGCGTGTTTGAGACAGAGGCGGGACCGAGAGCAAGATCTTAAGAAGATCTTAAACTCGGAGGTGGGATATAGATACAGAAATTGACAAAAATAAAAATAGACTACTCAATTACTTAGTGATGACCACCAGAATAACATATGCCCAACATTGCCAAACAAAAGAAATACCTACAAAAGAACAACAGATGCCAAAAACAATTGATGTAATGAATATGGATAAGCTAACCCAATTATTAAATAAACATTCAGGTGGATATAAGAAAACAACGGATTGGACACCAATAAGAGACTACATGATACAAAAATAAAATTGATAATAGTACCAAACTGATAATAAAGAGAAAAACTGTTACCTATTGGGAATTGTTGAAGAGGGGAGAGTAAGAATATAAACAATAAAAAAGGACAAAGTGGATCACAGTGGAGAAGATTGGAAATCAAATTTTTCCTTACCTTCTTTCCTTCCCCAGATCCCTAAAAATTCGAGTCTATAACTATGATATGTTTCTTTTTTTCTTTTCTGTCTGTTCACTTGAGGTAATTTTTCCTCATCCTCACTGCCCCACATGCCCCATTTTTAAAGATATTGTAAATAACAGAATGTTGCATTCTTAACTAATAACTTTTATTTTTAAAAAAGGAAAGGGGCATGAAACAGATCTGGCAAAATCCACTTAGTTGAAAATTAAGTATAAGTATAAGGAGAACCAGATATGCTGGGATTCAGTTCTACAATCTTTGGGACATAACCTTTGACAGTGACAAATCCAGAGCCAGCATCAAGGGCCGCACAAGAAGCATACTGAGGGGAAATGGCTGTGAAACCAGGACATCTTGAAAAATAGTTAGGATATTCTCCATGGTTTCTCACCCCCCAAATTTTACTGTCTCTGATCTATTCCATTCCCACTGCAAGCAACAAAACTTGCCCTATTCATTGCTGGTAGTAAAATCCACCTAAAATAAAGTGCCCAGCACTGGTCAGGTCATCCTCTGCTGTAAAGGAGGCTTTGATCTTCAGAAAAGGCAAAAAGCGTTCTCAAGGTATCAACCAGTTCTCTCATTGCAGGAGATGGAGAAACGATTGGGATGATGGATTATGACCTGTTAGGATGTTCTAAGTGTTCCTTTAGTTTACTGGGTAAAGGATGATCACTGGGCACGCAGATATCTAGTTTCTATTGAATTAAATGCTCACAGCAGACAAAGATTCAAACAGACTTCTTTTAAAGTAACATGTTTGTTTACTCATAACTTCATGTATTTAAAGATACAGGCATATTTCCTGTCAGGTTAAATTTTAGAATGTTTCAGTTTGTATTTTTAATTTATTGACTTTATCAGTCTCTTCAAAAACTATATTGCTCTGTACAGTTCTCTTTTATAACAGTCCACTATCAAAGAAAATTAAGCATCAACCGTTTTCTAACTTCTTACAGTGGCATCTGACTGAAAATAGACTTCTGTACTCAGGCAGATACAAGACTCAACAGTTCAAGGCTCAATTGTCACCCTTCTTAAAACTGCATTCTAAACAGTCACGTGATCTGCAGCCCCTCCCACTGCCTCAAGTACATAGAGCTAAGGAAACTGCAAACCAAATAAGACATACACTTCAGGAAATAAAATGACACATTATAAACTGACAAACATAGAAGAGGCTTGAGAAGGTTGCTATCTCTTACAGAAACATTAACTGTGGATAAGGACCCATTTAATTCACAGAGCCTTGAAGCGGCACAGTCATAATGGCCAAATCACCAGGCCTGGTTTTTGGATTTTTTCCCCTTTTATATCATGTAATTTTTGTGTCATCATACCTAATTAAGAGTTCTGGTGAACTCAAAAAATTGCACCACTTTTGTACTGCCTCTGTAATATTATAGTGGTCTTAAAAAAAGATATCACCCATCTTCATTTTTTTGTTTTTATTTAGGGACTATATAGTTGTTTTTTTGTGTTATGGTTGGTAAAACTTCCTTTGGAAATTGCTCAGGGATGTAACAGTACCAGTTTCTATTTCCCTGTATAATAAAAGCATAGCCTCCTATATGCCAACCCTCCCTCTAGTGGCCATGGCCCTAAAGCACAATGCTTACTTGCAAGGGGACCTTCACTTGGCTGGCAATCTCACGAAGTAAAGCCTCAGTGACAGCGGTTGATGCATAGCGTTGATTGTTATTCACTTTGATTGTAGGTCCCTGTGCAGCAAAACAATTCAATAGAGACAGAAGATAAGGAAACTGCAAGTTTTGGCCTACTCATCACAAAAAAATAGTCCCTATTCTCCAAAGTCTAAGCCAGAACTGAAACACAGACAGTGAGAAAAGGCCTGTGAAAGATAGACACTTAGGCCTGCCAGAATGATTGTTGTAAGGATATCTATATACCAGAATAAAATTTCTGTTCCATTTCAGGCCAGGACTAGGGTAGGACTGCCATCTAGCAGTTTTCTCATCCCTCAACTCTGGATCAGCATCTGGAATATGCAAACTTGCCAGAGTTACTAACTTCAGGATTGAACCTATGGCCTTCCACTTTTATCACTCCACATACATTTACTAGCATCTCCCAGGTATTGTGGAATCTATAGACAGGACATACCTATATTCCTACAATGAGAGAGGGGAAGTTAGCCATTTAGGGAAATCTTTCTGCCACCTTTGATTTTCTTGAAGCATTCTTTCAGCCTGTTGAAGCCTTGTTTACAAATCAAATGGCCAAAGCTGAAAAGTCTGTCCTTCCCTGTTTTTTTTTTGTTTTTTTTTTGGGGGGGGGGGGATGCTTGTACATGATTTTCAAAAGGTGTGGAGGTCTGAAAAGAGCTGAAAATGTGGCCAGTAGTATTCCCCTGGTATCTTATGTTACTTCAATACAAAAACATGCACATGCACAATCCCTCTACCCCATTTTGGGATACACTGGAGCATAGGAAGACCAATGGTGGCTTCAATCTTGCAAATGGCTAGAGTGTCTCATCAAATACTGGAAAATGTCAACTTTTTAGTTCACTGGTTTGAGTGTTGAACTAGGACTGAGAAACCAAGATTAAAATTCTCATTTAGCTATGAAGCTTACTGGGTGACTTCAAGTCAATTGCTTTTTTTTATTCCAGAGTTTCGCAAACTGTGCTTCTCCTGATGTTTTGGACTTCAGTTCCCACAATTCCTAACAGGTGGTATGCTAACTGCGATTTCTGGGAGCTATAACCACATAATAATAATAATAATAATAATAATAATAATAATAATAATAATAAATGTTTTCCATCTTCCCTGCACTTTCTGCCCAGATGTTCCCAAAAGAAGAAAAAAAGACACAGTGCCCAACAACTTTTAACATACTTCCTTTCGACAGCCTGCGTAGTGTAGCGGATTGATCATTAGATTATGCTTCTGGAACCAGGGTTTGAATCCCTGTTCAGCCATGGAAACGCACTGGGTGACCTCGTGCAAACCACACTCCCTCAGCCTCACAGGACAGAAATAGCAAATGCCCCCTGAACAAAGTGCACCAAGAAAACCCTAAATGGAGATTCTAAGGTTTGCCCTAGTGTCCCCATAATTTGAAAGGATACAATGCATTTCCTTCTATCTATGCCACTGCATTACATGTACTCCCTCCCAAAGTGTTTACCACACACAATGTTTTTCTCATGCAGAATGATTCCCACCATTTGTTAAAAATAATCACATCATCTAGTTAGGAATGCTGGTTCTAAAGGGAAATAACACCCATTTCAGGAGTGAGGTTTGCACTTGCCAGGTTTGCATTTACTCATATTTGGTGGTGGTTCATTCATTCTGCTTGCTGAGATCCTGTCTCTTCCCCCTTAAATTGTATTTGTTGCAGACTCGTCCCTACCACTTACCTTGTGGAACTCTGGACGGTGGTTCCTATCATGCTTGTCTCTGCAAATAGAGAAAAAGGAACATCAAACTAAGGAAAACAGGCATCCAAATGTCGGAAATGTGATGGAGGACTGGGGAAAACTCCTCCTGACTCCTCTACAATTCCCACTTCTTTTACAGGCTGGGTTAAACTGATAGGGTGATTGGTCTCTCAGACATTTAATATAAGACATTAAAATATGACTGAGTTACATATCTGCATTTATGTCCTAAAGTTCTTGTCAAAACAATTTCTTTCCATTACATTGATGGAATCACACGGACTTCATTTCTGTTGTTTCACAAAAGCAGAGATTCTTTGAAAGCAGAATTCAACAACAGATGCCAGATTCTAAGCCTGTGGCAGGAAGCATATGCAACAACACTTAATTTTTTAGCAAAATCCTCACCAAACCCTGCTGCAATTCTTTGTGCTCAGCAGAGATATACTCACGCATAGTTGGGGTGCACCGCATGGGCCATATCTGCACTGATCATGAAGGACTTTGGCACAGCTTCCTCAAACGCTGTCAGGTTCTGGGGTGAAACTGAGATGCGTCGAAGGACAAGTTCAGTGAGGAGTGACTTAGCCCCTTGGGCGCTATCAGAGCCAACCTGACAGAAAAAAGAGCAACCAATAAAGAAGCTGTTCAAAGTGTTTTCCATTACAACTCCCAGATTTCTTTCTGATTAGTGAGTTCTTGGGGTTATAGTCCCCCAAAAGTAACTTCTCCAAGCCCTGGAGATAGTTTCTTTACAGAATTCTATCTCCTCTCCTGGAGAACAACTTTGCTTCCTGCCTTGATCCACTTCTTATTTCAATGAAGCCTCTTCTTCATAGTGCATTTCCACTCCATCCACCAACCCACCATGTTTGGACACTTCCCAAATTTTTCACCCAAGTCGGAATAGTGTGAGCTCCTTCCACTTTCTACCCAAAAATTAGCTTTGGCAACCCACAAGCTTCTCCCACTGACCTCTTCATTGTCATAAAGGGCAACCAGGCGCACATTTCGTTCTTTATCAAGGGCTCCAGGAGCTTCGCTAGATTCAATCAGGGCCTGTAGAGACAGAGAAGAGGACAGGATGAATGGTCAGGACAGGACAGGAAAACTGCATGCAAAAACTCTCCTAATTTTCTCAGTGGAGTACTACTTCAAAGAAACTCTCTTCCTGGCATTGAAGAACAAAATCAACAAAGAGTCACTCTCCAGCTAAACCGAATCCATAGGAAACCAGAGGAGCCGATTTCTAGAGTTAGAAGTCATTTCCTCATTGATTTTGCTTTTAGATACCAGGAAGAAAGTTTCTTTGAAGTTGTTTTCCACTGGGAAGATTGTGTGTGTATGTGTGTTTGCATTGGGGGACATTTGTGGGGGGAGGATTATCTTTTTTTGATACATAATATTATGCTTTTGCACAAAATATAGCATTTCTTCCAAATTCCAACTGCTTTCGCATTACTGCTGACAAAAATGCTTTACTTTTTGCTCTCATGAGGAAAAAATCCTCAAAAATCTCATAGAAGTCTTCTTATTTTTTATGAATGGGTGTATCAAGACACACTCTTTACATAGAATAATGTTATTCTATCTATCTATTCTATCTTCAAGGAAATACAAGAAAAATGTTTAATATATAGTGTATTGCAAATGAAGCATTTACCACTCTTGATTATGCAGGCAAGCTTATTTTTTCGTCCTGATTGAATTTCTCCACAGGTTATCTGGAAAGTTGAAACAATAGGGAAATATGTTTTGCCCGCCTCCCAGTCCTCCTGAGCTCCTTAAAACCTAGCTATGAAGTTGTCTTCCTCCTCTGTCGGAAAGCTGGGTAGAGCAGAGGATAGATGTGCTATAGAAACAGATTGGATTCTGGCCGTGTCTACACTGATTATTTAATGCAGTTCTAAGTTAGCTTCAAACTGTAGTGGCCAGGCAACAATCTCCCACAAAGTGTGAAAAAAACACCCTTAATGTTTATCAGTGCTCTATGGTGTGTATAATCCCCATCCAGACATCAAACTGGTTCCAGGATTTCCTATGAATGTAATCATCTACACAGAGAAACCACTTTCTTCAATACCGATTTGAAACCACATTAAATGGTTAGTGCAGATGTAGCCGTCAATGAGGGGGCTGATCTTACCTCTATGGAACGCCCTCCCCATGGAGGTAAGATCAGCCCCCTCATTGATGGTTTTCCGGAAAAGACTAAAAACCTGGATGTTCGAGCAGGCGTTCGGTTAACTCAGTGCAATAAGTGTAATGATTGAAGGACTGGCAATTTGGACGACGAAACTGGATCGCGATTTTAGTCAAGAGATGAATTGGATTGTTTATTGATATATGTATTGTGGATCGTGTTTTTATGCTTTTAAACGGTATACTGTTGTTTGTTATAAGTTGTTGTAAACCGCGTTGAGTCGCCGGCTAGGCTGAGAAACGGCGGTATACAAGTATAGCAAATAAATAAATAAATAAATAGCCATAAAAAAGAGCTAAAATACTTTAACTGCAGGGAAAATAACTGAAAATCAAAGAAGATGAATGCAAGTACCTTCATCACAGGAAAAGTACTGATGTCCTGAAGGTTGGCACTGTTGTTTATTACATTAGGATTGCTATCAGCAATAAAGGGTCACAAATTATTATAAGCCTCCTAAAATTGCTTTCCCATGTGAATAACTTACCTGTAGTGCACAGTAGCAGCTATGGAGGTTGTCAAGGCGAGGGGAGAATATGAACTCATTGTAGACACCACCTAAGGTCTGTAAGAAGAATCACAGTGGAGGGAAAAAAGTCATAACCTAGGTCTATTTTTGCCCTTAAAACTCTCTTCTCAATACATCCTGCTGACACCCTCACACAGTTTTGCCCATGTATTTTAAAGCAAGCAAGAAGATAGCAGTTGAATAAACTCTCAAGAGCAGAACACCATTTGATTCCCCATAGCTAGGATCAGTAACTGTGGTTTCACCTTCCTATATCCAAAATATATCTCCTCTTCAGGAATATTCTAGATCAGTGGTTCTCAAAGAGTGCTCCGCGGAGTCTTTGGGGCTCCATGAAGCATACTGAGGGGCTTGACAGTTCCCTCTCCTCTCCCCAAGCTTTCCCTTCTCCTTCCTGCTCCTCCCACTTCTCTATCTCCCTCACCCTCAAAAGCTCCCTTTCCTCTCCTCACTTGCTGCCAAAACCCTATTTCTTTCTCACCGCTCAGGGGATGCTTTGATTGTGCTTTTCCTGCATGGAAGAAGGGAATTGAACTGGATGGCCCTTGGAGTTTCTGTTATTATTGCTACAAAGGCTAGGTGACCATCTGTTGAGGGTGCTTTGATTGTGCTTTTTCTGCATGGAAGGGAGTTGAACTGGCTGGCCCCTAGGGTTTTTGTTGTTGTTGTTATTATTACTACAAAGGCTGGGTGGCCATCTGTTGGGGGTGCTTTGACTGTGCTTTTTCTGCATGGCAGAAGGGGACTGGACTGGATGGCCTTCCAGTATTTCAGTCTTCCACTGAAATACTGTTAAGTTTATATTGGTCCATCTGTGCCTAATATATATACACTATATATAATATATTATAAATATATAAACATTTTTGGCGTGAACCTTTTGTTGCAAAAAGGGCTCAGCAACTGATCCTCTGTTGTGATTCTATGGTACCCTTCCACCAGATGTTATCCTAGAGTCTCAATGAAGGTCCTAGAAAATTCCTAGAGAGAATACATGGGTCTTCCAAGAAGGCTCTAGGGTAACTTCTAGTGGAAGTCATTAATTTCAATAGGGTTTGCGGTAATCATCGGCTTACTGTTTCCACAGTAAGTACAAGACTGTATCTTCCACAGATCTGGTGGTCATACGGTAAGTAGGTGAATAAACAGTAAGAAGAAAGACTCTCCCCGCTGGATCACCTGCTATATAGAACAAGGAGAAAATTTCATCTTCCTAGCAACCAACCCTTAAAAGCCCGCCAGGACCCTAAGATCTTCTGGGGAGGCCCTGCTCTCTATCCCGCCTGCTTCACAGGTGCGGCTGGCGGGTACGAGAGACAGGGCCTTTTCTGTGGTGGCCCCGCGGCTATGGAACGCCCTGCCCTTGGAGGTAAGATCAGCCCCTTCATTGATGATATTCCGAAGAAGATTGAAGACCTGGATGTTTAAGCAGGCATTTGGTTAACCCAATGCAACGAATGGTAACTGACTAAAGGACTGGCAACATGGATGACGAACTGGATCACGTTTTTAGTTAAGAGTCGAACTGGATTGGTATTGATGTATGAATTGTGTTTTTATGTTTTTTATGTTTTTTATGCTTTTAACGTATACTGTTGATTGTTATATTATGTTGTAAACCGCGTTGAGTCGCCGGCTAGGCTGAGAAACGGCGGTATATAAATATAGCAAATAAAATAAATAAATAAATAAATAAGTCCATCTGAAAGTAAATCTGCATATGATCCCTCAAGAAAGGAAAAAAATATACACACTGGAGGCTGAGTATCCACGAGGCACAACTCCATCTCTACCACTTGCTCAGGTTTCACCTCCAGCTGGGAGCAGATGAGGGACAGGAGAGCCGGACAGTGACGATGCTGCTGAAAATGAAGTGGTCAGTGTTAAAGAGAACTGACAAGAGCTACCCTGCAACCCAGTTCTCCCCCGTGATCTAGTTCTATTCCCTCCTAACTGAACCCCTCCAGGCAAAACACCTGCTTCTTTCTCACCAGGAAGGGTGAGGTGGAAATCTTCCCAGACAGGGACTCTTCCTTCTCCAGAGCATCCTGGACTTCTGTGGCCAGAATTGGGACCCTGAGAAAGGTAAGTAACATGTGGTCATAGATAGTTGGACTTTGTAGATCTGGGTCCCTACTGAGTCATGAAACCCACTAGGAAACTTTAGACCTCTTGCTCTCTCAGTCTGAGAGCTTACATCATAAAGAAAAAGAGCAGCAGAAGAAAATCATATGTGCCACCTTACGCTTATAAGAGGAAAGATATAACAAATAGATTAGTAAGCTGTTGCTCCCCAGATAAACTTGCATAGATGGCTTCACACCAGGTTCACAGGGTGATATTTGGCTCCTCCGCAATCCCTGTGACCTAAATTGTTGCAGCCAACATTGATGTTGCATTATTCTTGGTTGCTTCCAGGACTTTTCTGGGAGGTATCTTGATTTATGACAGGAGGGGCACTTCAAAAGCAGCCTTAAGTGCTGCTCCAAATGTTTTTTTAAGTGAACAATGGGGATGCTGGGATGTCAATGAGAGTCCAGGGGGACTAAGGGCCATTTTCAGACTATGGATTGTATAGGCCCCAGTTTAAAAGTCTCCTTGGCTTTAAGGAGTCACCAGGCCAAATTTTCTATAAAAAATCTCCTTCTGCCCTTTGTGGCAAGTGAATCCCTGCATCAGTCTTTTCCTGCTGGACTACAACTCCCATCACCCCCAATGGCGATTGGTTCCCTTTCTCTATAGAAGGGGTTCAGACAGCACACTTGGATCACTGTGACTCAAAAGCGACACACACTGATCTGACAGATATTCCGTTACAAGTGTTATAAACCACCTTGATGTTGTAAACCGCCTTGAGAGGGATGAGAAAGTGGTATATAAATATAGTAAATAAATAAATAATAAATACAGGAGGAAAGGTGGAGAAAAAAAGAACTTCTTCTAAATCAAGCCACAATTGGCAATCTTTAAAGTAAAAAAGTTGGATTCCTAGAGGGTCTCAATTCATCTGTGGGATTCTACCATAGAGAAAAAGAAACTTTCATGGGACTGCCTCCACACTATTAGGATCACCCCTCTGATATCAATGAACCCCACTGACACCCAGGGCTACGGAAAGCTAGGATATCCTTCTTAAAAAGGGATAGACTGAGAAGTAAAGGGGAAATGATGGCTGAAACTCACAGATGGTGCTCAGTGTTTGGTCCAAAGCTCTCATTCACATTGCGCTGGAGGTGGATGGCCAGATGGGGGATGCGGAGAATGGGACGCTCCACCCACACCAATTTCTGCTCCAGACGCCCTGAGGACAGGTCCTGATAGTGAAAATAGAAAGGATATTATTTTAGTACTTGGACAAATCTGCAGTACTCATTAGTTAAAAATGAAAAGGGGAAATATGGCTGGCAGCTCAGAGTTCCAGGAGAAAGGATTGCCAAAGAACAATTCCGTAGTTGTAGCTCTCAAAGGGAAAAACAGCTATGGAGACAAAACAAGAGCAATCTCTCAGATTTAACCTTCAAGCATGCAAGAAGATGGCCAGCCAAGTTTGATTGAAAGGATAAAACTGAAATATTTTTCTCTCCCTTTACCTTTCCCAAAAAATAACAATTAAGTTTTGCAGGGAAAGAACAAGGGAGTGGAAAGAGTTTATGATTTCTGTCTTGCAACATCTTTGCTGAAATTAAACTTGAAGTCCTTCTTCACTCAACAAAGACAGCTTTGATTTTTTTTAAAAAAATATTGAGGGTCAATATCTACAGTGATACCTTGAGTTAAGAGTTTAATCTGTTCCATGACTTAGCTCTTTACTCAAAACACTTTTATCTCAAAGTGAATTTTCCAACTGAAACTCACTGAAATGCTATTAATCTGTTCTGCCCCCCCCCCCAAACCCCTCTCATTTTTGTTACGTGTTTTCAAACAAGAAAATGTATTTTATAAATAACGAATAATGCAAAAATGCACATTCACATTGAACAATAAAAAATAAAGATCAACTAAAATGGAAGAAGCACAAAATTGTGGCAAGGAAGCACAAAGTCAAAGTGAAGAGGCAGAAGCATCATTTTCTTCATATTGCACTCATTCCAGCCTCCCTCCTTCTCTTGCTCCCTCTCCCTCTTCACAAAGCCAAACATACCAGGAATAAAAATCACTCAAAATCAACTAACCCAAAGTTCCTCAAAGTGGGCAAAGCAGACAGCAATATCCCAAAGCGGACAAGAGCACAAGGCTCATAGGCTGCTCCCTCGAAGCCCTAAAGCCCTCTGCTCTCATGCCAGCGCTCTTAACGCTGGCTCTTAACAGCAAAACACTGTTCTTATGACAAAGCAAAACTTGGGCCGAGCAACAGCTTTAAACTCAAAACACTGTTAAGTTGGAACACTCTTGAGTAGAGGTTCCACTGTATATGTATAAACCCAGGAGGCCCCCGGCTCTCTATTCCTAATTTAATGGGAGACTAGAAATTTGGTGTTTAGATCCATTGTGGCTAGGGTGCATGCCCTATATTTAGATATTTATATATTACTCAAAGATGCAGCAAACACCTTATCCACAATGGATATATACACCAAATTTATAGTCTCCCATTAAATTAGTAGAGAACCTATGATTGCCTGGGTGTATGTTGGTCCACCACTCCCATCATTCATTACTGTAAAGCATTGCTGGCTGGAGCTAATGGGAGGTGGAGTCCCAAGACATATTGAGAACCACAGATTTGCCACCTAGCTTTTTTTTTGGTCGTGTCAGGAGCGACTTGAGAAACTGCAGTTGTGGGAGGCTTCTCTCATGTCCCCGCATGAGGAGCTGGAGCTGACAGAGGGAGCTCATCCGCCTCTCCCTGGATTCAAACCTGCAACCTGTCGGTCTTCAGTCCTGTCAGCACAGGGGTTTAACCCACTGCGCCACCGGGGGCTAATAGCTATATATTCAAAGCAGCAGAGACTGGAAAGGGGTTGTTTTGCAAAAACTGGGTCCCACCAGCCAGAGAGACTTCCTGTCCCAAAAAACCCCATTGGTCAATAAGATGAGATGTGTCCTATTCTTCACCGTTGGGAAAACATATATTCAGAAAGATGTGTGCTGGGACAATAAGGGAAAGGAGCCATAAGGAACCAACTTCTTTCAAATATCTGGAATGTCTTCATAGAATCATAGAGTTGGAAGAGACCTCATGGACCATCCAGTCCAACCACCTGCCAAGAAACAGGAAAGTCTTCTACTACTTCACCTCATTTCTAACTTTTTGGCACAAATGTTCAATGCATTGTACTGTCGAAGACTTTCATGGCTAGAATCACTGGGTTGGTGTAGGTTTTTCGGGCTATATGGCCGTGTTCTAGAAGCATTATCTCCTGACATTTCGCCTGCATCTATGGCAAGCATCCTCAGAGGTTGTGAGGTCAATGCATTTTTAGGTTTGCTGGAAACATGAGGACCAAAAAATTTCTTGAATACAAACTGAACTTACAAGTCTGCTCAAGCTACCACAACTTGCAGGTCTGCTCTGAAGCAACCTGTTTTTAATAAACATTTGTTAGCTACAAGCAATTATGGTTTCCCTGTAGGTGTTTTAGAATTGGCTGTAATGACTGCCAAAATACAAATAGATAACATTAACTTCCCTGTAAATCCCACATTTTCTTCCCTTCCTCTCATTACATCAGCTCTCTACTCTCTACTATTTGCCTGGGATCTCACGTATCCTCCAAGAGTATTCCAAGTAATGACAGCCTAGAGAGATTACAGAGTTAATCCCTTTAGGTTCTAGAAATGCATTTGACTGAGCACTGCTGAAGTACATTATTTTCAATTACGGTAAGGACATTTCCTCTTTCTCCACCTCCTCTTCCGAACTGTCTGCTTCATCAAATAAAAGTACAAGGTGAAATCATAGCAGCCACCCTAGCTCAAATTAGCCGGCTGTAGTAGAAAAAGAACCCAGAATATAAGAAGCAATCATTATTCGCAAATGGATATGAATCCCATCTGTGTTGGCAGAGTGCTTTGTAAGGCATGATGATGGGTCTCTATCCCTGGGTCACAAAGTACCTGAAGTTTAAGGGTTGAGGGAGTAAAAACAAAGCCTCACCTTATCCTAAAATCATCCTCACCCAAACTAGAACCATGTAAATATACTAAACAATAACAGCAATAAGGAACTTGTGGCAATGGAGATCTTGTTTGACTCCACTGACATTAGTAGCTGTCAGCATGAACAGTCATAAGGGATGGTGGTGGACATCAGTTCAATAATACTATCTATAGGCCTGCAAACTCCCCACATCAGACTACAGAGGGGATGATTGGACTTGCAATTTAGTACATCTGGAGCAGGCACAGGCAAACTTCGGCCCTCAAGTGTTTTGGACTTCAACTCCCACAATTCCTAACAGTCTACCATCTGTTAGGAACTGTGGAAATTGAAGTCCAAATCACCTGGAGGGCCAAAGTTTGCCCATGTCTGATCTGGAGGGTGCCAGATTGAAGAAGTCTGGCTACATGAACAAAAACACCCCTCTACCAATGGTAAGAGATCATTTCTCTCACATTCACTCACTCACTCACTCACACACACAGAAGGAAAAGCCAAATTAGTCCTCTAATAACTCTTCCAGTTCTGGTTTCAGAGACTGGATGCGGCAATTACATCAACCTTACAAGTAAGTGCAATAGGTACTAATCCACTTGTCTACAAGTATAAAATTTTTACTTTTAGTGCTCATGCATATGTATGGGTACATACTGCAGATCCTTCAAAATAAAAAAGTAACAAAACCATTCTGAGCTACATGATTTTAAAAATTAAAAAGACAAAAATGGAAATGTATTCGGCATCTGATTTCTACCGTGGTGTAACTTCAAAGAAACAATTTTCCTACCCCCACATAAAAGGAGAAAAGCCTACAGTACCATTACAGCCATTCTTATATTTCTGGAACTTCTTCAAGTGTATTATTGTTGCCATCAAAAATGGCAATAGAGAATTTTCACTCCAACAAGAGAGGTAAGTTTGATGGAAGGCCTTTGAATAGTCTGGCTTTCCCGACTAAATGGGCAACCATAAATTTATTCCTCCTTCACCATCATACATTTCCTTTAGTACCCACTTGTGTTGGGTTATTTCTGAAGCATTTAGCCATCTTAACTTGAGCTGGATCTACATTGCCATATGATGTAGTCTGAAATCTGCATTATATGGTCAGTGTAGAATCATGCAATTCAGTTCAATGCAATTAAAGTACATTATATAGGTCTCACAACTGACCAAATATAGCTTTAAACTGCATTATAACAGTGTAGATCCAGCCAGTGACAACCTATGTGTGTATCCCCTCAATGGATTGTCACCTTGTTGTGGTGAGGGGGCTTGCGTGTGCCAATGAACCTGCGGGTGTAACCACCGGAGTCATGTACTCCCAAGAGGGGCCACAGGGGAGGAACCAGACCAAGAACAACAACAGCTGTGAAGGAGAAGAAGGCTGCAACAGACTGAGAAGCCACCATCATTGTGTTAACCATGCCGCTGGTTGGGACCCTCACTCTATGAAGACTGTATGTTGATTGGTTGTGCACCGACCTCCACACATAAAAAAACTCTCTCACAGGCATCTTCTAAGAAAAATAAAAGAAGACCAGAGCTCTACAGTCACCTATGTATCCACCGCCAAGACCCTACACTTTGAAGGCCATCATATTCAGACTACCAGGGATTGCCTAAGTAAGTAAGTATGACTGCTTAGTCTGAATCAAGTCCCATGGCGAAATGGGGTTTATACTGAGGTAGGAGTATCTCTTTGCAAGAAACAAAGCAAACACAAACATCCTGCCTCAACCAAAACTTCATGTAGGTCACTTTTGGTTTCGGTTTTATTGAAACAGTATGAAATGGTGTGGGCTTTGAGTCATGAAGTTTAAGGTCGAAAAACAAAACGCCGTGTTGCAGACTATGCACTTGACTCATATCCTACTCAAACACAGATAGAGCAACAAGGTTCTTTGAGCCCACTCATGTTTATTGGGATTGAAAGAACAGATGAGCTTGTTCATTAGACAATAGATTAAAAGTGCTGATGTTTAATAACATTTTTATGCACTCTGTCCCTGTGAAAGGTACTTGCAGTTAATATCTCGGCTGTAGCATTCTCAATCAAAGCACTGCCTGTAACCCGACAGTTCCACATAATAAACACTTCAGTTCACTTCATTAAGTATATCAAGCATATATCAATCCATGTTTAGAACTCAATCCTGAACCCATTACTTAAAAATCTAGTCAATCAACCCATAGCTTCAGTCTTCAAGTATATACATCAACAAGCATTCCAAATAAATGACATCAACTTAGCTAAAAATCAATTAAAATCTTTTGCCATCTGACAGGTGTGGCACTACATCCCATATCTGGTAGAAAAGAAAGTACAATTGGTGTTTGAACGTCATGTATACCAAAATCCATGGATGTTCAAATGCCATTCTATCCAAGGGTGGAGCAAAATGCTGTCCCTCATAAAAAAATTACAAAATCAGTTTGTTTTTTGGATTAAAAAATACATTTTCAAGCCAAGTATGGTTGAATCCGTGGATACAGAATCTATGGATATGAAGTAGCACTTCAGTTTTGCCCATGTAACCTAAGCATGCTAACTTCTGTAGTTTGGTATTGGAAGGAAGACGGTTGAAGGACCTTAGGAACATACGGCAAGCTAAGTTTCATAGCCCACTATCCAATACCTTAGGGAGGACTGACCTTGACAATGACTCTTCCAGCAACAGAGAGGTCACGGTCAAACCAGGTGTTCCAGATGCCACCCCCATAGGTCTCCACTGCCACCTGGACAGTGCCTTCCTGGTTACGTTTCGAGGAGCGTTTCACCTAGATGTCACACAAACATATTGGTATGGTTATCCAATAGCCGTCTGCACAGATACCACCCTCTTCTCGCAATGGATAGGAGTGTCAACTGGTCAATTATAAAAGATCAAACCATACTTATTATCGCAGAATGGGGATAAGTTCTGATCCATACCTGATGGTTTCTCTAAACTGATTGCATCCAGGCTTTTATTAGGCTCCCTTTGTTTATTGTGTCAACTGTACCTATTGACATGTATTATGCAAAATGCTTAATCAATGTTTTTAAGAGTAAGAGAAGAGGTCTTGACTGAATAATTTCTCTCAATATTCAAGAAAAATGTCTGGAAATAAGGTTAGAAGATGGGTGTAAATTTAAAGTACTTCTGCATAGAATCACAGCCACAGGGAGGAAAAGTAGTTGAAGCCATATTGGTAACCTTTGTCTGCCTGATCTTTTGGGACTTTAGTCCTAATAAATAACAGCCAATGAGGTCATAATTAAGGGATCATGATTCTGGCAAGTAAAAAGATCCACAGGGCCAGAGACGGAAGACTAATACATCTCGACATACAGCCTCACCCAGATATGTTAAATCTTGTATACACACTGAAATCGACTCCAGCCTGTTGGTTGTTGCAATCTACCTCATGTTTCCATAAGGTTTCAGCTGCTAGTCTTTAGATGTTTTCAGTTAGTTATAGATTTGTATTAAGCATTTGAGTTTGTATGGGTCATTTAAGTGTTATTTTTGTTTGTTATTAAGTTCAAAGTTAGGTTATTTTTATATTGTTTGATAAGGTGGGTTTTGATGAAATTTGTTTGCATGTTTCTGTGTTTTGGCATCAAATGTTTGCCATATATGTTGGAAACGGCCCTGAGTCCCTTCGGGGAAATAGCATGGTCTACAAATAACATCATCATCATCATCATCATCATCATCATCAGCAGCAGCAGCCGTCCCCTGCCACACGTTGCTGTGGCCCAGTCTGTGTATATGTGTTTTGTGTGTGTGTGTATATATTTGTGTATATGTGTATATATGTGGTTTTGCACGTGCATTGTAATGTATTTTTTGTTTTTTGGCTTTTAAAGTCTCTTCCGCTGTGTTTTTCATTGTTTTTATGAGTGATGGTCACTCATCGGCCTGAGAAGTGTCTTGTGTCCAAATTTGGTGTCAATTCCCCCAGTGGTTTTTGAGTTCTGTTAATACCACAAACGAACATTACATTTTTATTTATATAGATTATTTATTATGCTTGCCACCCATGCTCTATTTGTAGGTCCATCTAACTCAGTACTCTGAACTCTGATTAGCAACCAGAGATCTCCAGAGCTTCAGACAGGATTCTTTGCTAGCCTTACTTGGAGATCTCTGGTATTCCCTGGTGATCTCCTATTCAAGTAACTGCGTGTGCCTAGGATGGTTTTCTGACTGGAAAGTATGCAGCTTCAAAGGAAGTCATTGTAGAGCGACAGATTATAGAGAAGACAGGAACAATGGAGGGAAGTAAGCAGAGAAGTAAGCAGAGAATTAAATCCAGAGCTCTCGCTGGGTCTTTTGCTTTTAGAAACCAAAAGCAAGAGAGGTGAACTGGCTTACCCGCAGACAAGGGCTATCCGTGTGGGCTCCAATCAAGGTGAATCCATTGCCGGGCTGGAACTGGCCTCCCACGGCAAAGGCAATCAGTGTTGAGAAGTTTCTGGTCACAAAATACTAGAAATTGAGAGGAAATATGAAAGACGTGAGAGAAGGGACAGGAGGCATCAGTGTTTTGCCCACCCCATGAGGTGATATGAGTATCAACAGACTTAACCACATCAACCACCAGCTCCAAAAAGAGAATAAGAACAATTGTTGATCAAGATCATAGAGAAGAGAAAGAATTCCACTATCCATTCATTTCCCCACCTTTCGGTTTGGCTGGATATCCCAGTGTTCAGTTTCCTTAAGCTCCTGAAAACCAGCTTGAAGCAGGCGGCTCCGACACTCAGCAACCACTGCAGGAGGGGAGAAAGAGCACAAACAAGTCACAAAAGGTGAAAACTACCACAATAACAATACAGACTCTATAAAATCATGTGGTCGAATAAATCAGATAACTTTGTTATCAAAGTCCCTTTATTCCCAAGTGACAAATCCCACATCAGTGCTGCTTTCTAGCTGTGAACATCTTTTCACCCAGCACCACAGAGTCCAGAAGTAACTAACTGAAATTTATTTACAAAAATAATATACAAAAAGGAAAATGGCAGTTTCCAAAAAGCAGTAAAAAAAGGAAAATGGCAGTTTCCAAAAAGCAGTAGAAAGGGTGCTATGGAACAGAAGTAGTCCAAAATACGAAGATCAATAGTCCAAAATAGGAAGGTGCAAATAATCAATGATGGCAAGATACATGAAATCCATGAAATCAAGAGCAAAGCCATTAATCCATAAATCCAGAAGCATGAAACAGGAACATAGGCATTATTCCATAAGCACGAAAACAAGAACTTTTCCAAGACAAAAACTATTCCAGGAACATAGACAACTTGAAAGCTAAACATGAACTTGATTTTTAAGGCAACGTTGTCTGCTCTAATGAGACCAGGAAAGTATCTCTTAATTTAAGCACAAACCTAACCACAAAGCCATGAGATCACCCTTTCAGTACCTGTGTTTCAAGGACTGTTTCTCACAGAGTCTTCCTGACCTTTCTTTTGCTCTCTCCCTGCAGAGGTCTAATCACATATAGCGGGGTAACTCCTCATCTTCTGAAGGCTGAGAAGGCCAATTCTTAAGAGAAAGAGAACCCCAAACATCTTCTATCTCTTTTGCAGCTGTAGGCCCTTTTCTTCGATCTACGACCTGCATTTCTATCTGTTTGTCAGCTTGATCACATACATTCTGGGAAAAATCCATCATTCCCCTAATCCCGCAAGCAGAATCCCCAGCGTCTTGCTGCTGAGCCTCAATAATCAGCATAATACAATGCTACTTGCCTTCACCCAGAAAAAGTCATCCCAAGAAATTTTGCTGTTTGAAGTACAGAAGATGGAGCACCCTCTCATTTCATATAGAAAAGTCAATTATCCTAGTTGCTGAATCCTTCTTTAACAGTAAGTAGTAAAGGGAGAGCAAGATCAATTGCTCATGAGGTAATTTGATCATTTGATTCTGCAATGATAAATTCCAGGCTCAAGCGAGAGAAATCCAGCCCTGTCCCACACCCCAAGCTCTCCAATGTTCACCATAAGACCACAGCTCTTTCCTTATGCCACCATGGCACCAGGTGCTTTCCCACTTTTTGTATAGTCTTTTATATGGGTTAATTATGGGAAATAAGAGCTTTAAGCAAAAATATATCAGTATTTTGGATTGCTGCTTTTGGTCCTGGCCTCAAGACTTCACTAATCCAACTTCTGTCAGAGTCCGGCTTTCCTGAGAGATCTTAGGCACAATATTTAGGATCTGTTTCTGCACTTGGTATTACTGCATAAAGAGACACCATCTTTTGAAACATGACTGTTCGCAAGGTAACTATCGCATGACGATGTCCACATCCCAATACCAATCTGTCTCCTCTCCATAATGAATGCATCCCCTGTTACTGACAGGATTTTCCTCCTCTTCCAATCTCCCCCTTCCCCTCACTATTTCTAAGGTGTTTATTTCATTTTTTAAAGAAAATTTGCATTAAAAAAATAACCATGCCTGGAACAGTGCTTTAAATAACAAGTTCTATGGAGTTCTGAGTTGATGTTTTATGTGTGTGTGTGTTTTACTTTATTGTATTTTATATTGTGATTCATAAGCTGCCCTGAGTCCCTTTGGGGAGATGGTGGTGGGATATAAGAATAAAGTTGTTGTTGTTGTTATTATTATTATTATATAAGCGAAAGTGCAGGAGTGGGAATATGAGGTTATGGGGAAGGAGGAGAGCAGGTCCACAATCACTGCTATCAGTGATTGTGCAACGGTCATGGGATAGCAACATGTGATAAAGTCCTAGAATTTATCTAAATCACTTTTTACTCACAGCCCTTTTCAGTCCAATGTCCAACCAAAACAAATATACCGTATTTACTCGAGTATAAGCCAAGATTTTCAGCCCTTTTTAAGGTTGAAAAAGCCCCACTCAGGTTATACTCAAGTCAAAGTTATTTATCATTTTACTCATTTATTATATTTTATTACATCTACTATTTTACTATATTATTATTACATTTATTATTTTATTCTATTTATTATCATTACATCTATTATTGTTACATTTATTATTTTACTCTATTATTACTGTTACTATTACATTTCCATTATTTTACTCTATTGTTGTTTTTATTACATTTATTATTTTACTTTATTATTATTGGAAGGATACATAAAATCACATTTACATTGAAGAAGGTTAGAATGGCTTAATCAGAGTTGGACAGTCTTATCTTAAAGTCTGATATAAATATTCAAAAACATTTAACCTACTGATGCTTCAATTAATGTAATTTTATTGGTATCTATTTTTTATTTTGAAATTTACCAGTAGCTGTTGCATTTCCTGCCCTTGGCTTATACTCAAGTCAATATGTTTTCCCAATTTTTTGTGGTAAAATTAAGTACCTTGGCTTATATTTGGGACAGTTTATACTCGAGTATATATGGTAATTAAGTTCCTTCCACAGAAAGGAGGAAAGGCGGGGAGAGGAAATGTGGCAGCAGCATCTTTGGATCCCTTTTTAATTACCCCATGTGCTTTCACAGGTATAAACCTGTTTTTTATCAGATGCAGGACAGCACCTGTAAAATGATTATAACCATCGAGCAAAAAGGTTCTTGAACATATGGGCAAGTGTGGACACACACAGGACAAGTTTCCAATGCATTCAAAACTCCTTAGATCAAGAAAAGCCTGTCTGATCTGCCACAAAGATATATCTAACGAAATCAAAGATTCAGATAAGACGAGGTTATAGTCACCTTGGCTTGAAAGTTCTGCAGAATGTAACGGAGGCTCGTTTTAAAAAGCAACATCATCAACAAAAGGAAGTGAAAGAAAGACTCTTCTACAGTCTCCCAGAACTAATCAATTTAGCAAAGACAGATTAACCCAACTGCTTTTTTTGCAGCTGAAGTGAAGAACTGACATGCTAAAAATAAACACTCTGAAAAAAATGAAAAGTGAAATACAATACGGTGTGGATGGGGAAGAGTTTGTTTAAATTTGCAGGGAGGGCCTTTTCCAGACAGGCCCTATATCCCATGTTCTGATCCCAGGCTTTCTGTTTATCTCAGATTATCTGGCAGTGTGGACTCCTATAATCCAGTTTAAAATAGAACACCTGGGATCAGATCCTGGGATATAGGGCCTGTCTAGAAGGGCCTGGAGTAAACCAGTGAATGGTGTCAATGGTGGTGAAAAAAACCAAGCACAGAATCACTTTGAGTAGAGTTTACTTCAAACTAATGGCCCTTCCACACAGCCCTATGTCCCAGAATATCAAGGCAGAAAAATCAATGAAATAAATAAACATGTGCATTTTGCATAAATGCTATCATTTTTAGACATTGTGAGCAGTAGTAATAGCTTGCCCTTCTCCCAGGACTGGGATCCTATTCATAGGAAGTCCCCAGGTTACAAACAAAATACATCTATAGCAGGCACAGGCAAACTTCGGCCCTCCCAGTGTTTTGGACTTCAACTCCCACAATTCCTAACAACCTACTAGCTGTTAGGAATTGTGGTAATTGGAATCCAAAACACCTGGAGGGCTGAAGTTTGCTCATGTCTGATCTATAGGTTTGTTCTTAAGTTGAATTTGTTTGTAAGTCAGTACAGGTACATTTTAAGTGTAACTCTATACACACACATACTGAATATTAGCTTTGGATAATATAAGGAAGGGTTAACACCCCTGTATGTATGTCTACACACACAGAGTATATTAGCTTTAGATCAGTGATTCTCAACCTGTGGGTCCCCCAGTGTTTTGGCCTACAACTCCCAGAAATCCCAGCCAGTTTACCAGCTGTTTGGATTTCTGGGAGTTGAAGGCCAAAACATCTGGGGACCCACAGGTTGAGAACCACTGCTTTACATAATATAATAAACGGCTAACACCCCTTTTCTGTCTTGTGCCCTGTTCAGAAGATTTCACCTCCCTTTCTGTCCCTGTGATAATTGCATTTTGAAAAAACTGGGTTGTGGTCTCAGACTCCTTCCACACAGCTGTATAGAATCCACACTGAACTGGATTATATGGCAGTGTGGACTCAGATAACCCGGTTCAAAGCAGATATTGTGGATTATACGTGTGAAAAAGATCTTGGGAGTCCTCATGGACAACAAGTTAAGCATGAGCCAACAATGTGGTGGCAAAGAAAGCCAATGGGATTTTGGCGTGCATGAATAAGAGTCCAGTGTCTAGATCCAGGGAAGTCATGCTACCCCTCTATTCTATTCTGCCTTGGTCAGACCACACCTGGAATCACACTGTGTCCAATTCTTGGCACCACAATTGAAGGGAGATGTCGACAAGCTGGAATGTGTCCAGAGGAGGGTGACTAAAATGATCAAGGGTCTGGAGAACAAGCCCTATGAGGAGCAGCTTAAAGAGCTGGGCATGTTTAGCCTGAAGAAGAGAAGGCTGAGAGGAGACAGGATAGCCATGTATAAATACGTGAGAGGAAGTCATAGGGAGGAGGGAGCAAGCTTGTTTTCTGTTGCCCTGGAGACTAGTAGGTAAAGGTTTCCCCCTGATATTAAGTCCAGTCGTGTCTGACTCTGGGGGGCTGTGCTCATTTCCATTTCTAGCGTTGTCCATAGACGCCTCCAAGGTCATGTGGCCAGCACCGGAACTGTGGCGCAGCTGGCTGTGAGTCAGCTAAATTAAGATTACCATTGACTGAAAGGTCATGAGTTCAAAGCCAGCTCAGGTCGCAGTGAGGGTCCGACCAATATGTGTAGCCTGCTGTTGACCTTTGCAGCCCAAAAGACCGTTGCATCTGCCAAGTAGGAAATGTAGGTATTGCTTATGCGGGGAGGCAAATTTAACTAATTTACGAGGTCATAAAAATCTCCAGCAAGCATGCAAAGAATGAGGAAGTACTTCATCAGTGTCACAAACGGTCGGTGAAGGAACGGCTCCTCTGGTGGCCAAAATACCCTCAAGAAAAGCTGGAATGTTAAATTGCCTCTGTGTGTCTGTCTATATATGTTGTGTGTCTATGGCATTGAATGTTTGCCATGTATATGTACATTATAATCCGCCCTAAGCCCCCTGCAGGGTGGAAGGCAGAATATAAATACTGTAAATAAATAAATAACCTTCCCGCTGCAGCGTTACCTATTGATCTATTTGCATTTGCATGTTTTTGAACTGTTAGGTTGGCAGAAGCTGGTGCTAAGAGCAGGAGCTCATGTTGCACCCTGGATTAGAATCTGCAACCTTGCGGTCAGCAAGTTCAACAGCTTGGTGCTTTAACCCACTGTGCCACCGGGAGACTAGACAAAGAAAAATGACTTCAAACTACAAGAAAGGAGATTCCCCCTGAACATGAGGAAGAACTTCCTGACTGTGAGAGCTGTTCAGCAGTGGAACTCTCTGCCCCGGAGTGTGGTGGAGGCTCCTTCTTTGGAAGCTTTGAAACAGAGGGTGGATGGCCATCTGTCCGGGGAGCTTTGAATGTGATTTTCCTGCTTCTTGGCAGGGGGTTGGACTGAATAGCCCACGAGGTCTCTTCCAACTCTAGGAGTCTATGATCTGCCTTGCTATTCTGGGTTTTAGGCCTGTGTGGATGGGCGGGAAGACTCTTACCATGGTAAGGGGAGGGACTCCGGTTCACAAACTTCAGCAGCTCCTGCGCCGCTGCCAGCACCGCCTGCTTGGAGCCTGCCTGGGGAGGGAGGAAGGAAGGAAGGAAGGAAGGAAAGAGAGCCGGATCAAAGCGGTGCAGGAGGGACACAGCTTGAACTGCCTGTTATGGCTGAGTGCGATGGAACCCTGGGAGCCAGCGCCTGCCAAGCCCCGCTCCCAGGATCCCAGAGTATTGGGGTCAAGCTGCATTCATTCCCGAAGGAGAACGCCCTCCGCCTCGCTTTCTACCTGCATGGCTTCCTGTGCTGAGCCCCGCACCGGGATCAAAGCAGCGCTGTTTGGGAATATAAACCGAAAGCGGCTCCTCCTCTTTGGAGCTGGAGAAGAAGGAGGAGGAGGACGGGGAAGGCCGCGGAGGCCCTTTCTCCTGCCCAGAAAGAGAAAGAGGAGGAGGAGACGGAGGAGGAGGAGGAGGAGGAGAGGGGAAGGAGGGCGGTCCTTTCGCCGGACACAGGCCCTGCTCCTCCTCCTCCACCCATAAGGCGCCCCCTTTGGACACACTCCTTTGGCACACTCATGCGTACACACCCCTTTGGCACTCGTCCCCCTTGTCTTCTCTCCCTCTTGGGAGGCAACACACCCATTGACCTGTGCGTTTACACCCCCCAAGCACAACAGGGGAGTTTAATAATAATAATAATAATAATAATAATAATAATAAAATAATAATAAAATAATTGACAAAGAAAAAACATGGCTGCGGCTCACGAATGGAACTCTGAAAAAAGAGACGGAGGGCCTGATTCTGGCAGCCCAAGAACAAGCCATTCCAACCAATGCCATCAAGGCCAGAACTGAAAAGTTGACAACAGATCCCAAGTGTTGACTGCAAGGAAGCAGATGAAACAATAGATCACATCCTCAGCTGCTGCAAGAAGATCGCACAGACAGACTACAAGCAGAGGCATAACACTGTTGCTCAGATGATCAATTGAAGCTTGTGCCACAAATGCCATCTGCCTGCGACAAAGAACGGGTGGTATCACAAGCCAGACTGTTGCAACCCAGATCAGGAAACGAGACCATAAGATTAAATCCACCACACTTGACTGTGGGAAAAAACAATCCTTTTTTATTGATGAAAAATGGTTACAAAATCGAGGAAAATGCAAAGTCAAAATGCCACAGTAAAACTCAGCAGTCAGGAATATCTCTGAACTAGATCAAAATTCCAAAAGCAACACTATGAAAACCTGGAACCTGTTAGCATTTCACTAACCGTACTTGGAAACTAGAAGCCTCTGGGAATGCAGGCCATGGGAAACGGGAACTCTGCCAAGGTAATGCCTCAGTCTAAACTATGCTTGATCTAACGAGACAGCCCGGGGGGAGACACTTAAAACTAAAGAAACTGTTTCAGGACACGCCTCCAGGCTTGGAAGCCTCCTTTTCCTTTAATCTACTTGACCTTCGCAAGCTCTGTGATTCACTCCTGTTTTTCCAAATCTGTACTCTTCTATCCTCATTAAAAAAGGCAGGTGTTCGCTCCTCTGGAGAGTTATCACTGCTTGATTCAGAAACAGTCTCATCAGGTTGTGTAGTTTCACTTTCCCAGCCACTGCCCTCAGAATCACCAGTTTCCAAACCATCAGGGAAAAATACATGTTCAGTAGCCTGTTCAGTTGCATCAGGAAATACAATCAAATAATCGGGTTCAAGTTCACACAGAGGCTGAGGGTCAGGCTCACATGGAGGCTGAGGGTCAGGTTCACACGGAGGCTGAACCCCAACACGGACAAAGTTACAGAGAATGAACACGCCAAACTCCTCTGGGACTTCCGGATTCAGACAGAGTTTTGGAGCATAATACTCCTGACCTAACAATTGTGTTAAAAAACAAAGTATGGATCATCAATGTCGCAATTCCCAGATGACAGCAGGATTGCAGAGAAACAACTGGAAAAGCTGACATGATATGAGGATTTAAAGATCAAACTGCAAAGACTATGGAACAAGCCAGTCAAGGTGGTCCTAGTGGTGATCAGCACACTGGGTGCAGTGCCTAAAGACCTTGGCCTGCACTTAAACACAATCAGCCCTGACAAAATTACCATCTGCCAGCTGCAGAAGGCCACCTTACTGGGATCTGCATGCATTATTCGCTGATAATGCATGGGAAGTGTCTGACATGTGATCCAATTCAACAGCCAGCAGAGTATCTGCTGTGGACTCATCTTGTGTTTCAAATAATAATAATAATAATAATAATAATAATAATAATAATAATAAACTTTATTTATACCCTGCCACCATCTCCAAGCAGGAGTCTCCAGGGCAGCAGAAAACAAGCTTGCTCCCTCCTCTCTATGACTTGTTCCTCACATATTTATACAGGGATCTCCTGGTCATTCTCTGCATCAATATCATTGACCAGACCATTGCCATCTTGAAACTCATTGTCATCTCTCCCCACATCCAAAGCACCCTGATCCTTAAACACAATCACAGGCTAAGCTCCAACACTATGCTATGGATTGTGTGTGTGTGTGTCAGGAGCGACTTGAGAAACTGCAAGTCACTTCTGGTGTGTGAGAATTGGTCTGCAAAGACATTACCCAGATGTTTTGATATTTTACCATCCTAGTGAGAGGTTTTTCTCATGTCCCCGCATGGGGAGCTGGAGCTGACAGAGGGAGCTCAACCTGCTCTCCCAAAATTCGAACCTCCGACCTATCAGTCTTCAGTCCTGCCGGCACAAGGGTTTAATCAGGACGTGAAAGCTAGACAACGAAAGATTCTGATAGGAGGAAACCCAACTCATTGGAAGTCTGTGGCTAGAAAAGAGTCCAATGGATGCCATGGAGTGCTAAAAGGGCAAATCAGTGGGGCTCTAAAAAGGCAAAACAGAGCTCCATTGGCTGCCGTTTATTTTCCGGTCCCAATTCAAGGTGTAGGTTCTTACCTACAAAGCCCTGAATGGTTTGGGACCTGCCTACCTGCGTGACCGCATTTCCGTCTACGAGCCTACACAATCTCTTCGATCTTCCGGAGAGGCCCTTCTCTTGCTCCTGCCCCCATCGCAAGCGCGACTTGTGTGGACGAGGGAGAGGGCCTTCTCTGTAGTGGCCCCTCGGCTCTGGAATTCGCTCCCCAGAGATATTAGGCCAGCCCCTACCCTGGCAGTCTTTAGGAGGAGCCTGAAAACTTGGCTGTTCCAGAGAGTCTTCAATGATTAAACGTTCAATAATCCCTGACCAAACTGTGCATAAAATGCCCTCAGAAGCACTTTATTTTACTGGTTGGGCAATTAAACCCTACCTTATCCCCCGGATCCCCTGTCCTGATCCATTACATTGCCCTCTCACCCAGTGTTTTAAAATGTTAATCTTTGCGATTGGCCCTGCCCACTGTGATTATTTTCAGTGTTTTATTGTCCTGATTTTATATTGTTGCACTGTTTATTTATATTGGTTTTGTATCTTATGTTATTTTATTGTCTTCTTTTCTGTTGTGATCTTGTGTTATATTGTTTTACTGTATTGCTGGAAGTTCCTTCTATGGAGGCTTTTAAACAGAGGCTGGATGGCCATCTGTTGGGGGTGCTTTGAACGCAATTGTCCTGCTTCTTGGCAGGGGGGTTGGACTGGATGGCCCATGAGGTCTCTTCCCATTCGATGATTCTATTGGTAGGGCCAACTCTAAGCTAGCTCCAGACTATTGCATTGCTTCACACAATTAAGTAGGTCACAGGAGTTGGAACTGTTTGGATCTTGAAATGTTGGACTGCATCTTCCGTTATCCCAGAGCGGCATAGCCAATGCCGAGGAATGTTGGGAACCATAATCCAGCAACATCTAGAAGGCCACACAGTTCCCATCCCTGTTCTCAAATTGCCTGTGTATGCACTTTTGTTTTGTTATCATGGGTTAATGTTTTCAAGGCCTCTGTAGCTGTGTGTTATGGACTTCAGCCCAACATATCTGGAAGGAAGCAGTTGGGAAAGACTGCATTCAAGTTCAAAGTGTGTATATGGCACGAGTGCTTGAGGAATGGGGTTTAGGTTGAGATTCATTCTTAATGACATGTTAGCAATGGTGATGGGATTTTTCCCCCTGGGATTTTTCAGATACTACACAATATATTTTTAATGTATGCAGTTGTATTCATCATGCCCTGTTAACCTCAGAAAAGTACTGCAGGAGCCAAAAGAGCAGATTTATGCACAGAGAACAATTTTAAGAAATTCACAGTCATTTCCCAGGATAATAAAAACATCCACCCTTTCTACCATTCTATGGCTTTGTACCAGAATGAAACCTCAAGGCAAAGGGAAAAAATATTTAAACTGATCAATTCTATGCATATGTCATGGAGCAGAGACACTTCTGTTACTTGGCTGACATCGCTGTTACTCTCTAACAGTTTCCAGTTTCCTTCAGGCTTAGGAATCCACCCGTACTCTTGTTATTACCTGTCTTTCCAGCCATCCAAATGATGCTTTTCACTCACCTGGAGGCAGGAATCTGCATTATGATGCAAATTAACATAGATTCAAAATTAAATTTCACAGCTTTATTAATAGACTAAGCAGACATTTCTGTTTTAAATCAGGTTTCTAGTCTCAACTGGAGCAGACTCATGTATCGACTTGCCATTTGGCATAGCATAGTGGCCTGACTACCAGTTGCAGTTGTGTGCCATCAAGTCATTTCTCCCCTCGGCAAGATTTGCTTGGAGAGGAGTTACCATTGTCTTCTTCTGAAGATAAGAGAGCATGACTTGCCAAAGACTGGCACTGGTTCTCAACCTGGAGCCCCAGATGTTTTTGGCCTACAACTCCCAGAAATCCTAACAGCTGATAAACTGGCTGAGATTTCTGGGAGTTGTAGGCCAAAAACATCTGGGGACCCCAGGTTGAGAACCACTGAGTGAGTTTCCAGGGCCAAACCCAAATTTGAACCCTGGTCTTCAGAGTTGTAGTCCAATACTCAAACTACACCACACTAGATTATATCATACTTAAGTAGGCAGTTGAGTTTTACCCTTTCTTGTGATACAGTTCCTTTCTCAATTTATATTTGAGTTTCTATATCACTCTAAAATACTCAGGGTTACACGAGTCCACTGTGCAAAGTGAGCAAATAGTATATAAAGATGAGCACAGCTAGGAAAGAAATCTTCCAACATTATCTATGCTTTTCTCTCATAGTTAATTGAGCATGAAATATCAAACTGTGTTTAAATAAGCATCACATACTCAGCAAAACAGGCCAAAGAAGCACTCAGTCCTTGATCTTGCCAATTTGCAGAATAGTGAGATCATGGTGTTTAGAAACTCCTACAAAATACTAAAATAGCAGTCACCAAATCCTATGCTCTCTCAGTCTGGTAAGCGGCACAATATGTCTTGGATGAAAAAAATCGGGGCTCCTACACTGTCTTTATATTCCAGGATCTTATCCCAGGTTATCTGCTTTGAACTGGATTATATGAGTCTCCACTGCCATATAAATTGGGGTGCAGCAGGTTAAGCCCCCTTGTGGCTCAGCAAGTTAAACCTCTACGCTGCTGAACTTGCTGAAAAAAGGTTGGCGGTTTGAATCTGGTGAGTGAAGTGAGCTCCCACTTTTAAGCCAACCTAGCAGTTTGAAAAAATGCAAGTGTGAGTAGATCAATAGGTACCGCTTCTGCGGGAAGGTAATGGCACTCCCTGCAGCTATGCTGGCCACATGACCATAGAGGTGTCTATGGACAACTCCAGCTCTTTGGGTTAGAAATGGAGATGTGGACCATTCCCCAGAGTTGGACATGACTAGACTTAATGTCATGGGAAACCTTTTCCTTTACTATAACCTGGGAAAAGAATATAATCTGGAATCAGATCCTGGGATATAAGAACAGTAGAAGGGGCCTGTGACTACCTACTGAGCTCCCAAGGCAATTCTGCTGCTGTTGTCAATCATCACTTATATATTACTTCTATCCCATAATTTATATGATGAACTCAAGGCTCACCTCTTCTGCACATTAATATCAGCAACACTGGGAGGCAGATGGGAAAGAGAAGGAGAACATCCACTTCAAGATCAACTAGTGAGTCTCATGGTTAATTGGGAATCTGAACCTGGCCCGTGCTAGTCTAACAATCTAACCTCTATATACCATATGGCATGCACACAGTAACAGCTAACATATTGATCTAAATAAGGAGAAACACACATCCAGGAGAGCCTTATGCTCAATTCACACTAGGGGCCCTTTTGCCCTACATAATTATAGTGGTGTGATTCCATTTTAACTGCCATAGGTCCATTCGATGGATCTCAATGTTTACATTCAGAGAAGCAACAATGTTCTCCAACAGAGACGTTTAGGTAGTTCTCCAGCTACCTAAACTGCCAGTGCCAAAACTCCATGGCAAATACAGTGAAATAATAACTCTTTGTGAAATGAAAGTGCCCGAAGATACGCTACCAGAAGTATTTCTGAGGCAGGGGAATGAAGAGTTTGCGACACCAATAAGAGTTCTGTCGCTCTCATGAAATTTTCCTTCAGTCTTCAGGTTTCCAACGTTCTGTTCATTTCAGTTGAGCATTTAGTGAGACAGATTAGGTAATCAAAGAAAAGGGACAGAGTTAACAAAGGAATTTGATTGTGAAGACAACTGATATAAGAGTTTTAGCTATGAACACCTTTCAGTAACTTCTCAGCAGCACTAGACAATTGGGGGTTAAAAAGAACAGTTCTCTTGGATACCAGTTTCAAGACCCAGAGTAGATTTGTTTGAAGGGAGATGTTGACAAGCTGGAATGTGACCAGAGGAGGGCGACTAAAATTATCAAGGATATGGAGAACAAGCCCTATGAGGAGTGACTTAAAGAGCTGGGCATGTTTAGCCTGAAGAAGAGAAGGTTGAGAGGAGACATGAGAGCCATGTATAAATACGTGAGAGGAAGTCATAGCGAGGAGGGAGCAAGCTTGTTTTCTGCTGCCCTGGAGACTAGGATGCGGAACAATGACTTCAAACTACAGGAAAGGAGATTCCATCTGAACATTAGGAAGAACTTCCTGACTGTGAGAGCTGTTCAGCAGTGGAACTCTCTGCTCTGGAGTGTGGTGGAGGCTCCTTCTTTGGAGGCTGGATGGCCATATGTCGGGTGCTTGGAATGTGTTTTTCCTGCTTCTCGGCACTGGGTTGGACTGGATGGCCCATGAGGTCTCTTCCAACTCTATGATTCTATGATTCTACACAGTTATAGTAGTGTGTTACCACATTCAATGTCCTGGGTTTGTTCTATGGCATCTTGCGATTCGCTGTTTGTTGAGGTACTTGGAATTCTCTGCTGTACAACTGGACCCCTTCTATGCTGCCATGTAAAATCCAGATTATCTGCTTTGAACTTGATTATATGGCAGTGCAGACTTATACAATCCAGTTCAAAGTAGTGCTTCACAGCACTGGGTCTCAATGTTTGAGCCTCCACATATTTTGGACTTTGCTCCCAGGATCCTTGACCATTAGTCAAGCTAGCTGGGTCTTCTGGGGGTTGCTGTGCAAAACACCTGGAAAACCAAAGATAGAGATTCACTGAACTAGAGCTCTCAAATAAAGAACTTTGACTATCTAAGACTCAGTATGATGGAGCCACAATAATTAAAATAAGATTAAGGCACTATAACTCTGCAATGAAGATGAGTCTGTAGTCTAGATATCTGCATAATCCAGGGTTAGGTTTACTAGACTGAAAATTAAAGCATATCCCAATACTTGTAATGACTCCATAGAAAATAGAATTTCAGGAAGTATTGCTTGCCACGACAACCATGTAATAAGCAACACCTCTTGAAATTCTCTCCTCCTCTGCAGTCAGGAAATCAGAAGAAGGCTAGCACTTGGCAGGGGAGCTGTGAAGGAACTAGACACGATCTTGAAGTGTAAAGATATAGCAGGTAAAGGTTTTCCCCTGACATTAAGTTCAGTCGTGTCCGACTCTGGGGGGTGGCGCTCATCTCCATTTCTAAGATGAAGAGCCGGCGTTGTCCGTAGACACCTCCAAGGTCATGTGGCCACCAATGAATACTTAAATTAGGATGGTTCAGACCATTGTATTTCCAGCTCTATGTACTGGCCAGTAAAAAAGCAGATAGCAAGAACATAAACTAATTTGAAATGTGGTGCTGGGAGGAGTACTAGGGACACCACAGACTGCTATCAAGACCAATAAGTCCCACAGCAAATCAAGCTTGAACTCTTCTTCAAAGTACAAATAAATAAACTGGGACTCAGCATGAGAAGATATAATCCACTAGAAAGAATAGTCATGCTTGGTAAGATACAAGGCAGTAGGAAAAGAGGAGGACAGCATTATAGATAGAGTGACTCAATCAAGGGAGCCTATGAAAGGGTAGTAAACTATTATGTTCCTTCCCTGCCTTCCTGGTGTTGGTTGTGTTCCCACTTGGGGGAGCTGCTGCAGCAATAATGGAATCTCCAGGAAGAAATCTAGCTTCCAGCCTGCTTTGTAAATCAACCGAATTTTTATTTCAGATACTTTACTGACATAACAATCTCATTCTGACAACATATATGAGAAAGACAAATCAATGACTACCCAGAGCAGAACACACTCCACAGGGAAGCAAATTATACAGATGCTCTAAGAAATGTACTGTTTTCTTCCTCGTACTCACCCCCGCCTCCCCATTGCAACCTGTAACAAAATCAAATTTGGTGAGCCTTCAGTGTGGGATAAGCAAGGGCATAGCCGAAAAAGTACGGCTAGCAATGGGGGACTTATGAGGCTCTTTTTTCCCATTCCTGGGACCCTTTCCTTTCTTCCCTTCAAGGGAGCTTATGTTTCAGTAACGAGTTTAAGGAACCACCCTTCCTGGGACTCTTTCCTTTCTTCAAGGGAGATTGGGCTTCAGCCATGGGTTAAGGAAGCAGACACAGCTTATGTAAAACACGTCACTCTTCTATTCCAATTGGCCCAACATATAGGACTAACTGGAAATCCTGTGCAAAGAGGAGCATGTGGCAGCAACCTCTTTGTGCACCACGTGCTCCCAAAATAGGCAGGAGGAGCTGTGATTGGCTGCCACATGGTCCTGTGGTGGACAGGAAACCGTGATGGCTGGGCCCTTGCCATTACGGCCATCCAAGAAGCCGGATTTGCCAAAGGAAAATGGCTAAAACGGATCCGCGCACAAGCCTTGTCAGTCATGGGGTTGCCGTGTGGAGGAGTGGGGCAGGCATCTCCATTTGCTGGTATCTCAGGCCAATGCCATTCCCAATCCAGCAGCCAATGGCTACCATCCAAGATATACTACAAGTCACACTCAGTTAATATGTGGATTTTGTTCTTGGTTTCGTCAAAATATATAAGTGGCTCAAAGGTTTGATTCCCTTGCCTACTTTTTTGATAAGGCAGGAAACGTGCTTTGCTTTACACCCCCCCCCCCCAAAAAAAACTGCACTTCCATACCCTTTGATATTTTACATACAAAAACTTAGACATGTGTATCACAGTGCAGTCAGGATGTCTATTAATAAAGAAAGGCATACAAGTTAAAAGAGACTGCAGTAATTTGTTTTAGTTTCAAACTATCAGGAAAGGCAAGATTCTGACCCCTCTGCTACATTTAATGAGTGCAAACTGCTTTTGCACATAGCTGGACTTAGCACAGAAGGCTAAATCACTGTGCTGCAGAAAGATCCTGCAGTTCGAGCCCAGGTTGGGTGAGCACCCGCCATTAATCCCACTCACTTGCCCATCTAGCAGGTTGAAAGCGGAAATGCGAGTAGATAAATAGGTACCACTTTTAGCAGGGAGGTAATAAAGGCACCCTTGAGGACATTGAGTGGAGGAAAGTTCCTCGGCATGGAAGAGGGAGCAACAGCCCTGCAGCCACAGTCGAGCACAGCCTCCAAGATGCCGGAAATAAGATGGGAAAAACTTTACCTCTGTTTGTGTTGTCTATCCTTGTTAATTGTATAATAGGCATTTAATGTTTGCCGTATGAGTGTTCTATAAGCCGCTCTGAGTCCCCTTCGGGGTGAGAAGGGCAGGGTATAACAACAACAACAACAACAACAACAACCTTTATTTATATTCTGCTCAGTCTCCCCAAAGGGACTCAGGGTGGGTTTCAAACATAAAAGGCAAACATTCAATGCCCGAATACAACAATACATCCATAATAACAAAATTTAAACAACCCAACATATAAACATGAATTATAACTAAATAAAAACACAGTCTGCTATAAGACATAAGACAAATAATCAAACATCGAATAAAAACAATAATTTCCCATTAAATACTGTAAATAAAATAAATAAACTGAGTTGCTGCAATTGAAGTAAGCAAAGGAAAAAAAAGAGGAGAAATTGCAACATTTAATAAAAATCCTGAAAAAATAGGATCTTGCTGTTTTTGTGCTATTTGATTTCTGTGCTATCACTCCTCGATGTACATGTGTAATCACAGTATTCTCAATTATAATGTGTTTTTAGGATTATATTTGGGTAAAATTTTATCTGTTTTCAATCATGTAGTTTCACATATTATTTTCCATCTTGAAGGTGGTGAGTTTTTTTAAAAAATATATAGGATTGCTTGAGGCTCAAAGAGACATGAGTGATCAAGGCAAAATATAGACATATAATGATCAAGAAAAAATATATTGGATGGGAAATGATATAACATTGATTTAATTAATTACTATTAAATTAGCCTTGTATCTTCTTCTTGTGAGCATCAGAAAGAGATCAACATTCTGTTATTTCTGCTACCTGGAGAGCACCTTTTCCAGATAGGGCACCATCGTTTGATTAATAGCCCACTGAGCTATTGAGAGCCCACTGAGTCCATTCATAAAGGTCAATTTGCTTAAGTCTGTTATAAATTAGAAAAGGTGACAGTGAGATTTCACTGAGAATTTCATTATCAACTTCTTGCTCCAATAGTTACAGTATTAATCTAGGGGCGGGGAACCTCAGTCCCCAGGGCAATATTTGGACCTCCTGGGGTCTTCTGAGTGATAATACCCTCTTCCCTAGGAGATACCGTCATTCTATGATTTTACTATTTAAAAAGGGTGCGGTGTCTTTTCTATGATTCAGTTACTGGCAATTAGAGCTTTAGGAGAAAAACCAGATATTTATAATGTGTTCCTTCACTTTACTTCTTTCAGAAATTTTGCTACCAGAGGCAGAAATAATATGGAAAAAACATGGATAGACTCCTGCCCCACAAAAAAAAAAGAAGTTGGGCTTTAGTAGAGCAGGTTAACCACTAGCTGCATTAAATCTTTCCAATTGAAAGCTTGGCAGTTCAAAGCCTGGGTCAGAGTGAGCTCCTGGCCTTTAGCCCAGTTTCTGCCTGCCTAGCAGTTCAAAAGCAAATGTGAGTAGATAAATAGGTACTACTTAAAGCGGGGCGGTATTTAAGGCACTCATAAGGAAATGGCAGAAAAATGCTCTTTGGCAGGGAAAGTCGAGCAACAGCACCCCATGTGGCCGGAACCGAGCACAGCCTCCAAGATGCCGAAGATGGGAAAGCCTATATATACGTCTAACGATGTACAGTTGTCTGTCTTCTCAGTGTATAATGACATTGAATGTTTGCCGTATATGTGTTCTGTGATCTGCCCTGAGTCCCCTTCGAGGTAAGAAGAGTGAAATATAAATACTGTAAATAAATAAATAAAACCTGTTTCACTAAAGTTTTTGTTCAAAACTAACAATATGTGCATGTGAAATGAAACAACCAAGTCAGAGAAGCTTTGGCCCCATTCTATTCTGCCAGATAATCCAGGTTATCAAAGCAGAAAATCCACATTATCCAATTTGAACTGAATTATCTTAGTCTACACTGCCAAATAATCCAATTTAAAGCAGATAATGTGGATTTAATACAGCTGTGTAGAAAGGGTCTTTGTATACAACACACATTTTAAAACTTCTACACAGAACTTGGAAACGTTTTCCAATTTTATTTAAACTGGCCTCTGCTTTTGTTACATTTTCCATTGTGGCTGCAAAACTTCTAGAGCTATACTGTTTTAACATGCTGGTGGATACTTGGTGAGGCAGGAAAACATGCTTTCTCACTTGCTCTCTGTTTTGCTGTTCAGTAAGGGACTGTATAGGCAGCTGCTGTCACTGTACCCATTGTAGCCAGGCACAAACAACAAGAGTAGGATTGGTTAAGGAGAATACAATATTCCTCTTACTCCATTGCATTGTTTAATGCAGAAATGTAAGCCCAGCAACTGAAGGTCTGTGTTTCTCAGTTCTTCACCATCCTCCCAATGGCAATGCTGTTTTAAAACAAATCCTTCCAACTAAACAGGTGACAAGGAAGAAAAGAGAAAGGGTTGAACAAGGAGAAAAAAACTTTGTGAAAAGGGGCTTCTTTACCAAGGGCTTTGTAAATTGATGTCTGCCTGTATACTGATAGTTTTGGTCCTACTCTTTTGTCTTTGGTCCCTCCCATTAAACTGCAATTCATGAAAGGTGCCAACAGAGTGAGAGATGAATGTGAACGGACAAGGTAAGTGTCTGTTTACTAGCTAGGCCCTATGCATGACACATAATTCCTGGCACTATGTGGGAAAAGACCACAAGGAACCAATGGTTCTCTTCTGGAACTAGAAACCAACCAAGCCATCAATGATGTCCAAAGGGCAGGGGAGAATGGAAAGCACCCATGTGCTGAAAATCTGTGCTGTTCATTGACTTCCAGCTTCATGATGGAAAAGGGGCAGCAGAACAGGGACCCTGCAGTGAAAGATATTTCAGCTCTATGTGGAACAGCAACTGCCCCATCATATTTTTTTGTTGCCTGCCTGTGTCATATGAAGGGAAGTGTTGAAGCTATCTCACCTGGCCCTGTCCAACTCTGAGAGGCCACAACACATTGTGCATAGGAGGGGAGCAGCGCTCAAGAGTCCCTTTGCACTCCTGTGAAGAATTCGGAGTAGCAGACCCACCCTGAAACCCAAGCCATTTCATGCTGTGATCTGTGAAGTCTCAGATCCAGGGCTGGAGACAGCACCCACCCCCCTCACATGCCCACTACCCCCCTCCCCCCAGGACACCCCTTGCTGCCACTCAAACATCAGTTCAGCTGCCAGATCTCCATGGTGACCACCGCCAGCCCTGGGGCAAACATCAAACACAGCCAGGAATAGGCCACTGTTGCCGTCACTGCCCAAGCAACAACCAGCAACTCCTCCTCTTCTGAGAAAGTGAGGGGGAGGCAGATGGAGACAGAGCCAAGCCATTGCTCCCGAGGGCAACGTGGCCAATGCTGAAAGGTGGATAGGCAGGCCTTAGTCATCCATTCCCCTGGCCTCAATGGCATCCTCTCCTCTTTGACCACTTTTGCTCTGAATGACTTTGAGGCATTTCCTTACGCCATTTTGAGCATGAGCTACTGAGACATATAAAGTGCAGGGGATTCTTTTGAAATCTAAGTGACTAGCTAAAAGGTGAATATATGTTCTCATTCAGTGTTTACATTCAAATGTCATCAGCATAACAAATTGTTCTGCTCGGCTGCAAGTAGACACAGCCTGGAGGAGATGGTTTCATTTCGGAAAAGGGTGCCCTTTGGCTCCTTTTTTTTTTTTTTTTGCAGACAACGACATGACTTGAATTTCACAGGCAGGTCACTGTGATGTGAAACTGAGATATTGATTATTGTGTTAGCCACAATGCACCATTGTATCTTTAGCAGAGCTTCTTTTTGGATAAGAGCTCCCAGAGTCACCCAGCCAGCATGGTCAATGGGATTCTGGAAGGGATATGCCAAAATCTCTGCTTTTTGGCATGATTGGCTGACAGACTTCTTCTGAATGTGTCTTTCCCGCAGAACTGTCATGCTGCAGATTTTTATGGTTCAGTTTTTTTAATCAATTCAACATACCCCATATCCTATCCTATCTGATCTATTATCGATCAACTCCTTTGGGTTTCACACAAATCTACTATTTGCCTAAATATATGATCCTGTGCCTTTCTTTTCCATTTCTAACTGACTAGCTTAACCATTGGTTCGTCCTATTGAGTATGAGGTCTGCCCAACGGTCGCTTGTGGTCTCTTGGTATCCAGTTCATTAGTTGACATGTCATCTATTGTCTTTTGTTTGTGCTATATGCCCTGCCCATCTTCTTTTTGCCTTATAGATATCATTGACTATGTCACATACCCTGGTTCTTTGATGCAGCTCTTTATTGCTGACTTTATCTCTTATTGTCACACCATACTTCCTTCCTTCTCTTGTTCTCTGAGTCACCGCCAGTTTCTCCTCCTCTGACTTCCTTGTTGCCCATGTTTCAGATGCGTATAACATTACGGTAAAACTGTAGTGATAAAGATATTTGCTCTGACCTTCACTGACAAGCTTATCATCTGTTAGCTCTGTCCGGTTTCGATTAAAAGCTGTCCAATCAGCCTTGTGTCTTCTTGCCTATTTGCAATCTGACAAATTATTTGACTGTAGTTGTTGTCCAAGATATTCAGTCACTTCCTAATTTTTATTTCCGTCTATAACGACGCGGCCTTGGACACACTGCTCATTTTTTCATCTATTTCGTTTTCTTCAAGTTTATTTCCAGTCTTACTGGTTTTGAGAGTTGAGCTAGTTGTTGGGAGATCATGTTGTAAATCTTTTGGAGTTTTGGTGAAAAGGATGCAATCATCTACAAAGAGGAGATGAGAAAGTTGTTCACTGTCAATTGAAATCCCACCTTTAAATTTAATTTTTCTGAATTGGCTTTCCAAAGTTGCCACAAACACTTTTGACAATATTGTTTTTCCTGGATGCACTCCCTTGCTTATTCTGAAATGACACACTTCTGACAACAGTCTTATATCTGTTGTGCACCCTGTATTGATGTTTTTAATGATTTTCACATAAGCTGGATTTACACTGACTTGGTGCAGTGTTAAGGGTAGCATTGATCTCAACTGAGTCGAAGGCCTTTTGGTAATCAACGAAAACAAGACAAACTAGATACCCTATATACTCATGTATAAATCTAGAAAATTGATTCAAAAAATCAACCCAAAAAACTTTGGCCAACTTATCTATGGGGCAGCCCCTTAACACTCCCCTTTTCTGATGTGAACCATTGATAAACTGAGGATTATTCCCTCTCAGTAGAATAAGCTTCAGTTTATCAATGGTTCACATCAAAATCCATAAGTTGGGCCCCAAAACTTCTTGTCAACCTATACATGAGTATTTATGGTACTCAGAAGTCTTGGGAAAGCTTAAAAGGTGTAAGGGGCTATGTCACCTTGACATTACTTTTCTGTGGTGATGGAATTTGAAGTTTCTGTTAGGCAAAGAGCCACGTCAATGTTACTACTGCAGTTGGTAATGCCTCTCACATCATACAGGCTTTTGCTCATGAGCCAGACTAAATATGCCTAACAGCTAGGCTATTGGGCACCAACAGTAGTTTGTGAGTATGCATTACGTGTGTGTGTGAGAGAGGGGGGGGGGGCTGTCTGTCAAATTTCGGACATATCACATGATGACATGACTCATTAAAAAAGAAAATAATGCTCAGCAAAGTGGGAGGAAGAAGAAAAAGAGGAAGATTACATGATAGGTATGTGGACCAATCTGAGAATCACAACCCTGAGTTTGCAAAGTAATTGGAGGTCTCTCTCTTCATAGCATTGCTATGTATTGAAGTCAATTTGGTGACAATTAAAAACAAACAAGGACTATAATACTTGTGCAGCAATGCATTTTTATTGATATCATTGGAAAGGCTTGAGGTAGTAGCATAGTTCCTTGGTCCCATACTCCTGGTGCAAATAGTCACACTTCCTGCATAACACATCCTAGCTAGTCAGTATTTTGTTTCCTCTTTTAGGTTTAAGGTACCCAACTCCAGGGATGTGAAGTTTTCAATCATTTTCATATACCTTTTCAATGTTTGATATTCTCAAGAAGGCAAAACAAGGATGTCCTGGAAGAACATAAAACACACACTAACCCCATTCTGCTTTCTCTGCCATAACATCCCCTCTGTCCTTTTTGAATGCCTAGATGGGAAATGGCAGCTGCCCCCCAAGATGGCATTGATGCTTTCTTTTCTCTGCAGAATGACTCTTGACTTCATATCAAAATCTATAATTTTGGCTCCAAAACATAAACATGAAGGTGACTTACACATGAATATATAGTAGCCATTCCTGTTATAGTTTGCTTTCAGTTTGTTTTGTTGAATACCGTTTTATTATATTGCAAGACACCTTCAGCCTCATTTTAGAAGGTTGATTTAAAACTAATAAAAACAATGTACAATGTCCTTGAAATCCTGAGTTGAGGAAGGATAGAAGAAGGTACTTTCTAGCTCTTCAAGAAGGCTATTTCTGGAGAAAATGCTGTGAGTGCCCTGAATATATTCAGTGATTGGATGGAAAATAATATACTAGTGAAAATGAAATAGTGATTATGTTTCCTATTACAAGGAATGAATCAGTATGTGTCTCGGAAGATAGCCATCTTGCAGTAAAGACTTTATGAAGCTTTATGAAAAGATACCTAGAAACAAGTTCACTCAGATGAGGTGGGAATTTTCAGTGCTGATATCAATCTATTTATTTATCTGGCCTGTTATGTCATTTGTTACACGTTGCTGTTGTTGTTGTCATTGCTTCCCTGTCTTTTTCCCAGTTTGCAAATCAAGGCAGCTCCTAACAGTTAAGACAAACAGAGCTAGAAATGCACAGCATATAAAAGTTAAAATGTAGTTAAACAATAAAAAACAAAAATGCACAGCATACAAAATGCAATTAAATTATCAAAAAACAAAATTCTAAATTTAATTACCGTAAACTATTCAAAAACCTAAAAATAAAAAATGAACTACTGAAAAGAAAGCAAGAAACAGACAATCCAGCACACTATCTCCCCTAAGCATTCAGTCCTGAGAGTCTTACCAAAACAAAAGTATGTTCATGTGTATCTGGAAAAATATCAAGAGAGGCTCAATCTAAGCTCTCTGTGGATGCATCCACACTGTAAAATTAATGCACTTTGACACCATGTTAACTTCTTTGACTCAGTGCTATGGCATCCTGGGAGTTGTAGTTTGGTGAGGCACCCGTGCTCTTTAGTGAAGAAAGCTAAAGACCTTATTTTTCTTCTTCAGTGTTTGTCCTGCTTGATGGCGGAGTCTGCTTCATTGGTTTGTTGGCTCCATTTCACCTGGTAATGTGCCTGATCAGGGCATCGTTTCCCATGGATCCATGGGCACCATAGCTTTTATGCGGAACCTATGGGCAACAACCGTGAGATGTGACATTGATGGTATTCCATCAGCCAGCCCGTCACGTAGGCCTGATGCTGGACCCACCACCTGTAAAACTATAACTCCCAGGATTCCACAGCATTGAGCCATGATTCTAAAGGAATATAACCTGGACAAGAGCTATGTATGTATTTCATTTAATTTAAAAAAAATTGTGTGTGTGGAGTTTTAAATATACAGTATGTCAAATGTATTTAATTTTAAAATGTTGGAAGCTGCTTTGGCTCCCCATTGTGGGAGAAAAATGGCATATAAATAAAGATAGATTATTATTATTATTATTATCATTATTATATATTTAAACTATGGGCTAATGCAGTGAAATGAAACTGAATAAGTGGGCATAATGACTCCTTAAGTCTAACAATCCCATTGGGAAAAATCTATTTCCGGGACTCTGTTCTTGGGTAAAGGACAGCAGCTGCTGCAGCCCCACCCTATACACCCACACCCGAAGGCCAGGGCGATCAGACCATTGGCTATTTTGAGAGCATGAGCTGCCAAAAGCGGATCACTCACCCTCACCACTCACGGCTGCCAGCCATCTATCACATTGGCCCCATGTCATCTCCCCATGGTTTCTCATTGTGACTAAGTAAAATGTCAAAAATATTTTTGGAGCTTTTGTATTGAAACAACATATGATGCATCTACTTCTTTGGCCAAGGAGAATAAAACCTCTGATCGTTGCCTTTATGTCATCTGTGTCTCCTTTGATCCTTTGGGAGCTAGACATGTCGGGCACCGAACCTGCAGTCCTTGTGGAAGCTGAAATCACATAACAAATTCATGCAGCGATTTCTTCATGTTTTTGATTCAGATTTCACCACTTCTCTTTGTAAGGCTGTTTAGAAATCTTGCTATTATATTTCTTTGATTCTAAGATGCCATCGATTGTAAGGCACATCCAATTTCAGTACCACCAACAGAAAAAAGCACCTGCAATACTAAGTTGCACCCCATTTTTAGTGATGGTTATATAAAGGTAAAGTGTGTTTAGAATTGAAGTAATAAAGTATTAGTAATTCCATCCCTAACTGTGTCAAGGGTGACTAAAATGGTCAAGGGACAGGAGAACAAGCCCTATGAGAAGCAGCTTAAAGAGTGGGCATGTTTAGCCTGAAGAAGAGAAGGCTGAGAGTAGACATGATGAGGGCCACATATAAACATGTGAGGGGAAGTCATAGGGAGGATGGAGAAGGCTTGTTTTCTGCTTCCCTGGAGACTAGGACATGGAACAATGGCTTCAAACTACAAGACAGGAGATTCCATCTGAACATTAGGAGGAACTTCCTGACTGTGAAGAATGTGTGTGTGTGTTCTGGAACAGCTGTTCCAGGAGCTCCAGATGTATTTGCTGTGTTTAAATGTTTGTGTGCAATCCCATGCTTGGGATTTTGCAGCAGGGGGTTTCCTGTTATAATTTGCATTTATAGGGTAAGCCACCTGCCAGTTATAGTTAGGTTCCCTGATCCCGCCCCTTTTTGAGTTTTGGAGGGAAAAAAGCCATTTTGAGTTAGTTCTCACAGGGAAGCCTTTCGCACAGGACATAGAACGAAGTGGCTCCTGTAGAAAAGCTTCGTCTTTTACAGCTTGGCCGGGGTTATACAGCCCTACGGCTTGGCCAGGAGACATACAGCCACAGCTTGGCTGAGGGACTCCAGCCGGCCATCACAGCAACTTGAACTCCTTCTTTTTCCCTGGAGGTCTACAAAGCTCTGTTGAGGCAAGGGTCACTCGCGGAAGCCAGACGCAGTTGGTACCGGATGCAGGGGCTCCACGTCAACAGAGGCAAGTACAGACTGCCCAGATTAGAAGCTAGGATTTCCCCATCGGTTAGTTACAGTTAAGAAGACAATGCCTGTTCCTAGTGGACAAGATTGAAAGAGCCTATAGACTGTAAAGAAAACCGTTAAAGTACCTGTTTGTTCCTGTTTGTTCCTTAATAAAAGAACTTTGTTGGACTTACTTTAAGCATTCTAAAGACTCTGTTTGGGGGAATCTAAGGGCCTTTATTCTGAGGCAGCCCCGGCGTCCCGTTGGGCACAGAGAATTTATGTCCTGTGTACGGTCTAATGTACAGGCCCAGTGTGCGACAGCACAGTGTGTATCCCTCATTTGTTAAACTTGAGTTGCATCTATACTGTAGAATTAATGCAGTTTGACACCACTTTAACTACCATGGCTCAATGGTATGGAATCCTGGGATTTGTAGGTTGGCGAGACACCAATCCTCTTTGGAAAAGAAGGTTAAGGAACTTTCACAACTGCAACTACTACTACAGCAACTTGAAGGAACACAATAACAACAAGAATCATTTTCCTTTCATCCATTTGTTTGTTTCTTCACTCCTGCTCATCCTCCTATAATATCTAAAAATATTCTGATCGCTTACCATTTAGTTCTTGGCACAACATTAGCTTCATTCCACCTTTGCATCTCTGCATATCTCAGAGGCACATATTCTTCCCTTCCTATCTCAAATGTCACTGATGGATATGATCCAGGCAGAAGTGTAAAAAGAGCTTACACTCATAGAGTTGTAGAGCTCAAAACGATCCCAAAAGTTATTAGTCCAATCCCCTGTAAAGGTGATTCATAATGAAAGCACCATGAGACATGGTCATCCATGCTCTCTTCAAAAATCACCAATGAAGGAGACATTGTCACCTTCTCAGGCAGCCTGTCCACTGTTGAGCAACTCTTATAATTAGAAAGTTCTTCCTAATGTTAAGTCAGAATCTCAAAATTTGAATACATTGGTTTTCTTTTCTGGAACATCAAAAATAAGTCAATTCTATTTCTAGCCTGCCAGATGTTAAAAGATTGCCATAATTTCATCACTTAGTCTTGTCTTCTACAGACTAAACATATCTAGCTCCTTCAACCATTACCCAAAAAAGGTTTCCAGAGCCTTTATCATCAACTTGGGAGGTCAGGCTATGAAATGACAATTCACTTACCCATAGGGGTCAGTGAACTTTATAAGTGAACCAAGAGGGAACACATCTTTAAGAAATCCAGAAGATCTTCAGATCAAGTTTTTTTTTTATTTAGCACATTCTGCATAAATAGGACGGTCACAGTTGGGATTCTGAGCTGGAGAACCAAAGTTTCCTCTCATGTTTCATAAACATTTAGAGTTGGGAAACAGATAGAAAAATCGAACAAAGCACAACAGCATGGGCCAACATACTTCTACTCCAAAATTGCTTCCCTCAATGATATTTTGAACTTGAGGCTCCCTTATAAACTTACTGTAACTTATTAAAGCTCTCTACACATCAATAGTGATATACTGTATTTCCCAACCAATTACTTAGTACCCTCAGATTCGGGTATGGGTGCTTAAGGACCTGTAGTTATGACTGTCTCCCTAAACAAGAGGGTTAAATCAAGCCATCTCACATTATCTTCTAAATCCAGCCAGCCAAGGAAGTATATGGAGCATTTGTGGTATGAGGCTACCACAGGTATGAGCAAACTTTGGCTCTCCAGGTGTTTTGGATTTCAACTCCCACAATTCCTTACAGCCTACTGGCTGTTAGGAATTGTGGGAGTTGAAGTCCAAAACACCCGAAGAGCCAAAGGTTGCCCATACCTGGTCTAACAGAAGCTCCCTGCCTTTCTACTGATTCTGAAATTAACATCATGATTTTAATAACTGCAACTCCAAACCTTTATTATTGCTGGGAATGTATCTGTGGAACTCTCAGGTGCAAGGCTTCATCCCTGAAACTGCACAGGGAGAAAAACAGAGAGTAAGAGCATTTTTTTAAAATGAGGGATCAGAGTGAACAAAGTGATCAGTTGGAACTAATATGATTTAGCTTATGATCAGGAGCAAACCATCTGAAATCAGAGGTGAAGTAGCCCAGAAAATACTGGGTGGCATTAGATTATTAAGAACTTTTATTGAAGAATATTGATAAGTCTGGATGTGTCCAGAGGAGGGTAATCAATACGACAAAAGGCCTCTGAACCAAGTCCTGTGAAGAACACATCCAAGGGACTGGGATTGTTTAGCTTGGAGAAGAAAAGTTGAAGAGGTGATACGATTGCCATATTTAAATGTTAGAAGGAATGTTGCATAAAAGTTGGAGCAAGTTTATTTTCTGTAGTCTCAGAGACTAGAATTTTATCCAAGGGGTTCAAATTACAAGGAAAGAGATTCCATTAAAACATTAGGAAGAACTAATTGACTATAAGAGTTGTTTGACAGTGAGATAGATAGTTAAGTTTGTGGTGGGCTCTCTTTCTTTGGAGGTTGTTAAACATGGGCTATCTTTTGAACATCTTTTGGTTTCTATAGCACTGCATGACAGGTGGCTAGACCAATTAATGCTTGTGGTCCTTTCAAACTCTGAAGAGTCTGATTCTAAATGTCAGGCAGATTGTGAAAAGAACTAAATGCCCCCCTTCAAGATGTAAACAAAATAGAAAGGTTATATGAAGAAAAGACTTCTAGCTTCTGTAGTTCTCCTGCCTGGGCCCTTCTGGCCACTCTCTTCTTCAGAGAAGAGATCATCTGTCTAGTCATCAGTTGCCAAGTCAGAACGTAAACTCCCTGGGCTTTTTCTCCTGCCTTGTTATTCCCTAATGAGGATGCTGCTGCCTCTGCCTCATTCAAGCAGTATGCATAAGATCAGAGAGTTGGGATATCTGTCTGCAGCTGCATTCACATTTGTCTCCCTTTCAGCCACTAGCTTACGCTCCTTTTACAGACATGAAACTTCAAAGAAATTTTCCCAAAGTTGGAAGTGTTTCTGCTGCCTTGTTCTCTCTTACAGTCATTGTTTAAATATGAGATGGTTGAAAGCCAGCATAGTGTCATGGTTTGTGCGCTGTACTACGACTCTAGAGACTAGGGTTCAATTCCCTGCTCGTCCATGGAAACCCATTGGCTAGTCTCACACTCTCAGCTACCAAAAACCCATGATACAGTTGCCATAAGTCAAAAATGACTTGTAGGCACACAACAATATACATATTGGGCACAGAGAGCTAAAAACATGATAGATCATGCTCCAACCATTCTTCCCTGTTGGACCAGATGCTAGCCCCAACAGACTTAATTTGCAGATGTTCTCTGTCCTGTCAGAATTGAATTTTGAAAAATTTGGCTTGTTGTAGAAACAAGGATTGGTGATAATGCTTCAGTGGAAACACCTTTTTCCCATGACAACTCTTTTAGGAATGAATTTCCCTTCCTAGGGGTAGATTTCTCTCACTTCCTGATGTCTCATCCCCCTTCTTAACTAGGAGTTGTTTGTAAGTTGGATGTTGGAACTTGGGGACTGCATATAGTTGTTATCAAATGTTCCATCATACATGGGAATTTAGAACAACTGTCCCCTAATCATTTGTCCTCTAAATATGCCACTCTACAACTACCTCATTTCCAGCCATCTCAAAGCAACAGGTGGGGGCATTTTTTTAAAAAAAATAATGCTGCTAGGAACTCTAGTTTTCACTGAGCAGGAATATTATCATTGGTATGTTTTATTTGCTTTTCAATTTATCTTATGTTTTCATTATTTTTAAATATATTTTCATATAATTTGCTTTATCTGATTTAATTATTAAATTATTTTTTTTGGCAAAAGGTGGGATATACAAACATGTCCTTCCTCACTGTGAACATGCAGATCAAGAAGAGGTCTCCACAGCCACCTACGTATCCACTACACTTGGAGGGCCATCATCCTTGGGCTACAAAATATCGCCTAAGGAAAGCATACAAATAAAATGAAATACAATCAAGCAAGTATGCAAGCATTATTGTTACAAAGAAGTATTTGTTTTGAAATCCTAATGAGAGAAAATTGTTCCAAATGTCTTGAATATACTTTTTCTTGTGTTTATATACGACTCATAACTCTTCCTCATGCTAGTTCTGCTTTGTCATTGCAAGCATTAATCCACAAAGGATCGTCCTAAAGACTGGTGTTGGGAGACATGTTGCTGGCCCAAATAGCCATGGGAACCTGTAGTGAACACCAGTACTCCATGTCCCATCAGTATGTAGTCCACCTGTCATTTCATTCCCCATCACCCCACACCTGATCATCTCCAAGTTGAAGAGATTTACTTTAGTCCTTCCTCATAAATCAATCCTTGTCACCCTGTCTGTTCTCTGCTTCCCTGGCACCAGAGTGTGGCTGCCACCAGCTTTTATTACAACATACACACCCAACATTTCATAACTAACCTTCCTCACGTCTTGATGTCTCGGGTTTCCAAATTGCAATGGCAGGGGAAACATAGATAAAAGCTTCCTCCAGTGCCTGTTTTCTACTATGAATGCTGGAAAAAGGAAAGCAAAGCTGCAGTTTAGGTCCTATGATTATGAAAGGCCTCTAAATACAATGAAATACACAGAAAAAGAAAGAAGAAAGAAAGAAGAAAGAGGGAAATGGCAAGCTTTTTTCATGTCAGGAGTGACTTGAGAAACTGCAAGTCGCTTCTGGTGTGAGAGAATTGGCTGTCTGCAAGGACATTGCCCCGATGTTTTGATGTTTTAACACCCTTGTGGGAGGCTTCTCTCATGTTTCCGCATGGGGAGCTGGAGCTGACAGAGGGAGCTCAACCGGTTCTCTCAGGATTCAAACTGCTGACCTGTTGGTCAGCAGTCCTACTGGCACAAGGGTTTAACCCATTGCACCATTGGGGGCTCCAATGTCAAGCTATGCATAATGCCACGGCATGGCTAAGAGCCTCAGCATGTCTTAGGCCAACTCTGACTATCACAGAACCTCACCTCCATCTCATTATGCTCCCTTTCACCTTTTTAGGACTCTGAGACCCACCCACCATGAGCCACCTCTTTTCTTAAGTGGGCATTACATATTTCTTCTTGTATTTAACTTCATTTCTGAACGGCTGAAGCATGCTACCCACTGTACTGATTTAACAGGAGCCTTCCCAATTAATCATTTGTTGTCCCTATTTTTCAGCTGCTCTTTCTTTTTCCTTCTTTCTTCCTTAGCCCCTTTCTTATTTCAGTTGCTGCAAAAGTACTTTGCACTCAATGCAATTAGTGAAAGAGAGCAAAAAGCAGTCTTGCCCTTAGCAACAGACTCCAGCAAAAGCAAACCTTTTAAAGGGTGTGAGTTCTTCCTCATTAATAACTTTTTCCATCCTGGTTAAACTCTGGTGTTGCTTGGTCACAGATGTTCAGGTTTTCATCTGTGTAATGCTGGAAGGTATGCTGAGGAAGCAACAAAAATGGTAGACAAAACGACCCATAACCTGTGGGACTGGTACTTGCAATATACATTCTAGGCAATTTCTAGATACTCCAGCCCATATCGATGATATTCTTGCACCAGAAGTCTTTCATTTCAGTAGTCTGGAAACATATCCCCCATGGATGTGTGGACTGTACTGTACTTGCACAATGATTCTGTGCGGAATGTATGTTTCATTTAATTTCAAAGACTGACCCTCCGATATAGTGTAACTTTAAGTTGTTAATCAAAAACTGTGATTACTAAAAGTCAGCATTGATTCCTTAAAAGCAAGTCATGTCATACTAATCGTATCTCTTTTTTTGATGAAGTTACAACCTAGGTTGATTCAGGGAATGCTGTGGATGTAGCATATCTTGATTTCAGCGAGGCATTTGACAAAGTCCCCCACAATCCTCTTGCACACAAACTAGTAAAATGTAGGCTAGACAATACTATTGTTAGATGGATCAGTACTAAGCGACCGAATCCAAAGGACGCTCACTAATGATTCCTCTTTCTCCCGGAATGAAGTGACTAATGGAGTACCACAGGGTTCTCTCCTAGGCCCAGTGCTGTTCAACATCTTTATTAATGACTTGGATGAAGGTTTTGAGGGCATGCTTATCAAGTTTGCATATGACACCACATTAGGATGTATAGATAGCTAAAACTCCAGAGGACAGAATTCAAAATGACAAATTAGAGAGCTGGACCAAAACTAAGAAAATGAATTTTAACAAGGAGAAATGTAGGATACTTCACTTAGGCAGAAAAAAAAATGAAATGTACAATTACAGGATGGGTGATGCCTGGCTCAACAACAGTCCACGTAAAAGAGATCTTGGAGTCTTCGTTGACAACAAGTTGAACATGAGCCAACAGTGTGATGCAGCTGCTAAAAAAGCCAATTGATTTTGGGCTGCACCAAAAGGAGTATAGTGTTTAGATCAAGGAAAGCAATGGTGTTCCTCTATTCTGCTTTGGTCAGACCTCACCTGGAATACTGTGGCCAACTCTGGGCACCACAATTCAAGAGGGATATTTACCAACTAGAAGGTTTCCAGAGGAGGGTGACTAAAATGATCAAAGGTCTGGAGGCTCTATAAGGAGTGTCTTAAAGAGCTGATTGAGAAAATTGAGAGGAGACATGATCACAATGTTTAAATATCCGAAAAGATGTAATAAACAAGAGAGAGCAGGCTTGGACACGGAGCCATGGGTTCAAATTACAGGAAAGAAGATTCCATCTGAACATTAGGAAGACATTCCTGACTGTAAGAGCTGTTCAGCAGTGGAACTCTCTGCCTCAGAGTGTAGTGAAGGCTCCTTTCTTGGAGGCTTTTAAGCAGAGCTGGATGGCCATCCATCAGAGGTGCTTTGATTGTGCTTTACCTGCATGGTAGGAGGTTGGGCAAGATGCCCATGTGGTCTCTTCCAACTCTATTATTCTATGATTTCATGATTCGAAGACACCATGTCAGATGTGAGTGTGAGGATTGGGGATGGGATGATTTGCAAAAAGGTACTGTTGGAATATATTCAAGATGAAACTGAAGGAAAGTGCATTGTGCTTTATAACAGCAGCACTTAGCATGGGTATAGCCCTTCATATCTCCTGCAATCTTTAAACAATTCTGTCAAATATTTTTTTATATAGTTATCTGCATTTTGTAGATGTGAGATCAGGGTCCAAATCACCCCCAAAAAACAGTCTACCCAAATCCAGTTAAGGACTTGGGATCTGAATTCTTCTGAAGAAGATGCAAAAGAAGTTGTTACAACCCCAAAAAGGAATGACTGTTAAAAGAAAAAGAGTGCACGCTGACATTCAAGCGCAGGCAATCAGATTAATTCCAAGAAATCATGGCAGAATGTCCTTTCATGGTCTCAGAAAAAAAGCGTGGTTCTTTCCATTAAATACCGATTTTTTCCTATGATTTCTGGTTAGACTGGCTTTCTTTATCTGGTAAATTCCAGGGGTTCTTGACTGATTAAATAAATTCAGTACTTGTGACCCAGAAGCGTAGGCACCTAGTAATATCACCGACAGCTATTATTGTGCTGCCGCATCACCAGCCAACTCACCCGCACATAAAGCATAGCGAGAGCTACAATGCACACTAGTTCTCACATATCAATAATAATACCCCTTTGTTTGGTTATGTTTCTTAGTTTACTTTTGTACGGGACTGAGTTATGAAAAACACAAGAGAACACAATTGCTTTATAACTATATATGGAGCTATTTTATTACAAAGCAAGCAGTAAAGTTTCCATCACTAATTCTGCTCCCACATATTTAACCAGCCCCCCTAGCTGGCAGTTCTTCTGAAGGATCCATGTAGTATTTAAAGTGCTATTAAAAACAGTGTGAGTATTCTATCTGGTTTTACAGTCCTATAATTTCATGTTGTGTGGGGGTGAGGGCTTGTGTTTTGGAGGCTAGAAGCAGAAAGTTTCAGAGGAGGATAGGAGGGGTAAGCAAGGGGCCACAAAGAGGCCAAGGCTTGTGAAGAGCTCAGGAGGCGCCTGGCTTAATGGGAGGGGGTGGTCTCACCGCTTTCCAGCTTGTGCCTGCTTTCTGCAGCTCTCCATCATTTCCACCTCCCCCACATTATTGGGATGAGACAATCCCCATCTGGAAATACCTTCCCTTTTAGAGTCAGAGAAGAAGGCGCAGTCTGTCGCAGGGGGATGAGCACAACCTTGCCCTTTCCTTGGATGTGCTCCAGTTGAAAGTAAGGAGAGGAAGGAAGGGAGATCAAGGATACAAGGAGGTAATTAGAAGAAGGGGAGGTCATTGTCTCCTGGGTCCCACACAAGGAAAGGGGAGAGACACAATGTCTGTACAGAGGACAGGCCGATGCACAGCAACTTCACTCCCACTTGCATAGCTTTCTCAATGGCAACTTGCGAGACGGGCTCCTCACTTGAAGATGATTGGAAAACATTGGTAAAGCATTGTTGCACTGCTTGGAAAATGTAGTGCAAATTTTTAACTTTTTTGTATTACATGTCCTACTCCTCATGTTGGCTAGAAGATGCTGGGAGCTGTAATCCAAAACGTCAGTTTCCCAACCATTGGGCCTTGCTCATGGCACATCTTTGCCCCTTATTGTGACTCGGTGTCACAAGTAGACAGTGAAGTGGCAGCTCCCTCTGTGGCCGGAATTGAGCCTCATGAAGCCAGAAAGCTGGAATGTTAAATTCCCTCTGTGTCTGTCTATATATGTTGTATGTCTATGGCATTGAATGTTTGCCATGTAAATGTGCATTGTAATCCGCCCTGAGTCCCCTGCGGGGTGAGAAGGACAGAATATAAATACTGTAAAATAAATAAATAAATAAATAATATTCTCACTTCTGCTTCTTGCTTTTGTTGGACAGGGCCATGGAGGAGAACTCACAGAGTGAGGAGCTCCGGGACTGATTTGACTAAACTGTTGACATGGGATGCAACAAGCTCCTCCAAGTATTATGTTCAACAACCACCTGTCTTAGAGGTTGCTTTGTTGCCTAGCATAAACACACACACAAGTACTAAGATTTGGTAATAACGAATAGCCGAGTGGCAACAATCACAACCAGCTTATGGTTTCCAACCTGTTCTGCTTGCTCTTCTAAACCTTTCCCATTTTTGCCATGAGACCCACCAGTAAGAGTTTCTCACAGCCTTCAATGGCCCTTTACACTATGTTCTGGGGTATCTTAGCAACCTATATGGTGTTCTGCAGTCAGAACAGCAGTAATGGAAAGTCAGGTTCCTTACAAATCAGATCACTTTCCACTGGGGGTCTTACTCCACTGCATGCAGTTACTAAGCAGGGAGGGGAAGATGTGGAAGGCCTATGAGCCACAATTTTCAGTGTGAACATATGTATTTATTTAGTCATTGGTATGACATTGGTGCTTAGTTAAAGTGTTCTCCCAAGATTTCACAATGGAAATATCCCATTTATGCTATTAAATGTCATATATGCTATTACTGGACATAAAGATAGTCTATAATACTATTATCATAATTGATAGTAGTGACAGCTGCCTCGACTGTGGTGATTTTGGCTTTTGCAAGTTTAATTATTCATGGATTTGATTAAGAAATGTTCAGTTTAGATCCTTTAATAGGATTCTGTGTTAATCTTCAAGTGTAGGTTGACCATAGAGTCATGCTGGAAGACCTAGAAATTCCTAGAGAGGTGTTCCCTCAAGAAATTTCTTTATTTGTGTTTTTTAAACTTTCATGGGGGTGTTATGTCTCTAACCCCAGTGAATGTGGAGGACTGACTGTCTTTCCAACAATAGAAATAGTAGGTCCATTGCCAACCAAGAGATTTCATATATATAAAGCAAGATTACCTGTTTGGTCAGGTATTCTCAACAGTCATATGTTCTTGAGATTGTACTGTTGATGCTGGAAATTTGAAGTTTTTCTAAGTCCCGTGGATACCGAGAGACGCCTGGCAACCTTCGCTAACTGCAGATGTTTCGAGTCAGGAATCAGGAACCACGCCAGGTTGAAGACAAACAGAGACTTTATTCAATTTGCACAAAAAGGTACAAGTGTAAAAGCGTAATTATAAATATTGTTAATGAGTAATTGCACACAAGCTAGAAGAGACTGAAGCTGTTTGCTTTTGCCTGACTCTGCTAGAAAATTAATGCTTCTCCTGAGTTGAGTGAAGTCATTTGCACTTTGAACTAAGTTTTCAGTAATAGAATAAGCCAAGCAGAAAGAGGGAAATGAAAGGAGGAAAGAAGAACTGGAACATTTTAAAAGAATTTGAAAAAGTGGTATGACAGAGGATTAATCTAGACTGTCTCTGTCAAGTTAAGACAGTTGACAAACATCTAAGACATACTTTCCTTTTCTCTTGCAGATTTAGCTCTGTATAGACAACGAGTCCTTAAAATTATTGCAGTTATGTGAATCTATACAACTCAGAGAACTGTTAGTATCATCACATGGAAGCCTAAGGTAGTGCTGGGGATAGCTCAAGGAGAAACATTTGTTCTTTACATTGGAGACAGTATTTCTTTTGATAGTCTTCAAGAGCTGGTGTAGCACAGTGGTTCAAATGGTAATCTGGGGCTTGGGAGATCTGTGTTTGCTGCACTCCCACTGAGCTATGGGATTCACTATTTGACCTTTGTCCTATCAGTCTCTCTCAGCCTGACTTACTCACAGGGTTGTTGTGAGGATGAAGAAAGGAAGCAGGACATGTTCAAAACATTTCAGTCATTAGAGAAAGGCAGGATATAAATAAAATTGGCAAGTTTCTTCTGATTCTGCATACCAAAATTTGATTTTTGCTTTAAGACACCCCCTCCTCCCCACTGCCACAAAATATCACTCGTTTTTCCTGGGTAGACCATTTGAAGCAGGGAACATGGTGCCTTCCAGATGTAAGGGACAGTAACTCTCATAATCTCCCGTAATTGGCCGTGTCTGGTGTGGTTGTTGTCCAAAACATCTGGATGCCACCAAGGAAACTTCTAGACAGGGCTCATATCCCAAGCCCTGTCCAATTTTTTTACGAGAGGCATCCAAATGACACTCAGGTAAAAGTGAAGTAAATCCTGCTTTGTCCCAAATTATTTAGATCCCTATTAGATCCGGGCCTTCCTGAAAGGCCCAATTCTAATGTGATATGGCCCCTGTGGGCACTCACTGCTAGGTAATCCTGGGACAACCGAGGGGCCCATCCCTATAACCCACCCCGGTTCTTCGGACTTCCAAAAACCCAGAGAACTGAGGAGGACCTCCCCCCCCCCCCCCCAAAGCCTTAAAAAAAGGAAAACCTACTGGGTTGCCATTAGGACTCTCTGCAGGCCTGCTGGAGTGTACTGCCTCCTGGCGCATGATTGGTACTTTTTTCCCTGGGTGTGGGGACTTAAACCCACTTCGAAGCAGGTTTAATATATGTCTGGAAGCTTCCTAAGAACAGGATGTGATCTAGCACTTTAAAAATTAAATGCATTTTAGTTCAGGAATGATATAATTACAAAAGTCTATGGGGAGTGTAGCTGCACATACTGGAAACAAGCCTAAAGAATGAATCCTTACTTTTTCACAAATAGTTTGTGATTCCCAGAGGGAAATGTAGAGGGAATCAGGACTATTTCAACAGATCTGCTAAAAGAATACTTTCTTTCTTCCTCTCCCCTCCCATGCCTTTTCCCATTGCTGTCTTATCTTCTTAGTTTGTAGGTCAAAGTTTACGACTGGGGACTTTTCAGCGGAAGAGCAAGATCTTGAAAAATCCTTGATAAAATGTTAAATAAAATTTTAAAAATCAAGAATTTTTAATCACTAGGGGGCTCAGTAAAAGGGAAATACTTTACATAATCTTTGTTTCTTATCCTCTCGGACCAATACAGCTACTAATGGGATTCCCTTGTTTCCTTTAGAGCACATTGTGATCCCACAGAATATAATGAATGTAAATATAATTGATGTGATTTGTTTTGGTCACCTTCTATTTTGATTGTTCCTTCTCAGTAACTTTATCCCAGGAGCTTCCGCAGCAAACAGAAGGGTGACCAGAAGCAATCGCTTACAAGAGGCAAAAAATGTGAGATTTCCAATTGCGGCGATATTGTGGTCTTGAGCCCAAACTGTGGATATTTGCATGAATGTATGTCCCTGCAATTGAAAGCCACGGGATTTTTTAAATCTGGATTTGTTCCTGGGTTTTAGATGTTTTTCCTGATTGATCGGTTCCTAAAAGAAGATTACACTTGAGTAGAAGGCAAAAACTTTGTTTGTGTGTCAGAAACTTCATGAAATGGGGAGGGCACATTTTCTCTGGCCAGGACAAAGAACTAAACATTTGCAGTGATCCGCTGCAGTGATTCTCTGCATATCTGCATATTAGCATCTTGAGGGGTTTTTTAAACCGCTAAAGTTTCCAGTGGAAGTCCCAGTGGCCATCTTGGGAGCCTCTAAATCTTGCAACAAATCACCAAGTCTGGACAACAGAGGCAGAAAACCTGGGAAACAACAGGTCTGTACATGGACCTCTTATGAAGTCCCGGGTCTTTTTGCTCCTGCTTAAAACCTGTGATTTAGTGCTGTCTGGAAGCGCTCTGAGTCCAATAGATGGGGATCATCTGAGTAGAGAGAGTACAGATGGTGCATAAGTGACAATGGCTGGATCTACACTGCCCTATATCCCAGGATCTGATCCCAGATTATCTGCTTTGAACCAGATTATATGAGTCTACACTGCCAGATAATCTGGGATAAGAATATAATCTGGGATGAGATTCTGGCATATAGGGCAGTGTAGTTCCAGCCCAAGACACGCCCTTCAGGGCACAGAAAACCCTGCCATGTCCTGCTGCTGCTCCATGTTGTTGGCTCCTGAAAGACTGATTATATTGTAACGCCTTTTATGCAGCTTTGGGATATTATACACAGCGCAGATAATCACAGTGCAGATGATCACATTTAACAAAGAATACTGTAAAGCTGGGAAGGTTGCATCAAAGGGCAAAAAGTGAAATGATCAGAAGACTGAAGCACGGCATTGCTGAGGGTTGAATTAATTGCATTGAACGACATTCTATGAGTCTACACTGACCATAACATGCAGTTTGAAACCATATTATATTTCAGTGTAATGCAGCCTGTATGATAGCTGAGATGGCTAAATTTATACATAGTATAAAACAGTGTTCCAAACCTTGTTTCCAGATGTGGTTGGAGTATATCTCTCAGAATCCCCAGCCAACATACCCAGCATTCTGGGAAACAGACCATTGGCTATGATGATTGGGGATTCAAGGAATGGTAAACCTCTACCGCCTCCCCCAATTCTTAGAAACAAGATTGAAAACACTGAATAGTGACAATGAATATAGACAATATTTCCTTCCCAATACAAGAAGCTGGAGTTATTACATTATGTTGAATGGAGATAGATTTAGACCAGGCAATAGCAAATACTCTGTCACATAGCACGTTAAGCAATGGAATTTGCTTGTACTAGAAATTATGTTGCCTAAACATCTATCTAGCTTTAAAAGGGGATTAGACAAATTCATGGAGATTAAAACTATCAATGTCTACTAGCTAGTCATTCTGGTCATTTCAGCTACTTGGGGAGGAAAGAGGCTATTGCCATCTCATCCTAAAGGCTTACAGGGTATATGGCCACCACAGGAAAATAAAATACTTGATTTTTTATCTGTCCCAAGCATTCTGGAAAGAGTTAACCTAGTTTTCATCACCCCTTCTCTCTACAGGGCTCTGAATAGCAGGCTGACAGTCTTGCATAGCAGCAGGACTATTTAGGTTCAGTAGCTGCCACCTGAGGAATGCAAGGAGGAGGAGATTTGGGGAGTATAGCCTCTGATGTCATTGGCTAGCCCCATTTTGGGCATAGGGATTATAAGCAACTCAGTGCAGGCTGAGACTACAGTTAGTCCTGTTTCCATTGGGATTCTGCATCCACGGCTTAATTTTTTATATATATTATGGGACTTGAAGATACACAGCTTTTGGTTTCAATGTCTGTGTTTGTGTGTGTCTTAAAACCAACTCGAAGTCAATACAAAAGGTCCACTGTACATGGCTGGGAGATTGCCAATGCCTTGGCCCCAAAATGAGATGGGGGGGGGGGGGGTCCCAATGGGAATAGCCAGACTTGCTCTACACCAATTCTCATTGTTTCCTGTTTTTATGTGGGTTTTTTTTGTTACTAAATCCAAGTTGGAGAGAGAGAGGTGCCCCTGTGTGAGATGAAAACAGCTTTGCATTTTTGGCAGATTTATAAAAATCATTCCTTTTAGTGGGAAACAGTTGTTTCAGCTGTTGACAGTTGAGCCCACATTCCATTGCAAATACCCACCATCTTTAGGATTGTTTACCTTCCTTACCTCATACCTCTCCTCATGCCCAAGGGAATGCATTTGGACTGAGCAGCTACTGAGTACAGGATACTCTGTCCCTCACTGTGTGCCTTCAAGTTGTTTCCAACATAAGGTGAACCTATCATAGGGTTTCTTGGCAAGGTTTGTTCAGAGTGAATTGTCGAAGGTTTTCACGGACAGAATCATTGGCATGTTGTAGGTTTTTTGGGCTGTATGGCCATGTTCTAGAAGCATTCTCTCCTGAAGTTTCACCTGCATCTATGGCAGGCATCCTCAGTGGTTGTGAGATTGAGACCTCACAACATCTGAGAATGCCTGCCATAGATGCAGGCAAAACTTCAGGAGAGAATGCTTCTAGAACATGGCCACACATGTTCAGAGTGAGTTTGCTCTTGTCTTCTTCGCCTAAGAGGATGTGATTTATCCAAGGTGGTCCAGGGAGTTTTCATGGCTGAGCAGAGACTCAAACCCTTGTCTTCAGTGACTTAAATGGCAAATAGTTCACAAAGCAGTCTGGTTTATTCCCTGAAGGGTTAAATATACTTCAACTCCTCTGAGATATATTTATTTAACCTTTTAAATAAATTCCTCTCGCAATTTGGCTTCAGTCCTACCCACAAGAACTTATTTTCACTGCCTAAACCTTGAGGGAGTATGTAAGAAAGATTTGAATGAAGACCTTTTTAGTTGCTATTGTGGGATTCCTATGTCCTAATATCTACTTTCTTTTCTCTCCCTGTTCCTAGCACATGGTTCTTGTGTAGCTGTTTACTCGCTGAAAATATTTTCCATTACTGAGGCTGTTATGCTCCTTCAGTTTTCCCTCCTAGCCTCAATCCTTTCACTTTCCAAACCTGTCATTTTCCACATTACCACCTCACTCCTTCTTCATGTTCTTGACCCACCACTGAGGAGGACCAGGGCTACATTACATGCCCACTCCAACAGCCTAGGCCTAGTTGCTGCCAAGCGGAAGAAAGTTTTTGCATCCCATGACTCATTTGCTGCCATTTGTCTGTCTGTCTGTCTGTCTCCCTGCCCCAGCCCCTGAACAGATTTCTCATTGAACTGACAGAGGAATCCACAGCTGTTCCAAACTGGGAGCAGAAAGAAGAGGGGAGGGGACAGGCGAATGATGTCAAGACTCAGGGATACAAATAGCCAGCGCTCAGATCCCTGTCCCGTCTCCGACTCCTCTCCCAGAGCAGCAGCTGTTTTTCTTTCTGCCTCTGTTCCATCCAGCCACCACCATGAGCCAGTCCTACTCCTCCAGCCAGAGGCTCTCTTCATACCGCCGGACCTTCGGTGGGGCGGGTGCAGTCTCACCTTCCTTCCCACGGGCCTCCTTTGGCACCAAGGGCTCTTCTAGCTCCATGTCTTCTCGGGTCTACCAAGTGTCCCGCAGTGCCGCCCCATCCAGCCTCTCCAGTTTCCGAGCCAGCTACTCAGCCCCACTGCGCTCAGCCTACCAGGGGGCTGGGGAACTCCTTGACTTCTCCTTGGCCGATGCCATGAACCAGGAGTTCCTACAGACACGCACCAATGAGAAAGTGGAGCTCCAGGAGCTCAATGATCGCTTTGCCAACTACATTGAGAAGGTGCGTTACCTGGAGCAGCAGAATGCGCTCATGGTGGCTGAAGTCAACCGGCTCAAAGGCAAGGAGCCCACACGGGTGGCTGAGATGTATGAAGAGGAACTGCGAGAGCTGAGGCGCCAGGTGGAGATGCTGACCAGCCAGCGAGCACGCGTCGATGTGGAGAGGGACAACCTGTTGGATGACCTCCAGAAGCTGAAGCAAAGGTGAGACATGCGTTTGTTGTCACTAGCTCAAACCTGGCTGAGCCCAAATCAGCTTTCCTATGCATCTCTCCTAGGGCCCTTCCAGACAGGCCTTAAATCCCAGATCTCATCCCATGTTTTCTGCTTTGAATTGAATTATATGAGTCGATACTATCAGATAATCTGGGTTAAACAGATAACTTGGGATCGCATCCTGGGATATAGAACCTGTCTGGAAGGGCCCCTAGTCCTGAACAGTCATTGTATCCTTGTTCTGAGTAACCATGGAAGGACTGCCAAGGGCAGATTTATCACCTAGCCCTGTTTCCTTGCCATTGACAAAAACAATGCTACAGCTTATGTAGCCCACATGCCAGCTTTTTCCATGGCCTCGGAGAGTATGCTTTGTGGTATTTTTCATCCTAATGCTGTACATATTTCTCCAAGCTTCTCTGCTCCAGGGCTGTCATCACCATTTCCATCTTGCCAGTCCCTGCCTGAGGCTTCTTTTAGGCAACTCTCCCCCACCCTTTGAGATGGAGTGAAGCACCTTGTATTTTTGCAGAGCTGACCTGAGGGCCCCAACTCAATACCCAAAAGACTTGATGTTGTAGGGCTGTGCATATTCCAGACAGCTTGTTCTCCTGAAGCACTGCAAAAATCTCCTCCATTCAAAGCAGGAGTGGTCCCCCCCCTTTCCCCAGATATCATTGGTCAGCAACTCTCTCATCATTGGCTATTCTTATTAGGGCTGATGGGAGTAACCACGCAAACAGAAATTGGATGGGCATACTCCCACCCCCGATGCAAAGGCCCCAGGGCCCATGATAAGTTACTTATTCTTAGAAAAAAGTACGTGGGGGGGGGGGAGCTATTTTATATACCCTGCTATACCAACCCCTTGTCTTATAACTTTTCAGTCTATTTATGATGTTTATAAACTTAACAAAGACAGGACAGACATTCTCTAACAGGACAGTTCATTTTTAAAAAGTGTCTTCAGATTTTAGAATTTCAGCATAAGAATGTAGAACAAAGTTCTTTGAAATCATCATAGGATTTGGTTTCAAATTTTAAAGACTCAATGTACCGTTGAGACCACATCATCTGTTTCTCATGCAAATCTTCCCTATCTTCTTTCATTAGATTAAGGGGAGCGATTTGAATTTTATGGACAACTGACTATAGCAAACCATTCGGAGGTCATATCAGACACTGAGATTTACTCATGGAAATGTATCTAGCTTGAATTCCCACCTAATGGTGATTGCTCTGCTCTCTCTCTGTTCATGGCAAAAGGGAAGAAAGGTCTTTAAGCTATCTGACACTAATAGCTGCTTATAGGTTCTTATCAGATCACTTTTTGACCTTTCTTTTTGGTAAGCTAAACAGATGGATGTTCTTACTCTTAAGCTTGTCACTCTTAAGGCCTTTCCCCATTTACTGTTTCTGTTTATATCCTTGCTCTGCCATTGAGTCCATGACTTGTTCAGGACTTATCAGGTTTGGGTTTCCTTAAACATGAACATGATAATGAACTGCCTCATATGATTGGTGTAATCACAACGAAATGAAATAGGAAAATTTTGCTATTCTTACCCTCAGGGATGGGGTTTGGTTATAGCTCTTCTAAAAAAATCAGCTCCAAGCTGATACCACGAACGTGTATACAAATATCAGCAGATGACAGCAGAATCTTGTTTTAGAGTGTCATTACTAGTTATGAATCATATGTGAACAGGTTTTTTTTTCATGTCAGGGGCGACTTGAGAAACTGCAAGTCGTTTTTGGTGTGAGAGAATTGGGCTGTCTGCAAGTACATTGCCCAGGGGATGCCCAGATGTTTTACCATCCTGTGGGAGGCTTTTCCCATTTCCTGCATGAGAAGCTGGAGCTGACAAAAGGGAGCTTACCCCACTCCTCGAATCTGAAGTGCCGACCTTTCGGTTAGCAGTCCTGCCAGCAGAAGGGTTTAATCCATTAGGTATTCCATAGTTATGTAAGTGTTACCACCTTGTTATTGGTTACATTTATACCTTAGTTTTTCTCCAATTAGATTAATGAGATTATATGCCACTTGTTCCTATTTTGTCCTTGCAACAACCCTATAAAGTAGACTAGGGTGAAAGAGAGTATCTCATGAAAGTCTACCCAGTAGAGCTCTCAAGTCCAAGTATAACACTCTTATCAAAAACTTAACAAAAACCACATGTTTATTTCCTGGAATTATGACCTCTCACCTCTATGCAGAATAGAATTATTGAGAAGGAGCCTGCTGTGCCTTTCTGAAGATGTGTTTACTTTGCAGATGTAATGTAGTTTGATACATTTTAAATGCAGTCATGGAAGTTGAAGTCTTTAGCCTTCCCTGCCTAAAGTGTTGGTGCCTCACCAAACTAGGAATACCAGGGTTACACAGCACTGAGCTACAGCGGTTTAAGCAGTGTCAAAATGCATTCATTCTGTAGTGTAGATGTACTCTAATTCAGGTTATTCTGTAAGCCTCTCTATTATCTAGGGCTGGCTTTGCAATCGCAGTAAGAGTGGTCCCTTGTAAAAGGCATAACTTACCTCCCTTTCTCTGCATTTGGAAAAGCACCACAGAGCACAGGATGTGAACAAAAAGCAGCTATGTTAGCACAGAAATACAGCCACTGGAAAATCCATATTGATTGTACTAATGGCTGTCATAGAGGTTGTACACAGATGGGGATGGGGAAAACTGGGGACCCTCATGATTATTCTTCAACTGAAGGAGAAAGCAATTCCAGAGTACCTGTAATACTCCTTTCTGTCTATAGTGAGCATTGGAAGAAACAGCATTGGAAGAACTGGGATATATGGCAGTGTAGACTCAGACAACCAAGTTCAAAGCAGATATTTAGGGATTTTTTCTGCCTCAATATTTTGGGTTATATGGCTGTGTGGAAAGGCCCAGAGAAGTCGAATAAAGCCAACCACAAGTCAAGAGTCATCACCAAACAAATGAGTCACAGACCCTTTAGCTCCCTGCTTCTCCTGTCCCTTTTCTGAGTAGCAATGGTTCCTGGGTGGTGCTATTATGATACAGTAGATCTAAGATTGAGTGGGATCACTAATACTACATATTAGAAATCTAGACTTCGGAAGGGGAAGGATACTGGCATCCTCCTTCAGGAAGGAATGGCCTAGTTTTCAGCCCTGTGGCAATGGCCAGGCTGAGTCTCTAGGAGCATTTCTCCTTTGGATGTAGGACTCTTGTGACAGACAAGACAAGCTGGACATAGCAGGAATGGTAATCCAGCAAGGCTGGGCCCCACTGACAGGAAGTTTTGACATTTCAGAAGGGAAGGAAATAAGAAATACTGTCAGAGGACCCCAGGGAGTAAAAAATCTCTTAGCAGGGTGCACTGGATTGCTTCCTGGATCCCAGAACAGCTGTAAATAATCATTTCAGACCGTGTCTTTTTTTTTAAATCCAAAGGCAAACTGGGCCTTTTGCTTGAAGGCTTTATATTTCTGATAGTGCCAACCTTTAGGAAAAAATTAATGCATAAATGTATTTGCATGCCTTCTTTTTAAAATATTCTACTGGAAATGACAGCAAATCGGTTCACTGAGACTCTGATTGCAATCACAGAGGCAGTGTGTTGTTCCCTTCCTTGCTGTCATCTTGCAGTGTTTGCCCCCCTCCGCCCCAGAAAGAAAGGGAGTGGGGATCAGAATCCTCTGTGAAAGAAGATTGCGATCACAAGCGCTGGCACTGAGAGCATTATTACAGTTTTCAGCCATAATGATAGCTTGCTGGCACCGTGCACCTTGTCCAATCTAGGGCTCAAGGCTTTCACAAGAGAGAGTCATAAGATGGCAGGCGGGTATGGAGTTCAATAGTTAGGGAGGAAAGGCTGATGACAGAAGAGGATGACACAGAAATAGGGTAGGAATTGGGTCTCAGTGTGCTTTGTATCCAGCATTCTACAACTATTATGATCCCCATAGGTTGGCTTTAATGGCAAAACCCTGTAAGGCAGTGATATTCTGCGGTGACGCAATGGGTTAAACCCTTGTGCCAGATGAACTGCTGACCTGAAGGTTGGCGGTTCGAATCTGCGGGATGGGTTTTTTTTTCTGTGTCAGGAGTGACTTGGGAAACTGCAAGTCACTTCTGGTGTGAGGGAATTGACCGTCTGCAAGCACATTGCCCAGGGGATGCCCAGATGTTTTGATGCTTTTACCATCCTTGTGGGAGACTTCTCTCATGTCCCTGTATGGGGAGCTGGAGCTGACGCTGACAGAGGGAGCTAATCCACACTCTCTCCAAATTTGAACCTCAGACCTGTCAGAGAAGTCTCTCACAAGGATGGTAAAAGCATCAAAACATCTGGGCATCCCCTGGCGCAATCCCCATTGCGCCATCGGGGGCTCCTGCTAGACGGGGTGAGCTCTCATCTTTCAGCTCCAGCTTCCATGTGGGGACATGAGAGAAACCTCCTACGGGATGGCAACACATCTGGGTGTTCCCTGGGCAACGTCTCTGCAGACGGCCAATTCTCTCACACCAGAAGCAACTTGCAGTTTCTCAAGTTGCTTCTTACTCAATAAAAAAGTGATATTCAATAAGATAGGCTATATATTGGAGGTCTTCAAAGCACTGACAGCTGTTCCATGGAAATGTTCAAGCACAAAGTAGTTACTAATGGGTGCAAATAGGATGCCATACTCTCCAATATTTCACAGATGAAAACCAGGACACATGTGGCCAAGCATCATCGGAGCATGGTCAAGAAGGACAAAGAAGCTGGGAGGGGCTGCATCGGTTTGCTCTTACCTGATTCTGTCCTTTCCTTTCAACCCTGCAGAATTAATTGAGTGCAAACTGGGTTGTTGTAGGGGTTTTTTTGGGCTATATGGCCATGTTCTAGAGGCATTTTCTCCTGACGTTTCACCTGCATCTGTGGCAAGCATCCTCAGAGATAGTGAGGTCTGTTAGAACTAGGAAAAAGGGTTTATATATCTGTGGAATGACCAGGGTGGGACAAAGGACTCTTGTCTTCTGGAGCTAGGTGTGAATGTTTCAACTGAATGTTTTCAGTTGAAACATTCACACCTAGCTCCAGTTGAAACATTCACACCTAGCTCCAGAAGACATCCTTTGTCCCACCCTGGTCATTCCACAGATATATAAACCCTTTTTCCTAGTTCCAACAGACCTCACTACCTCTGAGGATGCTTGCCATAGATGCAGGCGAAACGTCAGGAGAAAATGCCTTTAGAACATGGCCATATAGTCCAAAGAGAACCTACAAGAACCCAGGGATTCCGGCCATGAAAGCCTTCGACAATACATTGAGTGCAAACTACTTTTGCACTTTGACCTCAGTTTGCACCAATGGAAGCAAGCTGAGTACAAAGGCAGAAAGCAGAATGGGCCATTTAAAAACCAGCTGAAAAAATGGGACAGCAGAGGAGTAATTAGGACAGTCTCTGCTAAATTGAGACAGTTGGGGAGCATGGGTGCTAATCCCTGGCACGTTGGGGAGAAATACCCAGCTAGTCCCCCTTTGAGGATCAGATATAAGGGAGGTCAGACTGCCTGGAATGCCACCCCCTCTTTGGGCATCTAGCAGCTGAGTGGCATTCCACCTGCCACCATCATGTCATATAGACACTAATTCCAGATATCCTAGACTGGGTGAGGGACCCTTGCTATTCCTTTGAATGTGGGGAAGGAGATTCTCTCCCAGCTAACATTCTTCTCTATCCCTTTTCATTTTCCTCCTCTTTCACAGGCCTCTAGCTGGTGCCCTGGATGTAGCAGCAAGCCTCTGCTACCCTAAAAGGGAAAGGGGGAGAGAGTGTTATCCATCTGTGAGCTCATGCCTTTGTGCTTGAGCTTTGACTAAAACAGGCAATGAGAGGACATGTTCCTTCAGCTCTCTCAGCCTGGCTCACAGCCAGATCTCACTCCACCCCTGGAATTCAGGAGAATTGCCCATTCTAGATGCAGATAGTAGCCCTGTGGCTTGGAGCAAGTCAGTCACAGATTTTGGGCTTGGGCGGAGTCAAAGGACACAGGGCTGCAAGTGTCTTTGCTGGTTTGTCTAGCTTTCTGTCTGACACCTCCTTCCCAATTGTTCTGCCTCACTTTCACAGGCTGCAGGAAGAGATTCATCTCAAAGAAGAAGCCGAGAACAACCTAGCTGCTTTCAGAGCTGTAAGTTCAGACCTTGGCTCTATCGCTGTGTATTTTTGTGAGGATAAGTGATCATTTTAAGAAAAGCATCACAGGTCCTTGCTGTATCCAAAATCACTAATCCCTATTTCTGAATGATATAAGTTCCTTTGGCTCTGACTTTATTCACAAGAGCAAAAAAAAAAAAAAAGTAGCACTATGAAAAGGTACTACATACTGCTTCTTTCCCCACCTTTTGATCACCATATCCCATCTGCTTTCCAAAATTAAGTGCTCACCTTGAATTAAAGCAGTGCCCTCTGCTGTTTTAACACACACCTCCAAACTAGGCCTGCAATTTTTATTTGACATGGTCGGCCCCTGTGTTTTATCCAAGTGGATATTTTCCAACTAATTTCAGAATGCTAATAGCCAGGCATTTGTTATTTTCTCATAGAAAGACTCACAGAGCCATAAAAGGTAAAAGTTTTCCCTTGACATTAAGTCTATTTGTGTCCAACTCTGGGGGGTGGTGCTCATCTCCATTTCTAAGCTGAAGAGCCAGCATTTATCCATAGATGCCTCCAAGGTCATGTGGCTGGCATGACTGCATGGAGCACCATTACCTTCCCGCAGAAGTGGTACCTATTGATCTACTTACATCTGCATGTTTTCGAACTGCTAGTTTGGCAGAAGCTGGGGCTAACAGCTGGAGCTCACCCACTCTCCGGATTCGAACAACCAATAATTCAGTCAGAAAGTTCATAGGTTAACCTGCTGCGCCACTGGTGGCTCTGCCATAGAGCTATAATATCATATAAATTGGAAGGGGCCTCGGGTGCCATCTAATCCACCCCCCTGCTCAATGCTGGATCCTTCTCTCCTCCATTTCAATCTTTTGCCACCACTTTGCACTTATCAGCTGTGGTTTTCTTGGAATCACAGGGAATATACTGACATAGGGCAGAGTGCTGGAGCAGCTGCTTCACCAGTGCAATGTATGCCAGGATTAATGTTAATAAATGGATATCTGGCTTCCTGTTTAAGAGTCATGAGAATTGGCCTAGAGTGGCAGGTCTTCCCACACACTTCCTGGCCTTTCAAGAGCTTCCTACATGGTTTTGATTACTGGCCAGATTCCCTGGCCATGTAAGCTGGAGAGGGCAATGACCACAGCTTTATGATCTATCCAAAAGCACATCCTTTAGGAGTAGCTGAGGTCCTGTTTTTCCAGCAACAAAAACTATACCACATCTATTGCCACTAAAGTCTTTCTTTCCTTTTTCTGCCACCAAAGGATGTCGATGCAGCCACTCTGGCCCGAATTGACCTTGAGAGGCGCATTGAATCTTTGCAAGAAGAAATTGCATTCCTCAAAAAGGTGCATGAAGAGGTAAGTGCATACTTCTGACTGCCACTGTTGTTCAATGCCTCTGAAAGTGAGGGCTACTAGAAAGGAGAGTGTGGCAAATTGGAAGTGGCAGGGCATTTAGGAGTAGTGTGATTCAGTAACAATGAATGTTGGGATTTCCATGCCACAAAGGAACATTTTTGAATCCAAGGGCTGAATTTAATTTCAAGATCTTCTTGGAAGCTACATTCCAGTGGTAACCAGGGCCAAGGCAAAAATACCAATATACATGAGCTTATATCTTTCACTGCTGGTCACTAAGCATTGTAATCTTTTAGAATTGGGGGGTGGGGGGGGGGGGAGCCATATAAAAGTTGTAGATGGTGATATAATCAGGAAGAACCAATTGGAACCCCAAGTCACATTTGGCCCAATAGCCTCAAATAACTAATATCTGTATTGAAAGAAGGAAAGATCAGGGCAAATATCAGTAGTGGTACCAGGGTTATATATAATCATACTTGGAAATTTTAGTATTCTCCTACTGATCTCATACTGGCTTTGACTCCTCCAGGAAATCCGAGAATTGCAATCTCAGCTTCAAGAACAGCAAATCCAGGTTGAGATGGATGTGTCGAAGCCAGACCTGACAGCAGCATTACGTGATATCCGTGCCCAGTATGAGACTATTGCTGCAAAGAACATCTCTGAGGCTGAGGAATGGTATAAATCCAAGGTAAGAAGGACTTACATTGGCTAGTGGATCTGAGGAAGGTTTGTGATAGCCATCAGATACACAACTGAACTTATGTTCCACTTACTCCCACCTTGTTTTTTCTGCACAAAGGTGTCTGACCTGACCCAGGCAGCGAATAAGAACAACGATGCCCTGCGCCAAGCCAAGCAGGAGATGATGGAATACCGGCACCAGATCCAGTCATACACCTGTGAGATTGATGCACTCAAGGGCACGGTGAGGTGCTATGCCAAGTTAATGCATGGCATTAGGTTTAAGAATTCGGTTATTTTATATTGACCACCCCCTAACCCCCTAAGAAGCATTTAGGTACTATTGTATGGTAAAGCTGCTGCTCCAAGTTTCTCAGGACAGCAAAGCCTATAGAATTTATACTTTGCATGGATGAGGGTCCATGTTCCATCATGATATCTCCAGTAAAAGAGATCACATAAAGCAACAGACACAATAATTTCTTCCAGTCACAAGAGAGAAAATAATTGGTATAGTTGGACGAATGCAGCTTTCTTCCAACATTGTGTTGGATGGGAGCTGGAGTATATGGTGGGCACCATTTATGGGGGACACTGCAAGATGAGGTGGGTAATAAATAAGTGATGAAGAAGGCTGGTCTGAAAAACTGGATCAGCATTAGGTAGCTTTCTTGTGTGTTCCATTTCTTGTATTCAATATAGAAAAGATCCTCCTTTCTCATAGGCTACAAAATTGCTCATCTCGGAGTGGAAACTGTAGCCTCTTGGGTCCCATTCCCCTCCTCACTGCCCCAACACCATTTCCCCCTATTTATGCCAGATCTACCATGTATCCCAGGATCTGATCCCAGATTATTTGCTTATCCCAGATTATCTAGCAGTTAGACTCATATAATCTAGTTCAAAGCAGATAATCTGGGATCTGGGATATAGGGAAGTATAGATCCAACATCCTATTCAGTTCTTTCATCTCCTTGATTGTCCAAAATGGCTGTTGCTCTTCTGTGAAGTCACAATTTTGACTGAAAATAGCTAGAGGAAGCTTGAGAGATATTGTTACATACTATCTATATCAGAATTTGTAAAAGTTACTTTTTTATTACACCTCTAAGTCACTTCTGCACTTTTAAAAAAAAATATTCCGGGGAGCTTTAGTTAAAAACAACAACACCTTTCTCATGTTCTGTCCTACACACACAAACACATCAAGGGTTTGAATGTCTGACCTCTCCATTTGCTTCTAGAATGATTCTTTGATGAGGCAGATGCGGGAGATGGAGGAACGCTTTGCCGGCGAGGCTGGTACTTATCAGGACACGATCCAGAGGCTTGAAGAGGAGATCCGACACTTGAAGGATGAGATGGCACGGCACCTGCGGGAGTACCAGGATCTGCTCAATGTCAAGATGGCTCTTGACGTTGAGATTGCTACTTACCGCAAGCTGCTGGAGGGTGAAGAAAGCAGGTGAGTGTTGGTGTACATTTATATATGTTTTATAAGGTGATGTCATAGTGCAGGGAAAGTTTGATAGCAAGCATACATTTGGAACTGCAAATTTTGAGAATCTGGCCGTAAGTTCTTAGTAAAGAGCAAAGACCCAGTGCAATTCTTGTGTTTGGTAATAGCAAGAGAGTAGACCAAATGCAATATGCTGTCCTATTCTTTAGTGTCAGCTGATAAGTCTGATTCCCCACCATGAGAAGAAATAGTACAGTTAATCTCTCAGGGTACATCTTTGTCCTCCTTATGTTGAACATTTTGGTCTTCTGAGGCCCTTGTTTTATGATGTTACTGAATAAGATGAGAACGCACAGTTGCTGAAATTATAAGAAGGCTAGAAAAAGACAAACAAGCAAAAGGCGAACAGTGTATTCAGGTTCAGAAAGACAAGGAGGGACTTCTAGGTTGTTATGCCGAGTACAGGAAGAAGTGGCTGGACTAACTTTTCCTTCTCTTGTTTTTTATGCAGAATTTCTCTTCCCATCCAAACCTTTTCTGCCATCAACTTCCGAGGTAAGTGGATTTTCTGGCCTGTGAAGAGACATAAGAGTCTTTTTGTCTCTCTGTGTGTATTTCTGCCAGTTATCATAAAACAGGAGCAGAATAGCATTGGGGAATCAAGCACAACAATCAATTTAGGTCACATCAAATGAGGGCAGAATGACTTATTTGGTGCAAACCACACTCTTCTCCTTTTCCTGCCCCCCTCCACCTTCATAAGCTGCTTTTTGGAAAGAAAGAAAAAATCTGATGAGAGCCATATTGAGAGAGAAATGAGTGTGCTTTTCCTTTGCAGACAATGCCTCCCACAACAAGCCTCCTTTTCCACATGGAGTTCTAAAAATATGTTGGCATTTTTGCAAGAGATTAAAGATGCCTGAAAGTGGGGGAAAAATGTTGGGGTTTCAAATGTATTGGGGGCAGATGGGAGAAGGCTACATACTGCAATCTACATAAAAATACAGAAATACAATACCATGTATATGTGTGCATGTTATAAAGGGAGGCAGGGGGAAGATCAAATCCTTTGCTTCTACTTCTCTGTTCCTAAACTCCCACTCCAAAGTTGATTTTCTCTACAAGAAGGCAGTAGAATGAATGTGTTATAAATAGCAGTATCTCAATTACTTCATCGCACTAGAGAAAAAATCAACTTAAAATCCACTTTTTGCCTCATGCAGAATTCTGTAGTTTGTAATTTAGGGAGGAGCCTTTAACAGCCTCACTAAACTACAAACCCCAGAATTCTGCAAAAGGCAGAAACCGGATTTTAAGTGGATTTTTTTTCTAGTGTGATGAAACTACCCTCTTCCCACTTTTTTTCAGGGTAGAGGGAATGGGAGAGCACTATTGTCCCCACAGAAGTAACACGATGAATGCTGAGAGGGCAAATATTCAAGGGTAGCCATGTTGGTCATGCATCAAAATACAACAAAATACAAAATCCATAAGCAAGGATACCTTTTGTGTGTGTAAAATTGGCAAGGTAGTTACTTTTTCATTATTTTTAATGGCATTGTAAAGGCATTTGAACGTAATTGTTCAAATTTTATCCCATTCTTCTATTGATTCTAAGTTGTTTTGTAAGGGAACAAAGAAGTGATGTGCAATGTAATGAATAAACGATTGACATTTTAAAAAAGAATGTAGTGTTTACAATGATTCTGTGATTCAGTAATGAATTATTTATTTGAGCTTTGCAATGTGTTATGTAACAAATTGTTTTTAAAAACTCACTTTAAACTCTACAGCCTTGTCACGTGCATCCACGCACAACATGTAGTTCTCTATGGAGATATGTACCCGCTTCCTGAACTGGACGGAGTTTGTTTCTCTTCAATCTCCTTCTCACATGGTTAACATCAAAACAACATTATAAAATGGGATTTAAAAAAAACCCCTCCAAAAACCAACACAACTCAGATCCAAGAATATCAAAATAACAATACGTTATCATGTATGGAAACTAGGGCTCCTTCCACACAGCTGAATAAAATCCCACATTATCTGCTTTGAACTGGGATATATGGAGGTGTGGACTCAGATAACCCAGCTCAAAGCAGATATTGTTGGATTTTCTGCCTTAATATTATGGGTTATTTGGCTGTGTGGAAGGGCCCTGTATTACAAAAATATAGATTGTATAATATTTCCTAAATTGCATCACTGTTGCTTCAGAATATTAATAACAAGAGTCTATGGCACACATTAATCCAATTTCATGTTCACCATGAGATTTAGGATCTTTAGCCAACAGAGTTTTCTTTCTGGGAAACCTGTCAACAATAGGTTACCCAAAGTGTTGGTTTGGCAAATGTTCAAACACAGATCATTACAGCTCCTGTAATTCCAACACTGATTTCAAGCTTTGTTTTGGCTGCTGCAGAAGCATCCAATAGAGGAAGGAGCAGTGTCTGGGGATGATTTGGTTTGGCACAAATGGTTTTCAATAAGGACTGATATATTGATTGAGGAGGGCAGTTCCTGCTATGTGTTGTGACCATGGCACCTGTTTCTCTCCCAGTTTGGGGCACTCTATTTATGGGAAAGTGCTAAGGAGGACATTGCTCTGGAAATGTACTCCAAAAACACATGTAATACTGTGTGTGGCTGAGGCCCCTTCAACATTTTCTGCTTTGAACTGGAATATATGACAGTGTGGACTCAGATAACCCAGTTCAAAGCAGAAAATGTGGGATTTTCTGCCTTGATATTCTTGATTATATGGCTGTGTGGAAAGGCCCTGAGATACATCCAGAAGTCTCCTGAGTGTTATTTGGTGTTTGTGTCAAAGTGGTGAAAAGACACCTGCGTTAGCATCTTATGTGTGTGTACACATATAAAAATGCAAAAGCCAAGGCATGTGGGGTCCCAGGAGGGAAAAATTCTAGAGAGGAGCAATACATTTTATTAAACCAACCAATATATCACAATATAATGAACTCTTCATCATTTTATAACACAAAACTCTGTTTTTGCTGACTGTGGTTCCTCCTATTTACCCCCCTGTTCCCCATTCCAAGCCCCATGGTTCCTCAGTTGATACCTTTTTCTTCCTTACAGAAACTAGTCCAGAGCAACGGAGCTCTGAGGTCCACACTAAGAAAACTGTGACCATCAAAACCATTGAGACACGTGATGGGGAGGTGAGTGGGCATGTTTGGGGAAGTGAATGGGCAAGCATGCAGGTGTGAGGGAGCTTTGATTTGGAAGCCAAATGGGTAAATCTGTGAAAAGACCAGGAAAGTGCCCTTGGACTCTAGATTCTGGTCTTGTCCACTAGAAGAGAGAACAGCTGACTCTTGATGGGAGACCTATTAATGTTATAATATAGAGAGCTGTGAGAATAACTTTCACTTTCTCCTATAGCTATGAAACAGAAATGTGAATGTGAAGAAAATTGCAAATTTTCAGTAAATTATTAAAACACAGGGCGAAATGAGATTCTCACAGTCTGCACTGGCCACATTAAAAAGGCACAGCTATTCCCTGCATGGAGAGGACTACGGTGTATTTATTTGCCATGTAGTTATTACAGGTGAGGAGCCTTCTTAAAGAAAACAAGTGTCAATCCTAATTCAGCACTAACATGGCTGGATACCCAGGGATTCAAACCCAGCCTTGTAAGAATTAAGGGCTCGGAGAACTGAGCTTTCACAGTGGAAGCATCTGTCAGCTTTGATTTCTCTCTCATTCAAACTTCCTAAAAACAGTTCTTTCCCATGTCACATATTTGTAAATTTCAATAAGTACTAAACAAAAAAAATTTGAAATGACATTTTAACCCATCCCTGTACTGCGGTATTAGAGAACAGGATGACAATAGGTGAGACACAGTGGGAGTGGGTGTAAAACCAAGCTAATTTCCAAGTAGGCACAGAATATCTGAGGTAGCCAAGGTTCCTTTTAATCATCTCTCTCTCTCCCACTTTGCAGGTGGTCAGTGAAGCCCTGCAGCAGCAACATGAGATGCTGTAAATCCTGTCACCCCAGCGAGGCAAATGGCCCATCTAAATTTTCTTCCTCCCACACGCAAAGACCTGATAGTCTGGCTCCCACACACTCTCCTGCACACCCACAACTCTGTGACAACACCAGGGGAGAGCCTCACACACTCAGCCATACGTGTGAGGGACTCCCTGCTCCCAGTTTCCCAAATCCCTCTCTCCGTCTGCTCCCCTTCTTCTCTACCTGTTCTGGAAAACAAGGAGGGGAAGAGGACCCAAAGAGAGACACAGCTGTGAGTGTGTATATGTGTGTCTGTGTGTATGCATGTGTTGGATGGGGGAAGGGGATGCTTCCTGCTACTATAGGAATGGAAGCTCTGATCATTGCCTGCACATAGACCTTCCCCCTCTCCCTCCATGAATGCATTTCTGCATGTATTGACCCACATAAATGTGCCTTGGCACTCTTGTGTAGCTTCACTCCCAACCTGAGCACAGGTGCACACCTCCTGATCCCTTAAAGCCCTCCCACTGCAGCATAAACAGGGCTGGTCTGCAGGTCATGGAGGGGCAGGGAAGGAGGAGGGAAAGTGGGGGATGCCCAGAGAATGAGGATGAGCCAATTGCCCAGCCTTGCCTCGGGGACCAAAGCCATGGAAGATCTCTGCCTACCTGGCCCCTCCTGTTGGAGCAGGACTCCTTCCATGAGGTTGGTGGTGGGGTTGTATCTGTAGCTTCAAGGAATGCCTGTCCCTCCAGCTCAGAAGGTAGCTTGGCTTGCTATCTTAGACAAAAGTTTCCTCTGCCACCATATTTGTAGGTTCCTTCCAAAGCATGGGGCAGACATTGGGAATCCCCAGAAGAGGCAGATGCATCCACTAAAAGAGGTGCCCTTGCCTTGAGTGAGATAATAATAATAATAATAATAATAATAATAATAATAATAATAATAATAATAATAATATACTTTATCTGTAGCCCACCCTATCTCCCCAAGGGGATTGCCTAGGGTAGAACGCTTGGACTCTTCACAGGTGAATCACGTCCCTCCTGCTTCAGAGAAAAGCTCCTAGTATAGGAGAGGGACATTTAGGATCCCCAAGGACAGACGAAGGACCTCAGGGGGCAGATGCACCCACTAGAACAGGTTCCCTTGCCTTGAGTGTTATCCCTGTCCCAGATCTTTCCCACAGGGGCAGCTGAAAGGGATTTTTAAAAAGTCTTGTGGGAGTTGCACAAGAAAAGAGAAGGAGCTAGCAGGTGATGGATATGGGGGAGAGAGAAGGAGTGAGAAAGTTTGTGTGTTTGAGTGAAAAGAGAAGAGAGGAGATGGAGAGAGGCTGTCTGCCCCTTGACCCTCCCACCCCAACACATACTGCTCTGCCAAGTAATTAATAAACCATAGAGCACAAAACCTTCTGTTATTTTTTTTCTTTTCCTCTTCTTGGCTGGATCATCCATGTCCTATTCTACTCAACCACATGCATAATTTAACAACATTTTAAAAAAATTGATTTGGTGGTATCTAATCCAAAAAGGCCTTGCTTGCTTTCAGTATATGGTGTCTTGGCAACTGTAAATGTCAAAATGATTTAGACCAATGCTCCCTAAGCAATCCGACACGGGGCAGCAGGGAAGGAACTGGCACCATTTTTGTTCCAATTAGCTAGAACCATTTCATTATTTTATATAAAGTTTCTGTAGACCAACAGACTACAGCTCATGGACCAGCATCAGTCCATGGATTAACAGCTCTTAGGAATGTTGAGCTAAACTACACACCTTATTTTTTTGGAAAATAAAATTCTCCATAACCTTTTGGAGATTTTATGATCTTTGGAAAGCCATGACCTTGTTAGAAGTCATAACCTTTTGAAAAATGATGTCATAACCTTTTGGTCAAAATGGCATTCATGCAAGGCAATTAGGTTTCTCAACTTCTAAACTGATGTACCTAGATATGTCTTTGAACTGTTAGGGATAAAGATATGCCAATCCAAAAAAAAAAAAAAAAGCACATATATAGCAGTCTAATAGAGTCTCTGTCTAGTCTGAAAGTCCAATTGGAGTCTGAAAGCATACATCTGTTCCTACTGAAAGCTCTAAGCATATTGTTCCTACATTGAAGTCTCTGTAGTGTGAATGTCCAATGGAGTCTGAGATCTAAAATGGAGTCTGAGCCCTGAACAGGCCCAGATCTGATCACATGGTCTGCAGCCCTTCCAACAACAAAGAGTAAACAAACCCTGCAAACCAATACACACATGCAATTGTATAAGCAATTATATACATAAGAAATAACTAGTGGAAGCTTGAAGAAGGTTGCTATTTTCAGCATTAATGAACCGCCGGGTCCCCAAACTAGTATGTAATAAAAGCAGTCTATTTCAATTTCAGTTGCCTATACAGATTTTTTTTTTGAGCCATTGCCATAAGGGAACATTACCGGAAGAGGATCTGCTCTCCTCCCAAACCATCCAGTTCCAAAAATGCCCTGCATTCGGAAGCTGCTGCAAGAAGGATTTCTCCTTGTATGGAATGCATATGCAGGACAAAGTGCAGAGTCTTTGGATTTTTTTTTGCAACTGTGAGAAAACAGAGCTGAAGGCCCTTCTGCCTTCTGTTTATGTACTTCTCTGAGTAGTGAAGTAGAAATTTGCACACTGATGTAGAAATGTGAAAATGGAAGGTATGGATTCACTCATTCCTGCCTCCCCTATTTGTCAAATGCCTGTAAGAGAGGATGTAAGGTAGGCTATAGCTATGTGCCAGGACTGTCAAGGCTTGTCTGTGGTTCCTTTAGAAGTTGTGTTTGAAGAGGGGGCCCTGGTGGCACAGTGGGTTAAACCGCTGGGCTGCTAAATTTGCTAACCGAAAGGTCACAGGTTTGAATCTGGGGAGAAAGGTGAGTTCCCGCTGTTAGCCCCAGCTTCTGCCAACCTAGCAGTTTGAAAACATGCAAATGTGAGTAGATCAATAGGTACCACTCTGGTGGGAAGGTAATGGCGTTCCATGTAGTCATACTGGCCACATGACCTTGGAGGTGTCTACGGACAACGCCAGCTCTTCAGCTTAGAAATGGAGATGAGCACCAACCCCTAGAGTCGGACAAGGCCTTAATATCAGGGAAAAACCTTTACCTTTACCTTGAAGAGGGGATTTTAGTAAATGCAAACAAGGATGTGGAAAGCAGTTGTGATTCCTTCTTCCCACAACCATTATAGATTAGCAGCCGCATATCATCTGTCTTGTAATCATTCATTGAAGGTGGTGAACCACAGTGGCTAAAATATATTGACGAATCCTCAGGTTTGATTCCGGCTTCTGTCATGCAGCCATGAGGTGCTTAGCCTCCAACATTTCACAGATGAAAACTGGGTCATATGTGGTTAAGCAAACTCAGCATGTGGTCAAGATAGGAAGAGAGGGAAACTGTGATATTTCAAAAGAAGCTGAAAGTGTGTGAGAACAGAGGATTAATTGGAACTGTGCTTGCTAAATCAGAACAGGTAGAAGGATATGTAGGTGGTCTATGGCAAGCTGATTTCTCTTATGAACTGCGCTACCTCCATTTGCATTTGGGTCACAATTGTCTTATCTCACAATGGGGAGGGACTACTTGGGGTTCTCCAAATATTGTTGGGCTGAATTCTCATCAGCTCCAGCCAGCATAACTATCTAGAGTAGTGTTTCTCAACCTTTCTAATGTCACGACCCCTTGATACAGTTTCTCATGTTGTGGTGAGCCCCAACCATAACATTATTTTCGTTGCTACTTCATAACTGAATGTTATGAGTTGTAATGTAAATATCTGATAGGCAGGATGTATTTTAATTCACTGGACAAAATTTGGCACAAATACCTGATATGCCCAAATTTGAATACTGGTGGGGTTGGGGGAGGGGTATTGATTTTGTCATTTGGGAGTTGTAGTTGCTTGGACTTATAGTTACCCTACAATTAAAGAGCATCGTGAACTCCACCAATGATAGAATTGAACCAAACTTGGCACACAGAATTCCCATGACCAACAGAAAATACTGGAAGGATTTGGTGGGCATTGATTTGAGTTTTGGAGTTGTAGTTCACTTACATCCTGAGAGCACTGTGGACTCAAACTATGATAGAGCTGGACCAAACTTGGCAGAAATACTTTGTTTTGCCCAAATGTGAACACTGGTGGAATTTGGAGAAAATAGATCTTGACATTTGGGAGTTGTAGTTGCTGGGATTTATAGATCGCCTACAATCAAAGAGCACTCTGAACCTCACCAATGATAGAATTAGGCCAAGCTTCCCACACAAAACCCCCATGGCTTGAAGGGACTCGCTGGCACAAGCCTCCCTCCAGCCTTGCACACTCTCCCTCACAAACACATGCGCACCACGCTGCCATGCGCTGAGCACTCCTGCTCTCCCCTCCCCACTTGGAGTCTCAGAAACAGCCCTCCCCTTGGCTGAGAGGCCAGGTGAGAGGCTGGCAAATCACAGTGAAGGAGGGCTTTTTGTGGGAACTGGATGATTTACCATCTGTTTCAAAAAAAGGAAGAGGACAGGCTGAGAGATCTTAAGCCTTCTCTGCCAAAGGGGTTCCCAAGATCATCAGAAATATATGTTTTCTGATGGTCTTTGGTGACCCCTCTGAAACCCCCTCGAGACCCCCCAGAGGTCCCAACTCTCAGCTTGAGAAACGCTGATCTAGAGGGCTACAAGTTACCCATCATTGCTTTACACGGTTGCTACTGTAATAATTATAGTTAGTTGAGCAAATGCAGGTGAAGTGTTATGAAGATTATGCAAATGTGAAGTATTGTTACTTCATTTTAAAGGCTGCTTCATTATTGTACAGAAACAGCTCTTCTCGTTTTATGAAGAGGGAGGGAAGCACCTGTGCATAAAGCATAATTGCCCAATCTAGAAGCTCGCCTATTAAATCTCCTGAATTTTCCTTTTATTAATATGAATGCAGCCTCAGCAGTATGGGATTTGGCTGATTATTTCTTCCTACAAAGGAACGGGGCTCTACAAAAGAGCAGGTGAAACGCAAGAGGCAAACGCCATTTAGGTTCAATTATAATGCAATGAATAATGCATTCCCAGGGTGTTTCAAATATCTTTGTCAGGAGAATTGCCCAGATTGACAACATATAATCACCTCCACCACTCTTGCATTAATCACCAGCCATGAAATCTTTAAGAAACATACTGTACCTTTGTTATTACAAAATATTCTTGTGACAAATACACTACATACATACATATACTTGTTTATGATCCAAACATGTAAGCCTATAGGCTATCTGCCTATGAAGGTCTTTATCTTAAAAACATATTAATGGTTCTCAGTATAAAGTCTCAGTATGAGATCCTATTTGATTTGCATGGAGGTCCAGGAAGTTTGTGGGGGTGGCCGTGACAGCTGACAACTAGTTAGTGGTGGATGCTTTCACTATCCATTTGGGTCAACAGATGGAGCTGCCCTTGGATATAGTCCAGCTGCCATTATGCATCTTGCAGAGAATGGTAGTGCAGAGAGGTACTGAATACCTCCTTCTGCAAACTTGGAAAAGTTAAGTTACAGTAGCAGTGTAGTGATTTCAGCGCTAGACTAAGGCTGGATCTACATTGCCATATAATTCAGTTTGTGAAGCCAGATCATCTGCTTTGCATTAGATTATATGAGTCTATACTACCATATAATCCAGTTCAAAGCAGATAATGGATTCAAAAACTGAACTATATGGCAGTGTAGATGGGAACTAAGGGCCCTTCCACACAGCCATATAACTCAGAATATCAAGGCAGAAAATCCTACAATATGTGCTTTGAACTGGGCCCCCTTCCACACAGCTGAATAAAATCCCACATTTTCTGCTTTGAAGAGGAATATGTAACAGTGTGGACTCAGAAAACCCATTTCAAAGCAGATACTGTGGGATTTTCTGCCTTTTGGGTTATATGGGTGTGTGGAAGGGCCCTCAGTTATCTGAGTCCACACTGCCATATATTCCAGTTCAAAGCAGATAATGTGGGATTTTATTAGCAATGTGGAAGGGACTTAAGACTCTGGAGATCATGAGGAGACATGGTAAGCCATGTATAAATATGTGAGAGGAAATCATAGGGAGGAGGGAGCAGGCTTGTTTTCTGCTGCCCTGGAGACTAGGACACAATGAAAAAATGGCTTCAAACTACAGGAAAGGAGATTCCACCTGAACACGAGGAAGAACTTCCTGACTGTGGGAGGTGTTCAGCAGTGGAACTCTCTGCCCCGGAGTGTGGTGGAGGCTCCTTCTTTGGAGGACTTTAAACAGAGGCTGGAGGGCCATCTGTCAGGGGTGCTTTGAATGTGATTTTCCTGCTTCTTGGCAGGGGGTTGGACTGCATGGCCCACGAGGTCTTTTCCAACTCTATGATTCTATGATTTTATGACTGGGTCTATGTTGCTCCCTGTCACTGCAACATATGGCCACAGAGCCATATGTTGACCGTCATTGGGCACTTTTGCTAAGCTCAAGGAGAAGGAGGATCAGCAGTGGTGACAAGACACAGGGCCAAAGTCTAACTGGACTGTCCGGCCTCTACCTCACCACCTTTGAAAGAAAGATACGAAGTGTGTGGCAACTGACGGGGCTAGATCAAAGTATTACTACTCTGGACTGGCCCTGGATTTCATGGTGCATGTAGATGTGGCTCTCAGAGGAGGAAATTTCCACAGTTACTCTTGTCTTAAGCTGCCTCCCCCATCAGAAGACTTAGTATTGAAATACATTGAGCATTTTTGTGTATTCCACCTCTTCATATATCATATTATTATTATTATTATTATTATTATTATTATTATTATATTATTATAACTTTATTTGTACCCCGCTAGCATCTCCCAAGGGATTCGATGCGGCTTACAACAGGCTGGAGCTCAACACAATACAACAATACAATACATAGCAAATAAAACAGTTAAAGCAGAAAACAATAGCAACAGCAATACAACAGGACATTATTAAAAACTGAGCCGGCCAGAGTAGGGTACAGGATTAAAAAGTGCTGAGGTGTCGGAGGGATATGGGATTAAAATATAAGTGCAGTGTGCGGTGAGGGTGATCTTGACTCTACTAAGGTGCTTCTGGGCTTTAGTAGCGGGGTTCCTAATCTGAGAAGGCACGTTGGAACAGCCAGGTTTTCAGGTTCTTTCTGAAAACCGCCAAAGTAGGGGCCTGTCTGAGATCTTTCGGGAGGGCATTCCAGAGGTGGGGGGCCACCACAGAGAAGGCCCTGTCCCGCGTCCCCACCAAACGCGCCCGCGATGCGGGCGGGATCACGAGCAGGGCCTCTCCTGATGATCGGAGTGAACGTGTGGGTTCATAGACTGTGATGCGGTCACGCAGGTAGGGTGGTCCCAAACCGTTCAGGGCTTTGTAGGCAAGCACCTGCACCTTAAATTGGGCTCGGAAAATAAACGGCAGCCAGTGGAGCTCTTAAACAGAAGGGTTGACCTCTCTCTGTAATGGGCCCCCGTTAGCATCCTGGCTGCTGCCCGTTGGACCAATTGGAATTTCCGAGCCATTTTCAAGGGCAGCCCCACGTAGAGCGCATTGCAGTAATCCAGTCTAGAGGTGACTAAGGCATAGACCACCCCGGCCAGATCAGCCTTAGCGAGGTACGGGTGCAGCTGGCGCACAAGTCTCAGTTGTGCAAAAGCCCTCCCAGCCACCGCCGACGCCTGAGCTTCAATCGTGAGCGATGAGTCCAGGAGGACTCCCAAGCTGCGGACCTATAGCTTCAGGGGGAGTGTAACCCCGTCCAACACAGGTTGCCACCCTATACGCCGGTCTGGTTTGCGATCGACCAGGAGGACCTCTGTCTTGTCGGGATTGATCTTCAACTTGTTCGTCCTCATCCAGATGGACACAGCGGCCAGGCACTCGTCTAGCACCCGAGAGGCCTCCTTGGAATTAGGTGGAAAAGAGTAGTAGAGTTGTGTGTCATCTGCGTAGAGATGGCACCCAACTCCAACACTCCGGATGACCTCTCCCAGCGGTTTCATGTAGATGTTAAAAAGCATGGGAGATAAAATAGAGCCTTGCGGGACCCCACAGGTCAAAGGCCAGGGGTCCGAGCAGGCATCTCCCAGCTTCACCATCTGGGTTCGTCCCTCCAGGAAGGACCGGAGCCACGACAGAACCGTGCCCCCAAGACCCATCCCAGAGAGCCGACCCAGAAGGATACCATGATCGATGGTATCGAAAGCCGCTGAGATGTCCAAGAGGACCAGCAGGGTTACACTCCCCCTGTCCAGCCCTCTACGGAGGTCATCCACCAAGGCGACCAAGGCTGTCTCGGTGCCATGACCAGGCCTGAAACCAGACTGTGCCCGATCTAGGTAATTGATGTCATCCAGGAAGCCCTGGAGCTGGAGGGCGACCACCCGCTCCAGCACCTTACCCAAAAAAGGAAGGTTGGAAATCGGTCTGTAATTGTTCAGCACCGTAGAGTCAAGGGACGACTTTTTGAGGAGTGGGCGAACCACAGCCTGTTTCAAGTTAGATGGAAAAATCCCTTGCTCCAACAATGCGTTAATGATCAACACAAACCAATCAACCAACCCCTCCTTGGCAGATTTAATAAGCCAGGATGGGCAAGGGTCTAGAGCCGAAGTGGTCGCCCTCACAGCCCCAAGAACCTCCTCCACGGTCTCAGGAAGAACAAGCCGAAAAGAATCCCACAAAATTGGACAAGCAGATGCCTCAGTCACCTCCTCTGGCACTGCGATGAAATTGGAGTCGAGCTCAAGACGTATCTGGGCAACCTTGCCTGCAAAATGGTGTGCGAAATCGCAACACCAAGCTGCTGGGTCGTCAGAGATCTCGTCCACCACAGGTGGGTGAAGGAGCTCCCCAACTGGTTTGATGGAGGCCCCCGGGGTGCAATGGGTTAAACACTTCTGGCAGTAGACTGAAGATCAACAGGTTGCAGGTTTGTATCCGGGGAGAGCGCAGATGAGCTCCCTCTGTCAGCTTCAGCTCCCCATGCAGAGACATGTGAGAAGCCTCCCACAAGGATGGTAAAACATCAAAACATCCAGGTGTGCCCTGGGCAATGTACTTGCAGATGGCCAATTCTCTCACACCGGAAGCGACTTGCAGTTTCTCAAGTTGCTCCTGACACACACACACACACACACACACACATACACACAAAAGCTGGTCTCATTTGGCAGATATTCCAGTTTTCCAGCCGTTTTTAAATTGGGCCAGTTTTACTTTCCTCCTTTGCCCTTAGGTTACTTCATTACAATGGATGGAAATGGTTTTAAGATTGAGAGGTTAGTTAAATCTATAGGCATTATCATGGCAAATATGAAATGGATGCTATTTCAGAGTAATTACACTAAGACATGGAGTGAAATTAAGAAGGATCTATTGCAGTGGGATAAATTGAAGTTATTTCTCCTCCAAAGGCCACTCTTTCTCCAGAAGGTGGCAGCACAGTTCAAAAATTCCCCTGTCATCGCCCCTCCTTCCTTTGCAGATCTTAGATGGGCTTGCAAAGCAAGCTTAGCGTTATTAAAGTATTATTGTTACTTTTAGGTGTTTTCTGTTTTGGATCAACTAATCCAGGTTGGTTTTCTCATTCTTTTGATGATATGCACAGGGTGCCTCTACTTGCAAGAGCCATTTGTTGCAAACCATATAGTGAGAACCTGGGTGGATTTGAAGATTACTGCCAGTGCTTTGGGTGCAACTCACATCCTTCATGTACCTGAGCCCTGCATTCTCTGGACTTAGCAGATGTCCCCAAATCCTTCAGCCAGCTGGGTCTGTGCTTCTATTTCCCTGCAACCTATACCAAATGATATCCCTCCTTACTTCCCCTGTGTTCATTTTCTTTGATTGTATTCCTGGATGGGGTGGCATCCATTTATATAGATTTTTTGAAGTCATTTGGTTCAAAAACACCCTGTAAGGCCTCTTCTACACTGCCATACACCATTCAGATTATCAGTTTTGAATGGGATTATATTTATTTATTTATTTATTTATTTATGATATTTCTATCTCGCCTTTCTTAAAATCGAAGGTGACTCAAGGCGGCCTACAACCAGGCAGCCATTCAATGCCTTAACAATATACACTTAAAAACATTTAAAACAAAATTAAAAACCATATAAAGAGCTTTGAGTATATGGCAGTGTAAACTCATAAAATCCAGTTCAAAGCAGATACTGTGGATAATCTGCTTTGATAATCTGGATTATATGGCAGTGCAGAAGAGGCTTCCAGACAGGCCCAAATGTGGGACTTGTCTCACTTTTACCTGAGGCATCCAAATGATGCTTTAGGTAAACGCAAATAAATCCAGAGAAAACCGGGATTTCCCAGTTTGGATTGCTGTGAGATTTCTGGGCTGTATGGCCATGTGCCAGAAGCTTCTGGAACATGGCCATACAGCCCAGAAAATTCACAGCAACTCAGTGATTCCAGCCATGAAAGCCCTTGACAACACGTTTCCCAGTTTGCTCCGGTCTGGGTCTTTCCAGGTGAGGGCTTCACAGTCCAGGAGTCAATCCCCACAGCCATCTCGGTTCTTTGGGAATGCCCGCCCCCAGCCCCTCACCCCCCCCCCAAAGTTACCCAAGGAGCCTGCTGGCATTGCAGCCCCCTCTGAAGAGTCCTCTTGACACACAAAAATGACATGACCCAAGCACAAATCTAAAAGTGGAGGGAAAACGACTTTAAAAATTTCGCAAAGACTTGAACAGTCATATTGTGAATCCTTAGGTTTGTCCACATTCAAAGAGGACACATCATCTCCCCAGACACTCTTCCAAGGGCCCTTCCACACAGCCCTATAGCACAGAATATTGAGGCAGAAAATCCCACAATATCTGCTTTGAACTGGGATATCTGAGTCCACACTCAGATAATGTCGGATTTTCTGCCTTAATATTCTGGGATATAGGGCTATGTGGAAGGACCTCCAGTGTCCAAGGCTAGAAAAAAAATAGCTATTGGCTACAGTGCCTAAAATCCCCAGCTACTATGGCCAGTGAGTGTACTAGCGGATTCTTGAAACTGTAGTACCCCCAAATTGTTTTTCAAGACTGTGCTCCTAACATGATTTGTGAAGGAATGACGGACAGAGGGCTGCCCCCTGCCCTTAGCCCCACCCCCCACTGCCCACCACTTATATGGAAAGCACCATCCGCCCAAGTCTATCTTTACTAGAGAAGCTAAGTCACTCCAGTCATACGCTCTGCTCTTCTCAGCTTGGTTCAAGGAATGTGACACATCAGACAGCAGCTGGTACTTGAGAGGAGGAGGAGGAGGAGGAGAGGGGAAGACTGCGCAGAGGGTGGGGCTCATTTGCCCTGAGGTCCCTCAAAAGCATGGTTGTGAGGGGGGAGTCTGTGGTTTGAAGATCTATTAAGAATTAGTAAAAATTTCTGGAGCTACAGGTTTGGGAAGCAGGTGGTGAGAGGCAAACTGAGAAGGCTGAACTCTCTGCAAAGTGTCTGACTCCCTGCCTTGATGTGTTGGGATGGGCTGGCTGCAACCTGAGACCAGCCTAAAAATAGTCTCCTGCCTGGCAGAGGAATGACCTTCTGGGACTTTGTCCGGCTTGGGTGGGCAGGCACCTGGAGCCACGTCAATGCCCCCTGGCAGGTACCCAGCAGCCAGGGGGTCATGCGCACGCACGCACACACAGAGGGTGAACATCAAGCAAGGGGAACGGCTGCTGGGGGCTTGGCTGGGCCCTACGGGACTGGTAAGATCACTGAGTCCTAGGCGAGGGGCTCGGATGGAATAGGGCTGCAAGAATCCAGGAGACGAGTGTGAGAGCAACCTAAGTTCTCTGGTGCCCAAGAAGCCATGCAGAAAAACCTGGGAGAAAGCAACCGGAGTCGGGCCAATGAAGAGTCTGGGGGGACAGGAGGACGAGGCCTGGGGAGAGCCCCACCAAGCCCGGCCATCCCTCCAAAGAGAGCCAAAGTCACAGCGGAACAAGAAGGGCCTGCTGAGGCCCCAGTGTTCTTGCAGGAACTGAAGGATGTAGCGGTGAGCATTGGCCACGATGCCCTGCTGAAGGTGGTTGTCATCGGGAACCCCCGGCCACACCTGAGCTGGTACAAGGAGAATGTACTGATTGACCCCACCAAGGAGAAAGACAAGGAAGAGGAGGATGAGGATGAATATGGCTGCCTTCGGATCTGCAACAGTAAAGTGGATGATGCTGGGATCTACAGGTGTGTGGCCAAGAACCGCCATGGTGAGGCAGCCAGCAGTGCCACAGTGACAGTCACAGACATGGAAGGTATGGGTAAATTGTGTGTGTGTTGGGGGGATTGGGCAGGCGCCATGACAGAGCAGATATTCTGTGGGCATGTGCATTTCTTGTATAGCAAACTCTATGCCAGAAACTACCAATGGAGTCCTTGGATAGGAACAATAACCACTGTTCTTTCCTAAGTCTTCAGATTCCAATTATGTCTAAGTGTCTGTCCGCACTGTATAGTTATAGCAGTTTGATCCCATTGTAACTGCCATGGCTCCGTTCTATAGAATACTGGGTTGTTTGACGAGAAACTTCAATTTATGCATTCCCCTGAACTGTAGCACCAGAGCTTTCCAAGCTCCTCCCCAAATTAGAAACTGAGGATTCCATAGGAGGGAACCATGGCGGTTAAAGTGGTATCACAGTGCTTTGATAGTATAGTGTAAAGATGCACCCTAGGACTTGGCAGAATCAAATAAAATCCAAGATTCTGCTGCGGATGAGATCCCCTTGTCCTACCAGTGTGTAGCCCTTAGAATGGTAAAATAATGACAAAATGCCTCTGAATGTGTCGAGTTCATTTCTCACAACAGTCAGCAAACATATGCAGCATTAGTTGAAGATTTCTAGTTACAAATTATTGGTTCTGAAGCTAGCTTGAACCCTTGGATTTTTGTCCTGAAACCAATTGCTGTCACTGAGCACATCTTTGTCGCGAGTAAAAACATGATGGGGCGTAACAGGGGTTTCTGTGGGTTGTAATGGAGGCTGGTTTACATGTATAGGTAAAGAAAGTTTCTTTCTGGACTATAAATCCCAGAATTCCATTCAAAGTGACAGATTCTGGTATCTGCAGACCAATGTAACTTTCTCCATCTCTACACTGGTCCCCCACAAATGTGGGAATTTTTGTATTGTCGAAGGCTTTCATGGCTGGAATCACTGGGTTGCTGTGGGCTTTTCGGGCTATATGACCATGTTCTGGGATTTTTTTGTTTGTCCAGAACTTGGAATGGGGATGAGGTCATCCATGGTGGGATGGGCAACTAGAAGCCGAATATTTATTATTCCAGAATTATGGCCTGTTTTTTGAATCGGCGTACAGTTTTCAATGGATAGGGTGTGAATTAACCACAAAGAATAGTATCTATGTACATGTCCAAAATGACACCCTAATATCATTGAATTGCCACAGCCTTCCCTCATAAACCTTGGATTTGGCCAAAAGGATTCAAACCCTGGTAGTGGGAATATTCCATTTTGCAATTAGGCACTCCCTACCCGTCATCAGAGTCCTTTGAAATCTGACAAGAGGATTACATGTGTGGCACAGATAGCACCAAAGAGCATGTTTTCCTGCAACAGACACCTGGCAGACATTAGGGGCCCTGGGGCCGAGGCACATCCTATCCACCCCTCACATGAGCACAGCAATCCTTACCATCTGAAAGATGAGCCCTTTCAGGAAATTAAACTGCCTCGCCCCCAGCCACATAGGTCAGCTCTCTCACTATCCTCTGAATCATTTTCCCCTCCCTCTTGTTCCTTGCTTAGACTTAAAGGCGATCTGTAGTTAGTGGCTGGGCCAAGTGATGAAAACTGCTCAACCAACCAAGAGATCCTTGGTTACCTTCAGAACTGCTTTTATTACAGGCATGGGGATGTGGCAGTGATTTGAGGCTCTATCACACAAAATTGTTATAGTGCCACCATCCCACTTTAACTTCCATGGCAACATCCTGTGGACCTAGAGTTTGTAGTTTAACAAGGACCAAAAGTTCTCTGGCTGAGAATCTTGCCTGCCCTTCAATAAACTGCAGTTACCAGAATTCCATAGGATATTGCTACAGGAGTTAAGGAGGGATTGTATATAAGTGCATTATGATTGTAGCAGTGCAATAATGACAGTGAATTAATGTGGTTGACAAATGGACAGGTCTGGGACTATGATTTGAATTTGCATGATTTTAACTGTGGTTTTAATACTTGACTTTTTTAATTGTTTGGATTTTAATTATATTTATTTTTGGATTGATATCGAATTGCTGCCTGTTGTGGGGCTGCCCTGAATCCCCTTTGGGGTGAGAAGGGCAGGGTACAAATGTGGGAAATAAATAATTAAATTGTGATAGGGTAATGTGGGGCCATAGGTCAGGAATGTCTAGCAGCAGCAAAGATGTAAATATCCCATTTTCTGCATTATTCCTCTGTAATATCTGCCCAAAATTCAGTTTATTGCATCCAAACGCAGACAAGACTTTGGTTCTGATACTTTTTTTACTATTATTATGTGTGTACTATACTGATGAGCATGGCCTCATGTAAGCCGCACCGATGGAGCGGGGTACAAATAAAGTTATTATTATTATTATTATTATTATTATTATTATTATTATTATTATTAAAGGAAGATACTGCTAGGTGTTGTTTTCTGTCTCACATGACTACAAGGCAAAATAAACCATTTTGGGGAAACATCTGTTAAAGATGGAAGAAACTTTCAGATTCATCTCTCTCTATTTTGGCATATTGGGGAGAGAGACCACTGGCAATTTTGTGGCCTCATTGTACCCCAGTTCCCTCCAAGGCGGGACCCTCTGCATGTATATTGCAAATGCAATTTAGCATCGACCTCGGGATTATGTTTCTCTAAGTATGATCCAATCTCAGAGATAAATAGTGGCGGATGTTTTATCATCCTTCAGAATGGCATCTACTTTGTCAGGGAGGTGAAGGTCATATCCTGTATCGATATAAATAGGTCTGGGCTGATTTCTTCCACCTTCTTGCTGGCATCATAGTAGATTTGTGAAAGTTGGTTGCAACTGCAGTTTCATGGAAGTTGCTTATGCATCTACTCGCTGACCTATAGAGAGAGTTTCCAGGGCCATTTGTGATGTAGCCCATCCTTGGAGGATTTCAGAGCCTTACAGCTAATGAATCTAGGTTCAGATCTTCAAGCTTTTCCTAATTAGGAATAGTAAAAGATGGGAATGTGGTTTCTTCTGGTCTTTTTGCATGACTCCAAGGAGATTCAAGGGGCCCTAGCAGGGCTCACCGATGCTTAAAGTGCCTCTCCAGCACCCTCGGACTTTTGGGTATGGCTGCGTCAAGAGAGTCTATGGAACCCCTGGTGGCGCAATGGGTTAAATACTTGTGCTGACAGGTTGGAGGTTCGGATCTGGGGAAAACATGGACGAGCTTCCTCTGTCAGCTCCAGCTCCCCATGCAGGGACATGAGAGAAGCCCCCCACAAGGCTGGTAAAACATCTAAAACATCTGGGCATCCCCTGGACAACATCCTTGCAGATGGCCAGTTCTCTCACACCAGAAGTAACTTGCAGTTTCTCAAGTCGCTTCTGATAAGCAAATAATAATAATAATAATAATAATAATAATAATAATAATGCCAAAACAAAAAGGAGAGTCTATGAGGTAACCAGCCATTTTGATTTTACCATCATGTGCTGGAGCATGTAATTGACTCCACAGCATAGTGGAAGTTGGGCATTTAATACTCTAGTCCGCTCTCAGATTCAGCCACTCTAAAAGGAGTGAGGGAATAACCTAGTAATGGCCACCTTGTTAGAAGTAGGTCCTCAAATCTGGAGCTAGTTTTGGAGAGCCAGCTGGCAGCTATTTTGTAATTTGGTCTGAAGGATTGTTTTCCCCTACTTCTTGATAAACATGGATCTCAGGCTGGATCTACACTGCTCTATAATTCAGTTTCAGAATGTGGATTAACTGCATTGAACTGGATTATATCCGTCTATACTGCCCTATAATGCAGTGTAGATCCAGCCTCATTCATACCTCTTGTGATTAAAGAATGAGTGTGGCAATGGAATGTGTCCTCCTCAGCCATGATATACCTAATATAAGGTATACCAGTAATCTGCATAAATTTACAATCTCATCTCTCAAAGTTGGAGGGGGACTGTATAATACTGTATAATACTATCAAAGGCTTTCATGGCTGTAATCAATTGGTTGTTGTAGGTTTTTCGGGCTTGTGAGGTCTGAGGTCAGCAACCTCTGAGGATGCTTGCCATAGATGCAGGCGAAACGTCAGGAGAGAATGCTTCTAGAACATGGCCATACAGCCCGAAAAACCTACAACAACCCATTGTATAGTACGTTTTTGGTTGGAATAATCATCCCATCTCTTTCATTATGGGAAGATAGAACCACGCTACAGATTTAAAAAGAGAGAAACTGTTGAACAACCATGGAGCACATAAAATACATTAAATGTACTTCTCGGCCATTATTTCTTTCGTAATCACATTGAATTCTAAAATGGCACACAGCTAAGAAACAAATGCAGATTTTTGGGGCAAGCGCTTATGAAGCAGAGGTGGCAAACTTCTGCCTTGTAGATGGTAGTGAGGAATCAGCAGTCTTTGGCAGAAAAGGTTAAAGACCTTGTAAAGCCACCCCCCCCCCCCCAATGATTCTGTTGCATTGAGCCCTAGCAGTTAAATTGGTGTCAACTGCAATGTAGATGCACCTTCTGGCTAAAAGGCAAAGGTTTCCTTGGAAATGGATTAAAGCCCAAAGAAACACAGTGCAAATAATTACCAATATGTATCAGGATCAGAGTACTTATGAGGTGAGTATAATTTTTTAGTAGACAAACCCTAATGGAAACTTGTAAGGTAAAGGTTTTCCCCAACATTAAATCCAGTCATGTCCGACTCTGGGTGGTGATGCTCATCTCCATTTCTAAGCCCAAGAGCCGGCGTTGTCTGTAGTCACCTCCAATGTCATGTGGCTGCATGACTGCATGGAGTGGCGTTACCTTCCAGCTGAAGCGGTACCTATTGATCTACTCACATTTGCATGTTTTCAAACTGGTAGGTTGCAGAAGCTGGGGCTAACAGCGGGAGCTCACCCCGCTCCCCAGATTTGAACCTGCAATCTTTTGATCAACAAGTTCAGCAGCTCAGCAGTTCAACCCACTGTGCCACCGGGAACTGGAGTTCAGTATTATCTGAGGACTAACATGTTTTGTAGCCCTGGCCTTGGGATGCATGCAAACATCTGGGTTGCCACAGAGAAATCAGGTGCTGACAGAAGCAGAAGTGGTTCAGCTTTGTATTGTGATGCCTCCTGGAATGGATGTTGTCCTGGCCTCATCATAATGACTTTGGTTTTATGTGTGGTTTTTTTCATTGCCTTAATTGCAAATCTGTGACATATGTGAAGTATCTGTGATGTATGTAAAGTAGGAGCTGACTGATTCATGGTGGCCAGGTTGCTTGCCATCTGCTTTGTTCTGATAGACAAAAAAAGCTTCTTTAGATTCACAAATGGTTCACTTTATGTATTCTACATCAAGGCAGCACTTCCTAACTAAAGTGGATGCCACAATAAAGCCAACTGGTCCTTGAGGGAACCAGAGCATTCTTTGTTGTAAACGGCAAGAGATTTTGCTGTGAGCCTAGCTGTCCAACTGTGCTTCCTAGGACTCCTTATTAAAGAAAAGCAAGAATGTTTGTTCTGAGGGAATAAAGTAGTGCAGTCGTCAGTAACTGAGGGCAATGGTTAGGGAGGTGGTTCTGCTCCAGCACCAACCCTGGGTGGTCCACCAAATTGATGGGAATGACGAAACAAAAACAAAAACTGGACAACTCCTAAAAATGCAACTTTTAAAAGTGACAAGAAGGTATAACTAAAGTTGGGTTGTTGTAGGTTTTTCAGGCTGTATGGCCATGTTCTAGAAGCATTCTCTCCTGACGTTTCATCGGCATCTGTGGCAGGCATCCTCAGAGGTATAACTAAAGTTCCTCATAACTATATGACGTGAACTGAACTAAGGATATTTGAAGGACCACATTTCCTTTTATGAGCCCGTTAGAGCTCTGGAGAAGCCCATCTCTCCATCATACCACCTTCTCACTCTCATTTGGTAGAAACAGAGAAAAGGGATTTCTGGGTCTCTGTTTCCAAATGTGGAAGTCTCCCCCTCCATCTTTGCTCTCTTTCTGCTAGCAAGTTAAAACATTCTTATACTGTCAGGTTTTTAGAAATTGATTGGGACTGGATCTGCACCCTCTTATAATGCAGTTTGACTACAATGACCAGGATTATGTGGATCTACACTGACTACATAATGCAGTTCCAAATAGCATTATATAGCAGTAAAGATCCCGCCTGGGATGGGCTTATAATTGTGTGCTCTGTTGTTTTACAGCTTGTGTATTATCTTTAATACATTTTGAAATGATGATTTAGCTTCATCTGTTGTGTAATTAGCTTTTAAATAATTTTTATATTTATACTTTCATCAATATTTTTGTATGATTTTAATCTGTAGTGTTTTTAAACATGAGTCCCATTATTGGGAGAAAGGCAGGATGTGACTGGATAAAATAATGCTGGGATGCTGTAAGGGACTTACATCTTTGTAAATGGACTTCTGTATGTGGCAACTGGACAGTTTTCTTAATGTTTATATCCAGTAGAGAGCTGCTGTTACATTATGACATTACAGAGCCAGCAAAGTACCCAGTGTGTATTATGCAGTGCTGAGCATTGCACACCAATGTGCATTGTACAATGACGTGCACTGTGTGCCAGTGTACATCATGCACCGATAGAGCCCCCAGTGGTGCAATGGGTTAAACCCTTGTGCCGGCAGGTCCGAAACCCGACAGGTTGGAGGTTTGAATCCGGGGAGAGTGCATATGAGTTCCCTTTGTCAGGTCCAGCTCCTCAGGCAGGAACTTGAGAGAAGCCTCCCACAAGGATGGTAAAACATCAAAACATCCGGGTGTCCCCTGGGCAATGACTTGCAGACGGCCAATCCTCTCACACCAGAAAAGACTTGCAGTTTTTCAAGTCACTCCTGGCACACACAAAAAAATCATGCACCGATTCACATTGGTCTCTGTGGAATTGGTTTTTGTGGCTTGAGTGTAGAACTTTGCTTTCGTTGAATTTCATTTTATTCATTTCAGTCCAGTGTTTTTTAAGTTTACCAAGGCCCCTTTGGATTCTCTTCCTATCTTCCAATGTGTTAGCTACCCCTCCCAGAATCTAAAAGAGGACCTCCACAAAGGAACAAAGCAAATTTTCTAAGTCAAGGGGTGACCCATCTTTAGGGCCATTAACAATCCAGTCACACAGAACTTGAGAGGAAATTTCCTGGCTGGAGATAGGAAAGAATGAAGATTCAGTCACCTCAGCTTATCCTTACCCTTTAAATCTATAGACTTGCAAGGAGATGATGAGATCTCCTCCCTCACCCCACCTGCCTGATCTAATGCAGCTTCTGGCAGAAAAAGGAATAAAGACTATATATTCACTGTGAGGAGGGAATGGGAGGAGAGGGAGGGAAGGTGGAGGAGCCAACGCTTTACATATTCTGTTTATGCCTGACAAGGGCAAAGTGAAGAGGGTGGAAACCCTCTCTCCTTGATTTAGGACTGCGGAGAGAAGAGTGCCCCTTCTGCCCCCCAACCCCACTGCTCCACGTTTCTATTTTCCTGGCTGATATTTCTTTTTCTGCTGATCCAAGTGCCTTCGTTTTGAATCCAAAAGCCATTAAGACAGATTACAGTGGGCCACTGGGATTCCCAGCCCTGCATTTTAAACATCTCCCCCATCTTGCACAACACTGTGCTCATTAACTCCTTCACACATGGCTTACTTCATTTAAGATATCACTCCTGCGAAGGAATCGTTCTGTGTACAACTACAACCTTATCCTTCCAGACTAACACATTAATGGCTCGGGCTGGGAGGAGCTGTAGTTTCAAACATCTGGAAGGGATGTTTGAGTGATGATGGTGTGTGGCAACACATTGTGATGTCAAGACAAAAGCTTAGCTTTCAGTTTTGCTTGAATAAAGATGATATGACAAGGACCCATTATCATTGTGCTGTATATTATACTCTCCATCTGTCCTGATTTCGCAGGAGTACTAGCAGTCCCGATTAATCCTTTATCGTCCCTTTTTTTCAAGTGCTTTTTAAACGTCCTGGTTTTTCTTTCTTCCCCATATTTGCCCCTTTCTCCTCAGCTTACTTCTGTTGCTACAGACTGAGTTCAGAGTGCAAAAGTAATTTGCGCTTAAATAATTCAGCAGGTAGGAGAGGGGAGGAAATCTTGCCCTTCCTAGTGGGCTCAGGCAAAAGTGAACTCCTACCTTATGTGTCCTTCCACATTAATAACACAAGCCAACAGTGTTTTTGATCAAACATAATTTTAGGTCATTCTTATAGAGTTTTTCATGCTGAATTCAGATCTGTGTTTATTTTTTCTCTATCACATATAGTTTTTGTGATGAGGCTAATCAAATAATGCATTTATGTACTGATATCAATATTTATTTATTTACAATAATTCTATCCCACCTTTCTCAGCCTGAAGGCGACTCAAGGCAGCTTACAAATTGGCAGCAATTTGATTCCACAACAGTCATAAATACTATTAAAACATTTAACATGACATAATAAAAATCCATATAATTATATAATCACCAATGTGTGCTGGTCAATGACCGAAATAAATGATTTGATTTGATATAATCACCAATGTCTTCCAGTTAAAACTAATTTATGATATCATTCCTGTGAAGAAATCATTCTGTATACAATAGAATCTAAATAACCACAAGCCAACAAGTATTTTTCATCAGATATGATTTTAGGTCATTCTTATAGTGTTTTTTGCTTAAAGGCATATTTGATTAGCCTCATCGCAAAAACTACACGTGGTAAAGAAAAAATAAATACAGATCTGAATTCAGTGCAAAAAACACTATAAGAATGACCTAAAATTATATCTGATGAAAAATACTTGTTGGCTTTTGTTACACGAATATGATATGAAATGTGCAGACTTTACAGTAGTTTGCTGTAATTTACCATTCATCATGTTTTTAAGAGTTGATGTGATGGAAAAAATAAGGACATATTTAAAATCAGCATAAAAATGATTTAAACTGTACTACTCTCATTTCTGATGATTATAAAAATATTTTGTTGGCTTATGTAATGTTTGCCATTTTGGCCATATTCTGATAAGGCTTGACCACATATATTTGGGAAAAGTTGGAGCGTGTGGCATATGAGCTGTTGAACAACATTTGAGTATTGTGTACACATGTGCACACACCTTCACTGCCATTCAGTGATTTTCTGGGAAATTCATTATGTACGAAGCAGCTTAAAGACAAGCTTCTCTGGGGCCTTGTAACATGTGTTGTTGTCACATCTGCTCTCCCTTGCACGTTTTCCTTGAATGCACATACTTCTTCCAGAGCTCATACTACGGGGTATGCTTTTATCTCTTTATCTTTTTTCCCCTTCTTTGGCCCATTTTGCCCTTTTCATGGGGATGAAGAAAATATGAAAGCCAGTGTGATGTACTAGCTTGAATGCTGAACTAGGGCTATAGGAGAACAGAATTCAAATTCTCACTGGGTTACAGAAAACTATGGGTAAGTCACATTCCCTCCACTAAAAAGGAAGGCAGTAGCAAACATCCTGGGTTGCTTTAGGATTGCTATAAAGTGGTATTGGCTTGAAGGTATGTAACAAAATGGAAGATACAATTTGGCCAAATTTGGGGAGTGTCTGATGAGAAGAACTGTGGGTTTAATTAAGGATTCCCCGATTTCCCTGCCTGCGCAATAATTTGAGCAGTGATTAATTCCGCCTTCTCCACACTTTCTGCCAAATTCTATTGAGCCTCAATCGGTCAAAAACAAAAAAAGGAGCAAGACAAAGCCAGACCTGGTTGTGAAAATGCTGTGTCAAGCAACCAGCTGGGCTCCACAGGAATGAGATCAATTAGGTGCCCCCTTGCTGTCTCAATATCTCTAGTGTCACCGGCTTGTCAGCATCTATAAAGTATGTTATGCATCATGTAAGAATGCGAGGAATAGGTAACAAAGGTGCAACGAAGTTGAAGTCCAAAACACCTGGACGGCTGAAGTTTGCCCATGCCTGGTGTAGACCCATATCATGCTATTTAATTACATTGAACTGCATTATATGAGTCTACACTGGTGATATAATGCAATTTCAAACTGTATTATATGGCAGTGTAGATTCAGCCTCTATATAACAAGGTCATTTCTGTCAGTGGTCAGCTAGATATCCCTGTAATTCAACACAAATTGAGGTGAAGGAGAGAACTAGCTCCTATTGTTTATACAATATCTGAATGTGCAACATTCAAGCTTTAATTCCTAGCTATCCAAATCTACAGAAAGAATGCATCCCACCATCTTTCCCCAAAACAGCATTTTATGCAGAGCATTTAAGTGCTTGTGATAACTTTGAGCCTTTTAAATAATCTGATTACTGCTGCTTTGTAACAGTAAACTCATGCTTTCTATCAGAAATTACAAGTATGGGTTTATTATCCCTTATCCAATGCTTGGGTGCAGACATTTTTGGATTTTTTTGAATTTTTGAATTTGCATATATTTATTTATTTACTATATTTATATACCACCTTTCTTAGCCCACAGGCGGCTCAGGGCAGTTTACAGTCAGCAACAATGCAATGCCCCCAAAACCATAAAATACAATTAAAAACTTTAACATATAATATAAAACCATAGCAAAATCAATAAAACATATATCATTAGTGTCTCCTTGTTAAAAACATTGTCCAGTCACATCATCCATATCATATTTGTACAGAATGAGATGTCTTAGAGATGGGATCTAGGTCTAAATAAAATTAATTTATGTTTCATGCATACCTTATACACACAGCTTGACTGTAACTTTGTACAATCTTTTAAATAATGTTGTGCATGAAACAAAGCTTTTGTACACTGCGTACACTGAACCATCAGAAAACAAAGTGCCACTATTTCAGCTTCCCCCATTAACATTTTCATATTTGGGAGTATCGTGGATTTCAGAATTCCAGATAAGGGATGCTCCACCTGTATCATCAAATTGTAGCAATTCACAATTCTTTGAAATATATACTGCACATTGTTAAGCCAGATTTTTATTCTAGCAAACTCTACAAGCTTTTTAAATCTCTCTGGAGTGATTTTTTTCTTTGTGGGCCAGGCAATATTGCTTTTATCTTCTGAGATTGCTTTTATCTTCTGAGAGCATCCAGTGCTGCATACTGAGCAGCAGCAGTCTCTTGGATAATGGTTCTCAGTCTTTTTGTACCTTATGTCCTATTCTATCAAAAACATTAATCTCAAAATGAAGCACCCCCATCTCCCTTTTCCTGAGAAGGACAGTCTATGTATATTCACATTCTGTTATTAGTAGACAGCAATAATGGAAAATTGAGAGAGAAGCTAGAAAGAGGCCAAAGGTTACCAGCATGCCCAAAGGTTATTCATGGATAATCTGTGGCAAGTAGGGTGCATTGAAGATAGATGAACCCTGCATGGCACAGAGATTATGTTTATGTACAAGTGGCCTTTCACATGACATAATTATTGTGAAGCCAAAATGTGGAGATCTAAGGACCATGGATACCGAGGATCCATGCCTGGTGAGCCTAACTAATCACCAAAGTTCTTGGATGAAGTAAGACTCACCAGTGTCAAAGACAAGGATAGAGGCTTTAATATACAATCTGTAGAAAGGATGCAATGTACCACCCAAGATGCCAAAATGTACAAGCATAAACATTATGGGATATGTAGTCACTTTTAAACAGTAGAAACATCATGCACTAACATTGTCTAGGTTTGAAATTCCCTTACCTGTCCCTAATTGGCCGAGCGCTAGAAGTCAGATGGTGCCGCCTCCACTCCTGATTGGCCAGGGTGCGGGCTTAGGGGGCTCAAGCTGTGATTGCCTCTGGCCCTGATGACACGGCTGGGGGATTCCCTCGCAGCTGGGCGGGAAAGCCCTGGGGCTGCCAATCAGCTATTGGAGGTGTCTCTTGGAGCAGAGAGGACTTCCAGGAAGTTGCACCCATCTCTGGAAGCTTTTGAAACCTTGACCAGAGAGGACCTGTGGCATCTCTGCAAACTACAAATCCCAGAATTCCATAGGATGCAGTTAAAAAGGAATTGTAATGCTATAATTATGGAGTACGATGTTGGAGTTTGGTGAAGCACCAGCACCCTTTGGCAGAGAAGACTAAAGGCCTTATAAAACTACAAAGGCCAGGATTCCGCAGCATTGAGCCATGACAGTGTAGATGCACCTTATGTGCCAGATATGGGTCTCTGCCATAGTTTGTACTCAGTTAATTTAGGAGGTTGGAGTGAAGAGGGAAAGTAAAATTTGTTTTATGTGTGTGTGTGGGGGGGGGGGGGTGGGTGGGTGGGGGGGGTGGGGGGTGGGGCTTGGGGGTGGAGTTAGGTCTCCTGAATTCAAGATCCAAACCCCCAAATTCTTGGATTCTCTGCTCAAAATAACAGATTTGTGTATTCCTCTTTTGCCCTCTGGTTTGACCACATGTTGTTCATCTGTAAAATGCTGAATGGTTTGAAGATCTAGCGCTAGGCAGGTGGAAGGCATATGATTATTTATTTATTTATTTATTATTTATTTACTTTATTTGTATACCGCAGTTTCTTAGCCCAACAGGCGACTCAGCGCGGTTTACAACAAGGATAAGAATCAATCAACGATATACAATTTAAAACCATAAAAGCATAATATACAATACTGACACAACAATAGACAACACAATGCATCTCATAACTAGAGTCGTGATCCAATCCGTCGTCCAAATTTCCATTCCTGTAATCATCACATTCATTGCACTGTTTAACTGAATGCCCGTTCAAACATCCAAGTTTTTAATCTTCTTCGGAACACCATTAGCGAGGGGGCTGATCTTACCTCCATAGGAAGGGTGTTCCACAGCCGGGGGGCCACCACAGAAAAGGCCCTGTCTCTCATCCCCGCCAGCCGCACCTGTGAAGTAGGCGGGATAGAGAGCAGGGCCTCCCCAGAAGATCTTAGGGTCCTGGCGGGCTGATAGGCAGAGATACATTCGGATAGGTAACTTGGGCCAGAACCGTTTAGGGCTTTATAGGCCAACGCCAGCACTTTGAATTGAGCCCGGTAGCAAATCGGCAGCCAGTGGAGCTGGTGCAGCAGAGGAGTTGTATGCTCCCTGCGCTCCGCTCCTGTTAGTATCATGGCTGCCGAGCGTTGGACTAGCTGGAGCTTCTGAGCCATCTTCAAAGGCAACCCCACGTAGAGAGCGTTGCAGTAGTCTAGACGGGATGTAACCAGAGCGTGGACTACCGTGGCCAAGTCAGACTTCCCAAGGTACAGGCGCATTATAGTAATCAGGAATGAGCTAAAGGTTAAAAAGAAATCTCAGTGCAATCCCCTACCTTGGAAAAGCTTATAAAAGAATGGGTGCAGGAAAGATAAGAAGTAAGGCTTTGAGGTTCAATTAGCAATTTCCACCATAGCAATGGAACAGTTCGTGTATTTTTAAAGTAGTCTAATTTACAGAGCCTGTTCTTCTCCCTACTACTGGCCTATAATAAGGGGGCGGGGGCGCGTGGGAATTATCAATTAATGTTATTTGCTTGGGGTTTATCAGACACCTTGTCAAGAAACCAGGCAGACAGTTGGTCTTGGCTAGCCTTAGCTATGAGGCAAACCATAGAGAAAGACTTTGGGGAAAGCACAGATCTCCAAGACAGGAGGCAAATCAAGGCTGGATAAGCAATGTGAATTATGAATCACACTAAGTTAGCTTCACTTGCACAGAGAAAGACAGCATGAAGTAGGGAAAACGGTAAAATAGACTGTACTGCTGCAAACAGCAGGTGGGTAATTACATTTTTATAGAATGTACCAATTTATTTTTGTAAATGCACACAGCAAATGCAAACTAGAACATCAGAAGATGAAATGGGCTGGAATCATGGCTCCATAGTTGAGATGAATCCTTGGTAAACAGGCCCTCAGTTTCCTCTATCTTCATTGTAGAATTAAGGCCGTTTGACACCACTTTAACTGCCATGGCTCAATGCTGTGGAATCATGGGAGCTGTCATTTTACAAAGTCTTGAGCCTTCCCTGCCAAAGAGCACTGGTGCCTCACAAAACTATCACTCCAATGACTCCATGGAATTAAGCCATGGCAGTTAGAGTGGTGTCAAACTGCATCAGTTCTATAGAGTAGATGCACCTTTAAGTAAAGGTAAAGGTTTCCTCTTGGCATTAAGTCTAGTCATGCCCGATTCTGAAGGGTGGTGCTCATCTCCATTTCTAAGCCAAAGAGCCGGCGTTGTCTGTAGACTCCTCCAAGGTCATGTAGCCGGCATGACTGCATGGAGCACTGTTACCTTCCCGCAGAAGTGGTACCTATTGATCTACTCATATTTGCATATTTTTGAACTGCTAGTTGGGGAGAAGCTGGGGCTAACAGTAGGAGCTCACCCTGCTTCCCGCATTCGAATCACTGACCTTTCAATCAGCAAGTTCAGCAGCTCAGCAGTTTAACCTGCTATGCCCCTGGGGGCTCAGATGCACTTTTAGTGTTCCCAAAATACAGTGTAACAGAAATGTTCTTGTTCTGAAGCCTTACAGTTCCAGTTTGGTAGGGATGACCCAACTAATTCTCAGCCATCTCACATCCTTCTTTTAAAACGTCCTGGCTTCTGGCGTCCCTTCCTGCTTTTCTTCTTTTGCCCTCAGCTTACTTCACTTAGTGCAAACCTTGCTCAAAGTGAAAAAATAATTTACACAGAGAATTTAGGAGGGGCCTGAAACTGCATAAACTTTATATATGTAAGGTTTCGGTTTACTGGTTTTCTCCTGTCTACACATTCCTTTCAATTTACTGATATCAGGGCTGCATAGTGCCAGGGCGGGGGATCTGTAAGACGTAGAGCTCAAAGATTGGGAAAGATTTTACTGCTTACTTGTTTTGAGAGAGATAGTTTTCTTCTGCAGAGTAATGTCCCGTTTGTCTTAACAATGGAGTCAAACACATATTTACTCAGGTGTAAATTCCAATAAATGAAATAGGACTATCTCCCAGGTAAATGGACACAGGAGTGAGATCTGAAACATTCTAAAAAGTCATTTATAGTGCTCCCCTCCTATCTTTTCCAACTAATTATATTCCATTTATATGCTGGAGTTAAAAATTATTGCATATCATTTTTCTCAGCCCATTTTTATTCGAAGTATCATTCTGTAAAATAGGTTAATCAGAGGAGCTATGATTGGCTCATGAGATGTTAGGGAGAATGCTAGGATTTGGTCTTATTTTTAATTAATGTTGGGCAGAGGAAGTATGAATACAGAATTCATACAGTGGATTAGTGAGAGAGCTGTCAATTTGAGAAGCCTTGGTACTGTGTGTAATGATTGGCATTTTCTATCCCCCCTCCCACTCCCCGTTTTCCTAAAGTCAGTGTCTAAATTCCAGGGTTTGTTTTGCTTAAAATGACAAGCTTGTGTATTATTTCTCATTACTAACTTCTGGCCTCTTTTTGTCTGGTCTCACTCTTTTGACTACATTCTGATATTGCTTCGCTGCACGTATTCCAGTTTTGGATCTATAAAATATTAAAGGTTGCATTTTCATTAAAAATGTCTTCTACCATCTTTTAATGGTAGTCATCTTTTCTTAAGCCCACAAGGAAGACAGGATTGCAGTTGGGGAGGGGGAAGTGGTGGTTGCAATTGCAAGGAGACAGAATAGAAACCCCAGCGAGCAACACTTGGTGAGACACAGTAGTCCACGGACCCAGTCAAGGATAGTGGATATTAATGCCATACATCCTAGTGAACCTTTTAGGGCTTTCAGGCACATCCATAATGTCGAGAAAATTTTATGGATGTTCTCACAAATTGGCTGCCACAGGTTGTTCTGACTCACAAATGGAAGAAAGGGTAGCTCAGGAGACAAGTAATGTTCTGAAGAAAGAGAATACAAAGCGATAATGATCTGAATTATCTCTTTTAATACTCAGTCGGAGATGTGTGTGAGAGAGATTTTCATTGGGAGCACACTACTGGAATTGCAGAGAAGGGAATCAACTCTTTCTTTTCCAGATAGGATTCAGATGAAGCCATACTGGAAGAGGAAAGTATTTGATATCTGCAGTAAAGTGGCTTTAAAGCCTGAGCACCCACATCCACTGATTCAGAGCTGATTCGGGCTCATTGTGTCAGTAGGAAAATGTTTTTGTGCATATGTTGGGTATATACACAGCATACACCAAAAGCCAGGAACGTGAAAAGAGGACTGAGAAAATGCCCTGATCGGTGCCCTTTGGAACAAGACAGGAAGTTCATACCCTCTAACACTGCATTTCTCAACCTGGGAGTCAGGACCCCTGGGCAGGGGGGGGGGGTGTCACGAGAGGGTGTCAGAGGGGTCACCAAAGACCATCAGAAAACATAGCATTTTCTATTGGTCGTATGGGTTCTGTGTGGAAAGTTAAGTCCAATTCTATCGTTGGTGGGGTTCAGAATGCTCTTTGATAGGTGAATCGCAGCAACTACAACTCCCAAATATCAAGATCTATTTTCCCCAAACTCCACCAGTGTTCACATTTGGGCATATTGAGTATTCATTCTAAGTTTGGTCCAGGTCCATCATTGTTTGAGCCCATAGTGATCTCTGGATGTAGGTGAACCACAACTCTCAAACTCAAGGTCAATGCCCATCAAACCCTTCCAGTATTTTCTCTTGGTCATGGGAGTTCTGTGTGCCAAGATTGGTTCCGTTCCATCATTGGTGGAGTTCAGAATGCTCTTTGATTGTAGGTTAACTATAAATCCCAGCAACTACAGCTCTCAAATGACAAAACCAATCCCCCCCCCCCCAACCCCACCAGTATTCAAATTTGGGCATATTGGGTATTTGTGTCAAATTTGGTCCAGTGAATGAAAACACATCCTGCATATCAGATAGTTACATTATGATTAATAAAAGTAGAAAAATTACTTTTATGAAGTTACAATGAAAATAATATTATGGTTGGGGGTCACCACAACATGAGGAACTGTATTAAGGGGTCGCGACATGAGGAAGGTTGAGAATCACTGCTCTAACATTTCAGAGATCAAAAAACAGCATGTGTTGCAAGGAAACATTAACGTGCGCTCAAGGTGGCTCAAGTTATGAATGAGGAAAAACACATAAACCATGAGAGGTTGCAGCAGTTTGTTGTTGCCTGAGCTTCCTGGGAAAGACCAATTTCTGTCTTTCCTCCTTCCACTGCTGAGTTAATGGAGTACAGACTTCTTCTGCACTTTGAATTTGGTTGCATGATTGGCATAGGCTGAGAACAAAGGAGGAAAATGAGAAGAGGAGAGAGAAACTAAGGCATTTTAAGAACAGGTGAAAAATGGATTAATCAGAACTGCCCCTACCAATTTGGGACAGTTGGAGGAAGGTGGGATGGAAGTGGCACCGTAGCTTGTGAACCTTCATGTACCATGCCTAGGAAAAGTGCGTGGTGGTGGTGGTGGGGTGTTATTGTGCAGGGTCTGACAAAACTCCCCCATGACATGTGTACAGTAGGTCAAGCTGTGTGGTATGAGAGGCCTCAGGATGGCAGGGGAAGGTGGGGAGAACCTCAGTATCCACTGCAGGTAATGGAAATATTTTGCCACCCACCCAGCAATGAAAACATGCCCATTCCATCGTCTGCATTGCCACATTGCTGGTTTTATCAACATTCTGGGTTCATTTACCTGCATTCCTATTGTGCCTATTTGTTCCATCAAGCAGCCCACAAATAGTTATGGCTTGTTCCCAGCTCTTGCTTGCTTCACCTTTGTGATATCAGAAAGGTCTGCTATCAGAACTCCCCCCCCCCTTAATTAATAACACCTAATGAGTTGATTGTATGTGGAAAAAGTCAAACCAAAGCCTTCTCAGCTTGAATCTCACTTTCATTCACACTGTGCCACCATCACTCTCATAGCCTTTGCAAAATTTTCAGCCAAATTCTCATAAGACTTTGAAGGCAACCCTTTGTGACCTTGCAAGGTATTCTTAAGCACCTCACCTCCTGCTTCCTGCTTTCCTTATTCTTGCAGGGAGGGTGCTCCCTCTGTCCTTTCCCTTAGCAGCAGTCACTGGCATTCTCATCCCGCTGTCCTTTGTTCTCTGAAGCCTTTCCTCTCCACAATCTCTCTTGCCAAGGACTCACCTGGTCCTTTTCATCTCTTTCTCTTTTTTTAACTTTCTGATTTGGTGCCCAGCTTTTTCACTTCCATTCTGCAGTGCTGTCTCTGGGACAAAGCCTGCAGGAACATCTCATCCTTTGCTTGTCCCCTCTGACCTTCACTGGTGCTGACTTTAGGGTCGATGCGCTTACAAAAGATGCCAGGAAATGGCTGCTATGATGGCACACATTTTGGCAATTCTGGATTTAAGAGGCCTGAATCTGTAGCATAGATAGAATAAGCAAGTTATGGCTTTGAGGGATAACAGCTTGGACAGCCTACCTCCTGAGCAGAAAATTAAAAGTGATGGTAACATTGCTGATAAGGCTCAAAGTTTCCATCCCACGTGTCAACCAATGTGCAGTAACATCCTTGGTTTTGTTCTATCTAGCCTCATTGATGGGGAAAAGTTTTTGCATACTTCTTAAACTATGAGAAAACGAAGGCACATTCTGGGGCTCAGGTTTTTCAGGTGTCAGCAGTAGCAGAGGAATTTTTGGATCACAGCGTCATAGGAAGGCAATTTGCCTGTCTCAAGGCTCCGTAATCAGAAAGGAGGAGGAATATGCAATTGGAGAGCTTGCCAGGCTATGGAGAAGAGCCAGAAACAATAAACCCTGCAGGTATTTGCTTTTTGTAAGCAAAGGGTCAAAAACGCTGTGTTAAAATAAACACCCACACCCACACACCCATATGCACATTTGCAAGATCAGCACATATCTACTTGTTTATATTGCTGACTAGCAGTGTTCGAAGAGTGCGCGCACAGAAACTGTGGTAATGCGTGGAAAATAAATATAGTGAATTGTGATGCATTGGAACTGAGGCCAAGTTCTCATCTGGATACAGAGCCTGAATCACCTGAAAAGAACTAAGGCACTAAAAGAAGATGCTGCAAGCAGTGCCTTCTGTCCTTTGTCTGTACTAGCACCCAGGCTCTGGATCCCAGTTGATACGACGCAAAATTAGGACCAAGACAGCTGTAAATTAGATTATCAGCATGATTGAATCACTTGATTATGGATAGTGTCACATTTGAAGAGTCCCCTGACAAACTGCCTTCTGAAGGATCCTTTCCAGAATTGGTTGGCTAGCATTGCAGGTTGACCATCTTGGTAGCTGGAATTAAGGTTCTCCTATCTCAGTTAGGTCACATCAGTTCTCACAAATACACCACAGAAGCTTTAAGGAAAAAACCACCTGGAATGGCACTTGGCATTCACATTTTATTTATTTATTTATTTATTTATTTATTATTTGAACTTATATGCTGCCACTTCCCTAGGGCTCGGAGCGGCTTACAAGAATGGCTAAAATCTAACAAAATTTAAAAACAATTTAAAACAATTTGAAAACAGCAATATCAAACATTAAAAGCCTGTCGAAACAGGTATGTCTTACATGCCCTGTGGAAAGCTAGTAAGTCCCGCAAGGCACGGACTTCAGGTGGCAGAGTATTCCAGAGTGATGGTGCCACTGCTGTGAAGGTTCTGTGTCTGGTTGCTGTTAGACGCAAGGTCTTGTCACTGGGAATTTCCAGTAGATCTTGGTCCTCAGAATGGAGGGATCTCTGGGGTTGGTAGGGGGTGAGGCGGTCCCTCAGATACATTGGCCCCAGACCATGCAAGGCCTTAAAGGTGAGTACCATCACATTGAAAGTGATCCGGTGCTCAATTGGTAACCAACGCAGCTGTAGTAAGATTGGGGTTATGTGGCATCTCATCGGAATTCTCACAAGAAGCCGAGCAGCTGCACTTTGTACCAACTTGAGCTTCCGGATCACCGACAGAGGGAGGCCAATGTAGAAGATGTGCCAATGCAGCAGTGGCATCTCATCCAAGCCCATTATTCCTACAGTGTTTCCTCTGCAGCTCCTGGTACTCTTATAACAACAGTAGCCATATCTTATCACCTACCATTTTAGATTCCCTGCCATTTCTCTAGCATAGCATCTCTCCAAGGCATTGCAAATAATACCATAAGGATTGTCCAGTCTGAACCACCCTAACCACTGAGATTTCAAAATCTATATGTGACACCTAATGATGACTCACATCAATCCTAACAATATTTATTTACAGTATTTATATACCGCCTTTCTCACCCCTGGGGGGACTCAAAGCAATTTACACATAAATAATGGCAAGATTCAATGCCTTACGTTGAGCCAATACAATGCCAATACAAACAATTACAATAGTAAAACCACAATTAAACATAAATCATAATTAAAACAATACATCAACAAGCATTAAAACAATAAAACAGTTTCGTCAGTTGAAGGATACATTCAGCCTCAATTACAGTTGTTCTGACATGTTAGTCAAACAAAAACACGCAACTCCAATAAATAAGAAAACATTTCTCTGATCAGAAATTAAATTTTCACATTTTGTGTTGAAAAGAAAAGGAGAAGGGGAAAAACTTACTTCTTTTAATATCGGTGAAAATTAAAGAAAATTCTGCACACAAAAAGGAAGTTTTCCAAACTCTCATTTTAATGACTTGTACCCATTAACAAATGCCTCTCTCAGCCAAGTAGTGGAATCCCACCTTGCTCATCAAGAAATAATCTTACTAAAGCTGCTAATAAATAGGAAACATACTGGGAAGGGAGAAATGCTGATGCTGACAATCCAGTGGGGAAATCCTATTTTGCTTGACTGTTCAGATGCAAGCCTCTTGAGTTTAATCGGAGGCACACAATTTAATATGCTTAGAATGTAACATATCCCAGTCATATCTCAACTTGGAGAGAGTGCAGCAAAGGAGGAAAAGCTAGGGAGACAGAAAGAAGAACTCACAAACCATCAGAAAAGTGGAAGTAGAAGAAGAGAGAGAATGAAAGTGTGACGGGGGGTTAGGTGCTAAAAGAGGGAGAAGATAAATGCAACTAGAATTGGGGAATATGTGACAGAGAAAGTCCACAAGGGAGAGTGAGGATGATAAGAAAGGTGGAGGAGGATAACTACAATTAGGAAAATGGAGACTGCAGTCAGAAAAAGACTATGACTTAGAATAGGCCTGCACAACCTGTGGCCCTCCAGCTGTTTTGGCCTCCAACTCCCAGAATTCCTGGTCATTGGACAAACTGGCTAGGGCTGCTAGGAGTCGGAGGCCAAAACAGCTGGAGGACTGCAGGTTGCGCAAGCTTGGCTTAGAAGGACAGATGTGAAGGAACTAGACGAGATAGTGAATATCTTTTCTTGAATACTGAATTTAGGATTGCCCAAGCTATCATTTCCATGTGTCTGTGAAAGTTGGACTTTGAAGAAAGCTGACAGGGGAAAAATCAACTCATCTGAAATGTGCTAGAGAAGGCTTCTACTAAAAAATAGAAATCAGTGGGCCCTAGAGCAAATCAAACCTGAAGTCTCCCTAGAAGCTAATATGACTAAATGGAGGCTATCATACTTTGACCATACGATGACAAAACATGACTGAGTAGAAAAGCCAATAATGCTTGGTGAGACAGAAGGCAGTAGGAAAAGAAGAAGACCACGTTCCAGGTGGAGAAATTCAATCAAGGAAGCCTTGGGCCAGAGTCGGCACAATTTGATGATTAAGGTGACTTGGAAGTCTCTCATTGATGGGATCACCAGAATCCGAAGTCTCCTTGACAGCAGTTAACAATAACAAATGAGGCATGTGGTCCCCAGACTTTTGAAATGACAGGGGTAACTTGTGCTCTAAATTATTTTATCTTGGTCTATCATGGCACTCCCATAATGATGCTCATTTCTTTGCAAAGATCCTCTGAAGTGTGTGTTGCAATTAAGGCTGTAATACTAAACCAATCTGATAATCCAGTCTAATCCAGTCCAGGTCAGGAATCACCTCTATGTGCACCATGTGGCATATGGAAACTGCAATTGCCAGATATATTTCCTCTGCAGTGCTCAACCTGTCCCCACGGATTATCAGCTTTCCACCAATGGAAAAACAGTAGGATCTGACTTCTTATAGCCATCTAGTTCCAAGTTTTGAAACCCAAGCTTCTGTTTTTTCTCTAGCCCATGAGGATATTCCAACAAATATGATTAAGCACCTGGGATTGAACCTGGGATTTGGAGGGTCATAACAAAGGTTCGTACATTTACCTGTGCTGATATGATGAAGCCACTCAAAGCTGTAATTAAAAAACAAAAAGTGAAGATGAAGGAGGTTTTACTTCCAGTCTTCCATTAAGAGACCCCATGTAAGAACTGTGGATCTCAGTAAATGTGTATCCCTCTCTACCCCCTCCCCTCCTCTCTCTCTCTCTCTCTCTCTGTCTCTCTCTCTGTGGCATGTGGGGATTGGGGCATGAGCATGTGGTTGCGTGTGGGTGTGCTGGCATATGTGCACTGTATTTTTGGTGTAAGAATATGATGAGGTTGTGTGTGCATAAGAAGAGGATTAGGAGGAGAGGGAACAGTTTTTATGCCATCTGATACTCACCAGATTCGTTAGGGGAGGATTGTCCGAGATTATTAGATATAGCACCCAACACCATGAAAATCTTGCTCTCTTCTCCTAGATATATGGGGACTTCCTATAGATGCTATTATTACCAAAGAATGTACACTTTGTACATGATCTGCAATACTCTGTTCATTTCTTATATTACATAAGATTGGCTTCCAGGGCTGATGCTTGCTGCTGATTACTGCATTCTCCTCAGATTAAGCATTTTATTTTGGTCCTCAGGACTCACTCCCTTGACAGAGGGTTAGAAAGAGGACTCCTCTTATCTGCTCCTCAATGATACAAACAAAAACAATTCAGTACAGGATGCATTTCCTTAGACCTTAGATTCTCATCTTTCTTCCCGACACCTGCTGTTCTATATCAGCCTTCGTTGTTTAGTACATCTCATAAGATTCATTGTGTGTTCCCAGCTTTGTTCTTCTGGTATCGTATAAAGAGATGCAAATCTCTCCTCTGTTCCCTTTTCTTTCATGAACCAGTACCAGGAAGTCAAAAATCTACCTAGAGTGAGCTCTGCTAATAACTTGCTGACGTTGATGGAAAGTGGGCAGGATGTACATAGTGTCTTGCAATAGAAGTGCCTAATTTCCTATAGGTGTTATGTAACATACTGTAGCATGGTTTTTGTCTTTCTAATTCTTTCCCATGCAGGAGAAAGTGCATGTCATAATCATTTGGAATTGGAAATGTTGAAGATTTCTGATATACTGTATTTGTTTTTTAAAAAGTCACATGATTTGAGAAAGTATTGGAGGTCACCTAGTCTGTCCACCCTTTAGCATGTCAACAGCAGTGTGGGATTCCACAGGACCTCCGATAGATGTCTACATGAACAGTTTCACTCAAGAAAACTCCACAAATTTATAATTTTTCTCTTCCCTATTAAACACCTTGAAGTGTCCCAGAATTTCACATAAGTGGGGTTCCCAACTACTGCCAAATTCCAGAATCTGATACAACTCCAGTTTTCAGCTTCTACTTGTAGGTATAAGAAGTTTCTTTTAATTTTTACCTACAATCCCTGCTCTTGCAGTTTCCACTCTTTAGTTCTAGTCATGCCCTGTGGAGCAATGGTTAAGCCAACTACTCCATCTTCTGCACATCAGTTCTCTAGATATTTCAACAAAGATGCTGTGTCTGTCATTAATTTTTCTCTCATTTGGGGTTTTTTCAGAGAAAGAAAAGGTTTAGAAGGGAGACACCTTTTCTTTCTTTCATTGATAGGAAAAGGTTGCCACTCAGAACATCTTTTGGAGTTCACATGCCTGCAGTAGCTGTTACTAGAATCCAAAGTGGGCATGGCCACTCCATTCTGTCATACTCACCCACAGCAACTTTTTCTTGGGGTGGTGTGGGAACATCTCCTTTAGGAATCCTGCTTTGGTTAAGATGAAAAGGTGAAAGTGGAAGGTGCATACATTAGTATGTACAATGGGCCTGAGATTTGCTAAGGTTAGGGGCATGGTTGAGTCAGCAAAAATGGAGGAGTGTATGTGCATATAACAGATTGGCTGAGAAGAGAAAATCCACACCCCCTCCCAGACCTCAGAAATGAGGAACTGCTTCTGTCTAAATTTCAAAGACTGTAGAAATAGGTTAGGCACAGAAATAGGTTAGACTGTAGAAATAGGCACAGAACCCTCACAAACGTGCGGGGAAATATCCCTAAATGCTATTTTCTTTTCCTGAAAGAACACTTTTCTAGGAAAGTCTAGATCCTACAGCTCAACCTCTCCTGGAAATTGACCACAGAACCATCCTGGAGGACTTACAAATTACTACTGAAGTGTTCTCCCCAGGAATCTCTGCATCCTCCAGCACAACTCTCTGATCAACTTTCAGCGGAAGTTCATCAAAGAGCTACACTGGAAGACCTAGAAATTAATAGAGAACACATAAATTCAAATACACAATCAATCATATCTGACAAAGTTAAACCTGTAAAAATGTGCAGGACAAACTGTTGTGAACCAGGGCTTACAGAGTGAATGAAAAACTAATGAAACCAAGGAGTTGCTGCCATGTGCTTTCAAATCATTTCCAATTTATGGTCACCCTAAGGCAGTGGTTTTCAACCTGTGGGTCCCCAGGTGTTTTGGCCTTCAACTCCTAGAAATCTTGGTAAACTGGCTGGGATTTCTGGGAGTTATAGGCCAAAACACCTGGGGACCCACTGGTTGAGAACCGCTGCCCTAAGGGCTTTTACTAGCAAGATTTGTTCAGAGTGATTTACCTTTACCTTCCCCTGAATCTAAGAGAGCGTGGCTTGCTTAAAGCCATCCAGTGGGTTTCCATGGTTGGAGTTGTAGTCCAATGCTCAAACTCTAGATCAGGGGTCCTCAAACTTTTTAAACAGAGGGCCAGGTCACAGTCCCTCAAATTGTTGGAGGGCCAGATTATAATTTGGGAAAAAAACACAAATGAATTCCTATGCACACTGCACATATCTTATTTGCAATGCAAAAAAAAAAAACCCCACTTTAAAACTACAATAATTAAAATGAAGAACAATTTTAACAAATATAAACTTATTAGTATTTCAATGGGAAGTGTGGTCCTGCTTTTGGCTGATGAGATAGGATTGTTGTCGATGTTGTTGTGTGCTTTCAATTCGTTTCAGATTTAGGCTGACCCTGAACGAGGGCCGGGTAAATGATGTTGGAGGGCCGTATCCGGCCCTCGGGCCTTAGTTTGAGGACCCCTGCTCTAGATCATGCTGGCTGTCTTGAAAAACCTTTGTTCAAATTCCCATTCAGTTATGAATATCTCTGGGAGTGGCCTGTCTCAGAAGTCTGGTGTAAGGGTCAAATAGAATAGTTCTGTGTTTGCCATTCTAATACTTATGTTTTTAACTTAGATCCCACTTTGTGACAAGACACA